>NW_006792432.1:1702512-1784706 GCF_000442215.2 Lipotes vexillifer
AAAAAAAAAAAAAAAAAAAAAGAATATAATGTTGATCTTGTGCAAGTTATTTAAACTTTGTGTGCTTCCAGTTCCTTAACTATAAAATGGGGATAAAAATATTCCCTTTCTTATAAAACTGTTATGAGGATCATAAGTCAATATATATCAAGCACTTAGAATATTGCCTGGAACACTATAGTGATCAACAAATGGTTAGTGTCATTATCTGCAACTTTCATTTGGTCACTTAATCACATATTGTTTTGGATTTTTTTGTTTCTTGGCAATTATTTTTGTTTTGCCATTTTCTGTAGTTTTACCATTTGGGCACAACACTCTTTTTATGTAAATACCTCAATTTTTGCTTGCCCAGTGCTCTGCTCTACATTTTCTGTCTCCTTCCTTCCTGTTGAGAACTCATGGACCTTTACAAAACCTGATTATGCCCTCTAAAGTCTAAGGCTTTTGACTGTCAGCCTGGAGTTAGGAAATAGTCTAGCAGAAAAGGCAACCTCAAAAGATTCAGTCTGTGGATCTGTTTCTGCCAACAGGCTTCCTACACCATGTGACTCGACCCATTTTATAATCTTTGCTCATTTGTTTTCACCCTTGGGCTGAATGTCCCTGGGCATAGAGGGCCTGTCTATCAGGTGGCAGTTGAGTTGAAAATAAAACCTACTACTTTCCCTGGTACACTATTCTAATTACAGAAAACAGCCCAGAGGAATGAGGAGAAACTGAGAGAGAGAGAGAGAGAGAGAGAGTGAGTCACAAAGGCTTCCCTCATCTCCGCAACTGAGTGTTATGAGAAGAGGTGAGGAGACCTCACCACGCACCTAAGGGCAGTTTCCCACACAGCCAGCTCAGCAGTTGTCAGTGGTTCTCCCTCACCAACCAAATCTCCTTGCTGGAATCATTTTTCTCTTTTAGAGCCTCAAAACACCAAAGCACAAGAAAGCAACGAGTTACAAGTATCAGAGCCCAGCTGATTCCCTATGTGTGCATCTGTGCACCCTACCGGGAGAGTATAGAGGATTCCCGTAGTTATAATTGGCGCTGCTGCCCTTCGGCTTAGAATTGCATTCCTTGAAAAGCAGAGGGGTTGCTGTTGTACTTATGCTCATTAATATTTCAATCCAGAGGGAACTGTTTCCTAAACCCTAGGAGAGGTAACAGTGGCAAAAAGCAGCCAAAATGCCATAACCTGCAGCCAGATGTTATGAATAACAATGAGTGAAAGAAATAATAAAAATGGATAAGGAGAACAAGCTTCTAGTGTTAAAAAACAAATTAGCAAATTGACGTCTTGTTTAAGTACGTGGGAGCTAAATGCCAAAGAACAGCCCCCGACCTAAGCAGCTTGCCGAAAGGGGCTGCACATAATTCAACAACTCTGCCAGGAAAGTCACACACAAAAGCTTGAGAAAATCTGATCTAATAGATAAACTAATGGCCTGGAAGGAAGTTATAGAACCAGCAGCTCATCCCAGACTCTTCCCCCTCTCCCCCTTTCCTTGACATTCCCTCAGGGCCCCATTGCCTTAGAAAACAAATTTAACTAACACACTGCAGAAGGGGTAATAAATACATGCCAACAGCCTACCATTGGGGGGCACAACAGAAATAATATGGGTTCAAATGAGTAGCTGCTTCCAAAATGAGAGCATCTCTGTGACAACAAAGGATACTCCCTTGCAATCACATCAAACACAGTCATGCAGATCAGACCACCTTTTTTCTAGAATTAGAGCGTGTTCTTTAGAGGGTCAGCGTTCAGCTTCTCTGGTTTTCAAATGTCAGCAGTCTTCGAGGTACCTACTGCCAGAGAGTAAAGCGAGTCTGTGACTGTCTTTAGTTTCATAAAATGAGGTTGGGTCTGAGAAATTGAACTTTACAACCTGTAATCCTTTAACAATGATAAACTTCTACATATGCTGTTAGTTTTAATATGACCTAACTATAACTATATGTACGGAAATTAGTGGGTGTTAAGATGTTCCGAAATGAGTAATGTTGACCTTTCACACAGAATCCTGTTTGGGAGCTGAGGCATCTAAATGAAATGAAAGGGAGCCCTTGTGTTTTCTTAATAAATAATGAATACCTAGAATTAAAATGGCAAATACATGGCTCTCCCATTACCATATTTCCCTCCATGAAAGACAGGGAGGGAATCATCGCTCCTGTCAGTCTTTCGTGCCAGCCTGGCTCTATTTACAGAAAACCAGCAACTCCAGAACCACTACAAATGGCTCAGAGACGGCAAGCAAGTGGAGAACTGGGCCAGTATGTCACACCCACTTTAAATTGGTGACATCATGCCTTCTGTAGTCATTGAAGTATTTGAGTTTCTGTGACTAAACTCTGTGTCTCCTTAGAGTTGCCTTGAAAGAAGAATATGAGATAAAATGGACAGGCCTAAATCGATAGGGGGCTACACTTAGCTCTGCATGGGCACCAGATCCAGCGCAAGCTATTAACGCTGAATGGATTAACTGCATCTCAAACCTCACACATCTGTGGATTTAACTGCTGCAAGTTTTGGGGAACTCGGCTAAGACAAAAATTAGTGTTTTCAGCATAAGTCAATCACTACATCTTAAGGAATTAGGAAGAAAATGGGAACGAAAAGCATTTCTATTTCTATTAAATTTTGGTATTCAAATAATGACTTTGGTTTCGATTTTTAACAAAAACACATAAGACAAAAGCATGGCTTGCTAATCTAAGGGAAATTGTAGATGCAGATCTCCTAAACCACAAAGGAGGTGGCAGAAGAAAGAAAAGACACGTAGTTTAATCAAATGAAGATACTTTTGTTTTTATATTGATGTTCTAAAATTATTAGGATGTGATCAATATTGCAATTTATTTTTTCTTTTTCCTGTGGTTCACTATACCTCCATAAACAAAACAAACACCAAAAAAAAACAAACTATAGGAAAATAGAGAATCAACAAAAAGGGCAGTCAGCGTTGAAACAATTAAAAGCGAAAGCCAGCAAGAAAGCTAGGCAGTTCAATCAATTGGTTCTGACTATAAAGTAACTTGAATTCTGCTGTAGGCTGAAGAAATGTAATTTAAAAAATAACAAAGAGAGATTTTTTAAAAGTTATTAAATATCAGTAACACTCACATAAAAGGAAAGGGTGGGTTTATAGGTGACTTGGGCCCAGGAGAAGTAAGAGTCTAGCTCAGTTTGGCGCCTTCTTTAAAATTTTGAAAAAGTGAAGCTGCTTATAAGAAAAGTCCCCAAGAACAAAGAAAGAGACCAAAGCAGACGCACTGTTAATAAATATCCTGAATAATAAGCAAGTTTTATTGGTTCCCCTGTTGTCTCTTAGACATAAGATAAAAAGATCAAATCAAAACGCTGTTTCACCCTTAACCCTTATTAGGCTTCTCTTTCAAACCTCAGCTACTCTAACTCCTCAAGTCTAGAAGGATTTCCAGGGAGTCACTGGAGAAAAGCGCTCTGGAAGAATTATTACTTCCACTTCCGTTACACAGGAGCTCCTGCATCCCACAGGGACATGTTCACGTTTGTTCTGCAAAACACAGGCCACATTCGGCCCCATTAAAGCTGATGATAAAGAAACCCATCCAAAACCGAAGTAATTATAAGAAGTTAAAATCAAAGTGTTTCTCAGTTGCAAATGTCAAATAAAAACATCTCTCCCAGATTTAATTAAGAAAATAGCAAATTAGAGAAGGCAGGAGAGAGACTTGTAATAACAAGTCTTTGTGTGAAGCACTTTGAGTCTTTCTTTTTACAGCAGGACCTGGGGGCAGGAAGGAGTAGATCCTGGTCTACACCAAAGAGATAAAGGGTATTCAAAGCTGGGAATAAACTGGGAAGAACTGCTCAGAAAGTGAAGAATTGCCTGGATTGATTTTCTGTATTCCTTCACGTAGTACTAAATCTGCAGGATACTTTTGCACAAGGAGGAAAATACGGCGCCTGGCATGCTCTTGAATACTGAGATGTGAGCTGGGACATTTATGTAAGCGCTTTGGCGTATGGATTTCTTTGGGGATTTGTCCTGCCTTTAGAAGGTAGCAGCTACTTGAGAAGGAAATGTTTTTACTGCACCAGTTCTGGGCAACACTCAAAATACCCTTAAAGAAAATAACACCAGATGAAAACCTATTACTGCCAGATAACATCAAACACAGCATACTAATTTTTCCTCCTAACCTTTAAGGTATCAGCCATGTTCTACAAACCAGGAAAATGGGCCCTGAGGGGAGGGGTCAGTAATTTACCCCAAAATTATAAGGATTGCAAAAGAGTCACTGGGATTTTGACGGAGTCCATCACAGACCCCAAGCAAGTACGCCCCCAGTGTATCATGCATGCCTCTTTCGGAAGGTTTTAAAGGAAGAATTTAACTGATCTTGTTGTAAGATATTGAGAATAAGCCTGTCTTCGGAAAAAGGGGATGACTTAGATTACTTTTTTTTTTAACATTTAAGAGTTTATGGAGCACAGACGTTTAAGACTCTGATAAAAGCAAAAGGCACACACACATGACCAATGCTGCATAATAACCATAGAGGCTTCAAGTATCCCATGAGCACATGAACTTAAGCCCAGGTTCTTAACCCCTGGATTAATGATGCTGCTATTTCTTGTGTCTTTGTGCTACATTATAATGTCTCACTCTATACAGTCACTCTGAACAAGAGAGAGAAAAGTGCAAGTTCTGGGGTTAGACCATTTGGATTAACATCCTGCCTTTGCCATTTAATAGTTGTGACCCTGAACAAACTATATTACCTATTTACATCTCAGTCTCTTCATCTGTAAAATGGGGACAATAATAAATGTTTAACTCATAAGTTGTGAGAATCAAATGAGTGATCATGTATGAACCTTTTAGCCCAGTGCCTAACACAGAGTAAGAAAAAAACAAATGTTAACTATTATCATTAACTTTGAGAAGAGTTCACTATCAAGGCATTTCCTCCCTTTATGCAATGTGATCTTGTGTAATTTCATTAGTAAAGCAGCATGTGACAGACTGTATTTTCCAAATATGGCCAAAATAACATCTCCCATCGCATGTGGTCTTCTACAATGTGACCATGCCACTCCCCCATAAAGAGGTAGAATATGTGTCTAAGTAAAGCTATACCACCTCTAGATGTAGCCCTTAACTGGCCAGTTAGCTTCTACCTCCTGCCTTTTGGAACACTCTCTCTTGGAACTCAACCACCACGCTTCGAGGAAGCACAAATAACCTCGTGGAGGTACCCATGTAGAGGGAATGATCAAGGCCCCCAGCCAACACTTGCTGCTGAACTCGCAGCAAACAACCAGAGCCAACCTGCAAATCACATAAGTGAGCAATCTAGGAAGTAGGTTCTCCAGATTCCGGAGCCCACCTACCTCCACATGGAGCAGAGTTAAGCAGTTCCTTCGAAATTCTGCTTAAATGGCAGATTATTGTTGTGCCAAGTCACTACATTTTAGGATAGTTTGTTACACAGCAGTAGATCCTCAAAACACAGCACTTTATATAGTCGCTCTTTTTTTTTTTTTTCACTTTCCTGGTGCCCACCTTCTCTAAGTGGGTCCATCATGGAGATACTTCTTGTTTTAGAATCTATAACTATGATACGTGCTTAGTACCTGCTGTTTGCCAATCACTGGACTGTTCTGGATGGAGGGAGGAGGGAAGAATACACTGCATAAATAAACTCATTCCTGTCCTCAGGTAGCAACCTTGTGGTTAGGGAGAATGACTAGCTGTATGCGGAAGTAACCAAAATACAGTTACCAAATACTTATTACCAAATACTTAACCCCAGTGCAGGGGTTACAAATGATAGAAGCTTAAACCAGGTCCGTCTGCTCCACATACAGATAAAAGTCTAAGCAGGGAGTACACAGCCAGGACTGGCTTAGTTATGAAATGCTTCCCAAAAGTTAGATTTAAGCCAGATTTTTGAAGGAGAGCAAAAACATAGAGTAGATACACCAATGGCAGGCAGAGAATATGTTCTGTAAGTTAGAAATGGCAAATGTGAAGTTTCAAAAGTAGTAATGAACAAGTCATTGACAAGACCTGTGAAGGAGACTGCTGAAATTCCAGCAAAGGTTCCTTGCCAAGTGAACAAAGAAATGAGGTTGGGGAGATCAGAACGAAGGGTCAACAAATCTCGACTCCAAGCTTTTACAACCTGGTGTGTTAGCCTTGGGAAAGTTTTTCTTTTCTCCTTTCAGACCGAAGCCTTCTCTCTGGCCCTCAAAGACAAGCAGCCTGAACAGTGACTTAGGTGCTTCTGTTACATAATGCTTGGTCTCTTCACAAACTGGCTTGCTGTGTTTTACTCAGCAGTCTGTCATCTCTTTTGTGGAATCAGGATTGCTCAAAATCTAGCCGTATCTTCTGCCTGGTGTCTTCTGTCAGAGGTGTCTGAGAGGATTCCTTATACATCCATCAAAGAGGCACACTTCAAAATGGGAACTAAAAGCAAAGTGACCATATCAATACAAACTTCTCTTAGTTGATTCACAAATGTAGCTGCCAATGGAGTGCTGGGCAGAAAATAACTCCCACTGGACTTCAGTCTATCAGCTGTGTGTCAGTTTTCCCCAACCAGTGGGCTGTGTTCACTCCTGAGCATTCAAACCACAGGTTCTTGACACCAGCACACCTGGGTTGCATGCTATCTTTTCATTCAGTCCTTCTATTGAAGACCTACCCTTTATCAGAAATGAAGCTGAACTGCAGGGCCCTACCATACTGCCATCCAAGGGCTATCCTTCCCACTGTCAAACTTTGGCAGAAAATGGCATCTAGGTATGTCCTGATCTACAAGAGACTTACAGCCCATGTGAATCAGGAAATCATGGCAATTTCCCACCAATTTGAGATCTCCCTCTTGAATTCTAATAAATCAAATAAAATTTTAAACTGCAATTAGAAAAGCTTAGGTCTTACTGTTTCTCTCTCTTCTAAAGTCTTCGTGCATATACTGTTACAAACCCTATTGTTCTGGGCCAGATTATACCATTTCAAGCAAAGAGCATTCCTAGGGAATAGGAGGACTGAAAACTGAAAAAAAAATAAAGAATCCAGGAAATAGATCAACCATGTTCTGTTTATTTGTAAATATCAAAGCAGATATCTCTAGAACCTCTTTTCTTCACAAATACTGTTTTGCTTTTCCTGAATTTTGAAAATGAGAAAGAATGTGGAAGTATGAAGAAAATATAAATAACATATACTAATAGAATAAGAACCCTTCTAAGTGTATTCATATATCACAATTCAGGGTGCTGAGAACTGCTGCTCACTTACCTACCCGCACACACCCAAACGTGTAAACCCCAACAGCATAACACCCTCAGCTTCAAAACCAAAGAACACCAACGGGCTCATCCTGATGGATGTGAGCTGATCTCATACCATATGGTCCACCTCTCTCCTCCACTGATGAGTGCATCATCTCCACGTTTGGATCACATCTGTCTCATTAGACTGGAGGACTGACTGCCCCTGGCTCTTACTGTATTTTTAGACAACTTCAGCATCATCCTAAATGTCAGCAGGCTAAGACCTAAACAATGACAGTATGCAAACATTTACATAGCCTTTTCTTTCTTTTTTTTTCCTTTCTTGATTTACAAGCTCCCTGGGTCTCACATCCTGTTGGGACCAAGATTTTGACTCCTCACAAACTTATCTCCCGCCCTAAACACCCTATAAATCTCTTAAGGCTTTGTGGATCACAATCACACCCTGGCTACTAGTATGACCTTTTCAGCTCTCTAGAGATTCAATACTAAATTCCACAGTGATATCAAAGAATTTCTTCTAAGAAATGTGCTTGGAAATGTAGTTGAAAAGTTTTCCCAGTGCCACAAGAAATACCCAAATTAATCAGAGTACTTATGTGATGATATGGAATTAGTAATATGTCTCAGCTAGGGAGGACTATAGACTTTGGCATCTTTATCAAACAGAACAAATAGTTCAGATGATTATGACACAAGATGATTGATTCCCTTCTCTGGGCATGTTAGCTGGATGGTTTTTGGTGATTCATTACGTTCATGGAGATAAGCTGGTTGGAAGACTGAAAGACAAAGAGATTTTGGCTGGATAGATGAACCTGGACCTGGGCTGCTACATAATTAGCACCCTGAGAAAGTTTCCTGAGTAGTCCCTCTCTCCTTATAAAACCAATCCTAGACTAGGACTCAAACTTGGGTATAGTCCCAATAAGCCAAATAGTCATGAAATTGGCCCAGGCTTCAAGCCAAGACAATGCCAAGTAACATTTAACTTAAGAAACATTTGTTTAACAATAACCACGGAGCAGGCAATTTCTTTTTTTGTTTAATTAATTTATTTATTTATTTATTTTTGGCTGCGTTGGGTCTTCGTTGCTGCGCGCAGACTTTCTCTAGTTGCAGTGAGCGAGCTTCTCATTGCAGTGGCTTCTCTTGTTGCGGAGCACGAGCTCTAGGCACTTGGGCTTCAGTAGTTGTGGTGCATGGGCTCAGTAGTTGTGGCACACAGGCTTAGTTGCTCCGTGGCATGTGGGATCTTCCCAGACCAGGGCTCGAACCCGTGTCCCCTGCATTGGCAAGCGGATTCTTAACCACTGAGCCAACAGGGAAGTCCCTACCAGGCAATTTCTGCTTCAGCATTTAAACATAGAAAAATATTAGATTGTTTCTGCTTTTCTAATAGATACAACAAGCAAAAAATGTGCACTGTCTCCCTCCAAAAAAATTTTTGAAAACTGTGTAAAAAGCTACCAAATTTCCAATATTTGGGGATGTCATCTTTTTAAGCCCCAGTGAGGAGATAACTTGTTTGCCCAATGGAATCCAGTTTCCACTTAGTACATTAAGGGTTGAGAAATAGATTTGTTTGTCCAGTTCTGCCTTTTTCCCTTTCAGCCAAACAGAGTCTGCAGAATCTCCAAAGGCAGCTTCACTAAAACTGTCTTTCAGTTTCTGGTCCTTTTTGATAGAAGGGGTCATTTGAGAGGGATCTGGTGCCCAAGAGCTTTCCCCCGCTTCCATTTTGCAGTTGCATTTAGTTTTTGTTAAATGGCTGCCAGAGCTCATAAATGGACTTCCCACATGACCATTAATACATACATCTTCAAAAAGGAAAAAAAAATTTTTTTCTTCCAATCTGATTTGCTGCTTTCCTATCTGTGTTACATATATCCTGAAATGTAATTTCCTGGGCAAAGAGTAAACACAAGCAGTTTTCAATTAAGGGCAGTTGAATGGTGACATTGAAGGAATAGTGGAAATAAGTACAATGCACTAATCATGCAAAACTGAAAAACAAAACAAATTGAATTTTATTCTATGCACTCGCATTCAATAGAAAAACTTGACAACACCCTATATATATATATATATTTTTTTTTTTTGCGGTACGTGAGCCTCTCACTGATGTGACCTCTCCCATTGCGGAGCACAGGCTCCGGACGCGCAGGCCTAGCGGCCATGGCTCACGGGCCCAGCCACTCCGCGGCATGCGGGATCTTCCCGGACCGGGGCATGAACCCGTGTCCCCTGCATCGGCAGGCGGACTCTCAACCACTGTGCCACCAGGGAAGCCCAACACCCTGTATATTTTTAAATCATGCAACTAACTGTCCACTGTAGAGAGAAAGCAGTTTAAGAAATCATAACTCCACACTGCACAAGGTTAATACTATTTACAATGCAAAAGCCAGGGAGGTGGTACCACATTACATGGTATTTTCACCATTTAGGCACCCAGGAGCAGATATGTCTATCTTTCACCTTGACATCTGATTGCTGTGCTAATGCCATTTAAAACTAGATGGAAGAAAATTATATTCTCCTAAGGAGTTGCCTGATTCTTTTCTTTAAAGAAAAGAAAAAAAAAAAAAGATAGCCATTTTTATGCAAACAAAGTGCTACACAGAAACCTCTGGGCATAAATCGCATCAGGCCTCTATAATTTTTGCTTGCTATTGGTTATTGCTGGGATAATTGCATAGGAAAACTATTTGTGTAATTGTCAGCAGTAATATTCCTGGACCAAGGACCAAGGCCTCCTGCAAATTTCTACAAATCATTACTCTCCTTACAGTTTGTGGGGTTTTTTTTTTTCTTTGTTTGTTTTTTTCCTGAAGATTACTGGAGGTAAACCAAATGGAATTATTGTTCTCAGACTTGGGAAGCTTCACTTTAATTTCTGAAAAGTACAGACAAATTTTACAGCTAAGCAAACTTGTGTCCTTTGTTTAAGAAAAAGGGACTCCAGAGGGTTGAGGGGGGAACAAAACGTACATCTTCAAAGCTGTGGATCTACCTGAACAAACTGAAAGCTAATCTGGTGAACAGGGTCAAAGAAGTCATTAGACAGTTTAATTCAAAGGGGTTGGACGTGGGAAAAGACATTTGACAGTATTCGTACAACTCTGTTTTCTTGCTCATTTGTTTTCTCTTCCAAGTTGTTATAACGCATTATAGGAGTGCAGAAGCAATGGATTATATACTTAGTGTAGTAAATAAGGCTCAGCAATACACACACACACAATGCATTTCCCTTCTTCCAAAATGGTAGTTCTGCCTTATTTATAATTTTGCACCTTTTTATAAGATATTATAAACACATTATTTGTTCTGACTAGAGCTTTCCACATTTCTCATAAAAACAGTCTTGATGAACACTGGTAAAGGAAAATACTTTAATTCCTGTGAAATTGTGTGGCATTTAGTATGTTCGCTTTCAACAAATTTGTTCGGATTTTCCAACGTTTTGATCATAACATACAGTAGCAAAACTTCTTTAATCCTTTAAATTTTAGACAAAGGATGTAAGCAGAAAATTTACTTGCAAAAGAGGAAACACAGATGATAAGTAAACATTTAAGAAATGGGAATTGAATAGGATGTGACGGTTGGCCTATTAAATTAATTAAGACATTTTTTTCATAATAATCCTTAATGTTTGTGAGGATTTGGTGAAACAGACATCCTTTTATACAGCTGATAGAACAAAAATCAGCAAGATGTTTCTGTAAAATAATTTTATAATATATAGTGAAGGTTTTATTTTAGACAGTATAGTCTTTGAAAATGAACGCCTATCTTACGAATGACTATCCTAAAAATAATTTTAAAATCTAACAAATACTCACATATAATAATATTATTCAAAATAACAAACATCCTTAAACAATCTAATTGTTCAACAACAGGAGCATATCAAATAAGTTATGGTACTATGTACAACGAGTTATTTTCCACTCATTCAATGGTGTTTCCAGATCCAAAATTTTAAAACATGGAATGATCTGGAGAAATATTCATATAAAGTGAAATACAAGATTTAAAATTGTACATGTATGTGATTCTAAAGTCATTGTAAATAGAAATATGGATAGGAAAAAATACTGGTAATTTCTGAATAATGTGATTGCAAATAATTTTTATTTTCCAATCTGTGTTGGTACTTTATCTCGTTTTGCATGGAATATGTTCATTAAATAGCCATTGTTTTGGATAGAAATTACTATACTTTCAAAACCTACAAAATACAGAAGGACTGTACTTCCCAAAAAGTCTAGGGAAGAGTTTGCCCATGTTTCTTTGGCTCTTAAAAAAAGACTTCCGGGATGAAAAATGTGAGCTAACTCTACAATGTGGATGCTTGGAACTGAAAGGTCGAATACTGAGATCCTTTTGGAATGCCATTTAAAAATATATCATTAATTTTCTTTTAAGTTGAGGTTGCCAGTGAAATTATTACCATAAGCAGATCCCTGCACCCTCCTTTCACCCCCAAGCATTTCATGTTCTGTCACTTCCCTCTGGAATCACTAATTGTCTCCTAATTGTTTCTATGCCCTACAGCCATTGATGGCTGTCACTGGAAAGACATCCTCTAGTGGCTTTAGCCAAGAAACAGTCAGTCAGAAGCTTGTACCTATTCCTGCTTTCACTAACATCTCCAGGTCACCTCAGGCAAGTTTTGTAACCACCTATTTCAAAATTGGGTTGCATATTATATTCTTCCGCACTGAGAAACAAAATAAGACGTAAAGATCACCAGATACCAACTTGCATTCTGTGGTTTCAGTTCTCACTGTTCAGTGTCTAGTGTGTCTCTCTGCCTTAAGGAAACTGACATAATTTAGGAGGAATTCAAGAAATAGTAGTAGTTTAGTGGCTACAACCACATACGCAAAGTGGACTTCCTGGATGTGAATCCAGCTGTCATTCACTAGCTATATGATCTTGGTAAATTCACAGACTCTCTGTGTTTCTATTTCCTCCTCTGTAAAAACAGATTAAATGAGTTAGTTAACACATATACAGCACTTAAACCATTTCTGGTATAGAGCAAATGTTAGCAGTTATTATTAGAAAGCTGTAGTGCAAGCTCTGACAGTTGGCTTTTCTTTTTCTAATGCAGGTACTTGATTTAAGTTTTGATTGCTGAGGAATCCACTCCAAAGGGGCATTCACTTCAAAGACAGATATCTCAAATAAACACATTTCTAGCCATAGGACTAGATAAAGAGCCAAAAGCCTCCTGTCTCATCCTCGCTTCTAGGCTCCCTTGTTTTTAGAGAGCTTTGTTGATTTCTGATAACTAACCATTGGGCAGCTTGTTTTTCTTCCTTTTCTGGAATTTGAATTCCTGCTTTTATGTTTCAAATTCACTGATAAAGAGTATGCCCTCGAAATCCTAGGTCCTGACCCCTTGATACCCAGTAAAAGCAGAACCCTGGATCCATGTGTCCTCTCTCTCTCTCTCCCCCTCAACCTCACTGTGTGGCCCCAGGTATTCCATGTACTTTCCAGGACTTGTAAATAATAAACTTTTTCAAAGTTTCCCAGGTAGTTATTGCTGAGGACGACTTGCAGTCATAGTAAGAACCACAAGGGCCAGACCAGACACAATATTGGCTGAGACTGGCCCAAAATAAAAATGATGTGTCTTCTCTCTTCCAAGGTTAAAAATATGTTAACAAAATTCCTGGCTACCAAAAAGTACAGATTACATGTTGGAGGGTCTGTTCCATAAACAGTTCCATTTTCCATGAAGGGAAAAAAATCCAATCTATTGGGTTAGTCTTAGAGGTAACTTACTCAAAACAGAGTAACACACTAGAGTTGTTAAATACTTAGTTTTTATATTGACAGAGCCTCATTAAATAGGTTTGATATACAGTATACTTACTCAGAATAGAGCCAAGATAAATGAGGATTCCCAAGTAGTTTTGCACGTGTTTATATCTGTCTGTGATGTACAGATTTAAAATAATTACATTTCATTTTGGCTCACGTCAACCACAAGTTAGCTCAGCACAATTTAATGGAGAAGTACGTTGCCTTTGCACTTAATGAAGCCACATTTGATAAGAGACTCTGATGGGATCTGGAATCATAACAGTAATGAAATCCAAGGTTTGGATTCTTGGTTCATTAGGCAACAAGACTGGCTCTTCAATATACTTGCTTCCAAAGAGAAAAAAAAAAAGGCCAACTTGTTAGATTTTTTTCATTTATTTTTTAAGATGCTAGAGAATGAGTGGGCTTTTATCTTTCAGTTACTAAACAAAGGAGTTCTACAACAGCTTTGACTTAAAATAATGAATCTTAACTATGAATCTTAACTATCATTTAACTACTCCATTTACTTACTGATGAGGAACTGAGGCCCACAGATATAATGTTCTTGCCAATGTCAAGAGCTTGTTAGTGTCAAAAGACAAGACCAAGTATAATGACAGTAATTGTTAGTATTTATTGAGCACTTAACAAACCACAATGTTAACTCATTCAACCCTCAAAACAGTCCCCTTTAACAGGTGATAAAATATGATGGCACAATAGAATTAAGCAACTGGTCAAAGGTCACCCAGTAAGCAGCAGACTATATTGAGAACCCAGGAACTCCAACTCCAGAAACCACACTCTCAACCCTACACAATACTGACTAGCGAAATGACCTGAAAGTTCTCATGTCAAAGGCCGCATCAGACACATATTACTCAGCCTGATTGGAAGTCAGAAAAGATGAATACAGTCATCCCTAGGTATCTGCAGGGGATTGGTTCCAGGACCTCCAAAGGACAACAAATCCGCGGGTGCTCAAGTCCCTTATAAATGGTGTGGTACAGTTGGCCCTCCATCTGATCTGCAGTTGCTTGAATCCAGGGATGCGGAACCCACAGCTAGGGAGGGCTGACTGTATCCCACTCTCTCCAACCCCAGCATTTATACAACCACCTAATAGCTCAATAGGTGAGCTCACAAGTTAACCAGGTCAGAGGGTTTTGATACCTGGAAAAAATATCCTGATTGTCAGCCATCACATTCTTCTGGATTCCTTTTAACAGAGAATGGACCTTATGCAGATGGAAATTTTCTTGGAGAGAGACTATCACTGCACAGCTTGCTCCTTGAACCCAGGACAATGCTAAACAAGGCACCCCAGCAACAATGGACTATACTAGAAGTATTGATCACTGAGACTTCTAGCAAAGTCCATGAGTCGGAAACTTGCTTTTTAATGTGAATGTCATTTTATTGTTATGTGACTTTAGAAATGTTGCTAAATTCCTTATCCAAAATGTTGGGAGAATAAGATTTACACCTCTTCTATTCATTCATCCACTTATTATGTATCTATTTTGTACAGCAGCCAGGTGTCTGTCACTGAGCTAGGTAAAGGCAGAAGTGAATTTTTTGAGGAACTAGTGAAGCTTGAGCTTGAGGGCCCCTCACTTCCCTGGGCCCCTTCAAGGGCACAGCTGGCAGCGGGGGACAACAATGTGTTCTCATAATCATATATTTTTTCCAAAATTTGCAAAAGAAGATACTTTAATTACAATCAGTTAAGGCCACTGTCTCTTTCCTGCTTGGATTTCCCCTCTCTCTTCCTTCCTTTCCTGTGTACTGTGGCTTTGGAGTGATTGCACAGATTTTTGGCATCCACCTTAGGGGAAACTGAAATGTGAATAGTTATATTTAGTTGGATTTTAATGGGATATATTTATGTGGCTTACAGTCACCTCCATGTAGACCTAAATTCTCGTTAACCATCTCAGTTTAGGAGTATTTCCAGGAGTTCTCCTACTTCTCAGTGTTCCCTCTCATCTAGCGTGATCACACAGAAGTCCAGGTCCAACGCCATTTTACAATATGAAAATGCTCTGCAGCCTCTGACACCAGAATTATGTGGATAAAGAGACACAAGATTTGAAATGTATAGAGCCAGATATTACTACTACAACTACTACTACTACTATTACTGTTATTATTATTATCATCATCATCGAAACAGAAATGCCCCTAAAGGGTCTAATGCTTTAAGCTCTCAGCAGGCATTAGTTGACAGTTCACTGAAACCTAGACAAGCTGATGGTAGGGGATGGAAAAGGGATGAGGGGTTCCTGGGAAAAGTAGGCAAGCAAAAGATAAAATATTTGTCCTGACTAAGTTCCGGCTGCTGCTACCTAAGTTAGTGGTTTGAGAGTTTTTAAGGAGTGTAAGAATCACCTGGAATTTTTGTTTGGCAACGTATACTCCTGGGCACTACTCCAGACCTACGGAAACCGAACATCTAGTTGTGAGGTCAGGGAGTATGCATTTCAAGAAATTCAGGTGATTCTAAGAGAGGTAGTCCATAGATCACACTTTGATCTAAAGAGACAAATTTCTAAGAAAGCTAATCCAATTAACTGAGCTGGAATATCCGCAGATACATGACCAGAGGTCCAACAACAACCTGTGAAGAATATCCCCATCCGGTTTCATTAATGATCTGATGGGATCTAGTTTTTTCCATGTTTACAATTTCCTTTCCCAACTCAATTGCCCTCTGGGGTGAGTAGGCGAAACATACATTTATGTACTCAGTTTTGTAAAGGAAGAAAAAACAACTCCAGGTATGTTTGAATATTCTTTCAAAGGTTAATGTGTAGATGTTCTTGGCACTTACACATCTAAATCATTACTCCAAAGTGCACAGTCGTAATACATATGAAAAAGAAATTTCTGCATTATACAATGATCCAAGAACAAGCTTACAAGGTGTGCATAATCATTGATATTTTAATTAGCTTGCATCCAAAGATCCCTGACCTTTTGTTCCAATCTTTAGGGTAAATCAAAAGAGCAACAACTGGTCTCCCTGCACACAGTGAGCATTTAGCCTACACAAAAAAGGTGACTATTTTTGCTCATTAACATAATTAAACCCAGATATGGACTGACCGTGTCAGACTCTGGCCAGAAGCTAACTTGTATGAGAGCTTGACATAATCATATTAAGGGCTAACAGTGCTTAGTTGCCATGAACTAAAAAAAAAAAAAAAAACACACACGAAATAGTGTAGGTATATATTCTCTGCTGCATGTTAATAAGCTAACTGGAGTCTAAGCAGTTGATATTTATAATTTCTATATTTTAATTGTGAAAATCATCAGTATTATAATCGCTGAGTAATATTTCCTTTGACTATTAAACTACTAATTGACCTAATTGAGCAGAATATTGCTAAAAGCAAATACAGTATTTTGTTTTAGCTAAAGAAGAAAAACATTATTTGGAGGCTAGTATTTTGTTTTAATTTAATTAGAACCATTGTGTATGCGGTTTCTATGTTTGTATGTCCTCTAAGCAAAATTCCATGTTCAACTCTAGAAGAGGAGAGATTTTTCCTGATGAAGTTTACATTATTACTTGGGACATTTCTCTAGTGCTATTTTTCCTTCTTCTGCTAAAAAAATTTGTTCTGAGCAATATAAATAATTGGAATTTTTACTATAGATGTGCAGTATATACATGTACAAGACCATCTAGCCTAACACCATTATTAACTGATGAATAAAAATATGCCCCAAATCAGAGAGTGTCCTTGTGATAGAGGCAGGGCTGGAACCCAACCTTCCACTCCCCTATTAATGCTCCTATCTCCCAAGCTACTCTCTGGGATAAAATTTGCCTTAAGTAATATTTCTCTTTCTTTATTTCAGACTTACACCAAAGAGATGTTTCTCTGGCAGCTGTTTGATAAAATGTTGCTCCTCCATTAAACTTCAGTTCATAATTCCTATCCCGTGAGAGCAGAAAGATGCTGTTCCCTTCAGCACAGCAGCAGAGATAAGCAGATACCCATTAAGAAATTATTCTGTTAATGTCAAGCTTGACTCAAGTGGTCAAATAGGCCTGCCTGAGCTTCTATATTCAAGAAAAGGGGTGTGGGGGAGAATAAGACACATTGCATATGACGAAGCATTATATATATTTACATTTTCCAAAGGGTATATGTACATAGTTTTTCTTGACTTTTGAAAAATCCACAAGATAAATCTTTTATATCTAGGATATATATAAATTGGATTACAGATGATGAAAACCATTCTTTATATCATAACATAATGTTCCACTTAAAGAAATAATAGGCACTGTAGCACTGAGGAATAAAATAAAAAGGAGCATAATAAAAATTCTTGTAAATAAAAAAGCCATAGAAATCCATCTAAATCACACCATCATATGGCTTAGTAATTCTGCTTTATAACATTACACTGTACTCTTAACTTCCCTAGCCTTTGGTTTATAACATATGTGTATGGTATCACCAGATAGTGATTGCTTCAAATGCAGAGCATCCTCCCATGAAAATCTCTATCTTGAAAGGATCTTGAAAGACCCTTTACGAGTCTTTCCAAGAATATAAGAACTCAAGAATCCAAGCATTTATGTGCTTGTCTGTATAAAGCAAAGGTTTTCAACTGGGAGTGATTTTGTTTCCCAGGGGACATTTGGCAATATCTAGGGACATTTTTTATTGGCACTGGGGGTAAGAAGTGTATTGGCAACTGTTGATTAGAGGTCAGGGATCCTGCTAAAATTTCTACCACGTGGGACAGGCCCACAAAAAGGAATTATCTGACCCCAAATTAAAGCTGAAGTAACAGCTGCTGTGAGTTCTTTAGAATGACATAAAGTTTTTAGTCACTTAACTTACTGAGAAATGTGTGTTTGAATCTTATTGCTTGTGTCACTACCTAGGGTTACTGGGCAGATTTCTTAGTGAGAGGCAACACATGCAGCAGCAAGAACATGAGGTTTCGGAGCTTGGAGACTTGGTTTCAGTAGATGCAGCTCTCTCTCAAATTAACTGTGTGAACTTGGGCGATTCACTTAACCTCTAATGCCCTCAATTGCTTGATCGAAAAAATGAGAATCAATTTAATTCTAGAAATCCCTTCCAGCTCTAAAATTCTATTATTCAAATGAGAAGGCAAATCACAACTTTAGAAAAAAAAATTTTAATTAAGATACCTGGCTATGCAATCATTCAAAACAAAAGTACCTGAAGAGTACATACATTAACCATTAACTGCACTGCTTCAACACATCTGTGAGCATTTATTGAGAATCCATTATATGCTTAGCACTCTACTTGTTGATATAAAGATATAAAAGAAGGATTAGACACTGTGCATCTCTATGAGTAAACTAGACTGAATTATTAAAGCCCATTAAAGAGATGGGGTTTTTGCCCAAAGTGAATATGTAGATCCTGAAATCAGGATATCCCGGGATCTTTGGTAAAATACAAATTCCTGATCTCTTAGTCTTAATGGGTTGGGATTTCTGAGGATTTGGTCCAAAACCTGCATTATTACAATCATTTCCAAGTGAGTATGTATACTATAGTTTAAAACTCACTGAATTAAAATTAATGAATAAGAGAATCAGAGAAAGAAACATTAATGGCAGGTCAGAATAGTTAAAGGAAAGTCCCTAGTAGGTAAGACGGAAGTATAAATAGATGGGGTTTAGAAAGAGCCAGGAAAGGTATTCATGTGGAGATTCAACATGAGCAAAGGACCAGATGTGGGAGTGGATGAGATGGACTTGGGAGTCAATGAAGAGTCTCAAGACATCAGTACTTGTATCGATAATAATAATAATAATAATAATAATAAAGTGAGTTAGTTGTATACATGGATGCATCAGTACTTGTATCGATAATAATAATAATAATAATAATAATAATAAAGTGAGTTAGTTGTATACATGGATGGTAGAATCAATCTGAAAATGCCTATCGCCCCAAAGGACAACGATCCTGGAAAAAAAATTAGTTCAAAGATGTTCAAATCCTATTTAAGTGTTGTCTGACTAAAAGGTGTTTCACTGATTTTTAGGCCATATATGCAATTCAAGAAGAAAATAAAATTACTCAATGCATTAAAACTTCTAGATCTCAAAGTCTCCTAATTCATTTTATTTCTCAAAAGCCCATGTTTATTTGCTGAATAAGTCTTATTTCCCTCTAGTACCCATATTATTTTGCCAGTGTAAACCCATACATAAAATGACATTCTTATACTGACCATTTTTATACACTTTAACATGATTTTTCCTCTTGAGAGGTGGGAACTGAGAGTTTTTTTCCCCCCCAAAATCCAAGGATATTTCACTCAAATAGTTGTATAATATAAATAATTACATGTTAATTTGTTAAATGGACTACTGTATTGATTTTTAATTTATTTCCACTATGGTCAGAGAATCTTTTTTGTGACTTGAATCCTTTTAATTTATTGAAACAGTTTTCTGCCTTAGAATGTAATATCCAATATCTTTGAACTTGTTTCACACATTTTGTCCATCTTTGGTTGTTTTGAGTAAAAGTGTAAATTCAACCCCCATCGCTTCATTTTCACTGGAAGCAGAAGTCCCAATTCAAGTAGATAATTTAAATATATTACTATTCCTAAAAATTAATTGACTCAATGCCATTAATATTACTGTTAAACCTTATATGGGAATATCAGCTCTTATTATAATTATGGAAATAATAGATTGAGTTTATAATGTAGTTCTCGGTAAGGTCTTAATGTAATATATTTAAATATCATTTTTCTCAGATTCTGATAAGAACCACTGAGTCTCCCATGGTACTGGAGATGTATTTTGACCATCCAAGGTGGGAAGTTAATTTCTTAAATTACTTCCCATGTGATTCTATGATTCTGTGACATCATTCACCTTCTTCCCCAAACAAGAATTACTAGTAATTTGTTTTTAAGATTATTGGACCTAGAGACTGTCATACTGAGTGAAGTAAGTCAGACGGAGAAAGACAAATATCATATGATATTGCTTATATTTGGAATCTAAAAAAAGAACTTATTTACAAAACAGAAATAGAGTCACAGATATAGAAAACAAACTTATGGTTATCAGGGGGCAAGGGGGGAGCAGATAAATTGGGAGATTGGGATTGACATATATGCACTACTATATATAAAAGAGACAACTAATAAGAA
This sequence comes from Lipotes vexillifer, assembly GCF_000442215.2. Taxonomy (NCBI): domain Eukaryota; kingdom Metazoa; phylum Chordata; class Mammalia; order Artiodactyla; family Lipotidae; genus Lipotes; species Lipotes vexillifer. The sequence continues at coordinate 1,722,815 of NW_006792432.1, forward strand.
CCTGTTGTACAGCACAGGGAACACTACTAAATACTCTGTAATGACCTATATGGGAAAAGAATCTAAAAAAGAATGGATATATGTATAACTGATTCACTTTGCTGTATACCTGAAACTAACACAACATTGTAAATCAACTATACAGAATAAAAAATTTTTTTAATAAAAAATAAAATAAAATGAGGGAGTGGAAGCAGATACTCTTTGCTCTGAGTTCACTTCCACAAAAAAAAAAAAAAAAAAAAAGGAATTCATATATTCAATGCCAGGTTCTAAGAGTTACCAAAGAAGAGAAAGATTCAGTTCCTGCCCTCCATGAGCTAAAAGTATAGTAAAAGAATAATAAGTGTTATCATCACATTTACTTCTAAAAAAAGTTTACAACCTGCATTTATGTTTGAAGCCATGTATTTGGTAATATTATTAACACAAGCTTATTGATAATTAATCAATACAAACTTTACTTCCAACACTAATAATACCTTAAGTTTATATCTAAATGTCAGAAAAATTCTGTTGCCCAATACTGCATTTCATAGGCATCCTTACACGTCATCAGAGGGAGTTGTAGTTCCGAAACCACTGTGAAAGCCTAGACAAGCATTTAAAAAAAAAAAAAAGCTTTATACAAATTTTACAGATAACTCATATTTATCTCATTTAGGAAAGATATAGAAAGTAAAGATAGGTGTAGATCATCTGTTTTTTCTGCTTTTTTACCAATCACCGTTTTAAGTTAAACAGTATATAAGTGCACACAAGAAAACATAGTAGTCTCCTTCTCACCACTCCCCACTCCCCAGTCCTATTCTCCAGCAGTAACCACATTCAACATCTTTTGTTGTTTTTCCGGTAATTGCCTTAATGTTTCTAACTATAAATATTGCTTTTTTATTTATTAAGCTTAGACACTATTCTCTGACATCTTGTCATTTTAGATAAGAATTTAGCTCTTTTTCACCACTACCCTCAACTCCTTTTCCACTCACCCATCTTTTCGGTAGAATGAAGTTACTATTTGGGGTTACACAGGTAAGCAGTATTTAAATAATTCTGACTGTGTAATATTGTTCATCAAGCCAAACGATGTACAATGATGACATTTCCTTTACTATCCATATTTTCTTGAAGATACTTGTCTCATTTCCTTAGATTTACATGAACGATCACTAATATTTTCTAAATGTTTTTACAGACCTTTCAAACACCAATCATATTTTTCATGTTCAAACACATTGGATAACCTAACAATTTTATTTCTTCCCTAGAGACCTCCTTCCAGTGGCCCTCCACCCTTCTTTTTAAGCCATACTGGTTGCTGTCCAGGCCTAAAGCACTGTTGTCATCTTCTAACATCCCAACTGAACTGCTCTGACAGTATTCCCAGGGCAACGTTTGAGCAGATATCTTTGTCTGCCAGAGTGCCGTGCCAGACCTTCCTTCAAAAGTATATGTAATAACTTCTAGGTAGGTAATATGGAGAACTTCCTTCATTTAGCAAGTGTGGTGGAGGGGAGATAATACTTAAGTACTGTTTATTGACTTCATTCATGCCACGGACAATGCCAAGTACGTGACATACATTACATCATTTATTTTCACTACATCTCTTTGAGGTTGGTACCCATTATTATTAACCCCATTTTACAAATGAGGAGACTGAGATTCAGAAATATTTGATACTTATCCAGTGTCACACATGTAAAAAGTACCAGAAACTGGTTTCAAACCCAGGTTTTATCTCACCCCTAAAGTATGTTCATAACCATTTTAGTGCACTGTCTCCACAGTGTATGAATGTATTCAACTCTGATTGCTGGAGAAGACAGGAAAGGACTAGAAGAGAAATTGAAGGCTTGTGCCTCTTAAGGAAACAATTTATTCCCAGGTCTGCCATTAGCTGATCAGACATCCTCAGGCAAATCACATGACATCTAACAACAATAATCATTGTAAGAGGCAACATTGATTGAACATTTATTCCTAGCACTTTTGGATGTTTTGTCTCATTTTAGTCCCATGAGAATTTTTTTTTGTGGTACGCGGGCCTCTCACTGTTGTGGCCTCTCCCGTTGCGGAGCGCAGGCTCCGGACGCACAGGCTCAGCGGCCACGGCTCACGGGCCCAGCCGCTCCGTGGGATGTGGGATCTTCCCGGACCTGGGCATGAACCCGTGTCCCCTGCATCGGCAGGTGGACTCTCAACCACTGCGCCACCAGGGAAGACCCCATGAGAATTTTTTTGATGTAGGTGTTCTTATTGTCAGTGTTATTATTGTTACTATTATTATCATTTTTAGTCTCATAAGTGGGGAAGCATACCTCAGGGTTCTACTTCTCTCACCTTTCACGTGAGTGAGTTGAATTGATTACCTCTAAATCCTCTCTTTCTAAAAATACCTTCCCTTGAAACAGTTACAAAGTAAAACCTACAAGTACATATTGGATTTGCACACTTCAGAGAGAAAGATACCAAATACAGAATTTTAAAACTGGAAGAAACTTTAGGGATCACCTCTAATTGCCTCATTTTTCAAACAAAGAAACTGAGGCTCAAAAAAATATTAATTGGAGCTTCCAGAGTCACACAGCTAGTGGAGACTAGTACCCAAATGTGAATAATTCCCAATTTAGTGCTTTTTCCTACATCGAAGAAGGCAGGGAGATGGCACATAGAGAGAAAAAAGGAAAGAAGAAAGGAAGGGAAGGGAAGGGAAGGGAAAGAGACAAGACAGGGAGATAAAGAGTAAGCAATGTGGAAGTCCCTACCACCATCTATTCATCATTCAACTAATTGAGAGGCCCAGAAATACAAAGAGTACAAAAGTGAGCACAAAACATTCTATCCTTAGAAGGATTTTACAATTAAAAATGAAGAACAGTATGTTAAGACATTATTTTAAAACATAATAATAAATGTAATAATTTGCGAATTCAGGCCAAAAACGAGAGTTGAATATATAATTTGGCATCTAGAATCTAAAGAATCCATAATGGAACTCTCAGTTTCACTCATCCACCATGTAAGTGTCACCATCTCAGTAAATGGCACCACTATTCAGTCAGCTACTCATGGCAAAAATCAGCAAGCACTTTTAGCTCCTTCACACCCTGCATCCAACCCATAAAATAAATCCTCTTGATCCTATTTCCAAGATATATCTCAAACACATTCACTTCTCTCCTTCTCTGTTTCCACAACTCTAGTCTAAGCCACCCTATTCTCTTGCCTGGGCTATGAATACAGCTTTTTAAATAGCCTCTCATCTTCCACTCTGGTCCCATACAATATATTTTCTACCTAGCAAGCAGGATGTCTTCAAAATCAGGTGAACCAGATGAAGTCACTCCCTTTCTTAAGCCTACCAACAGTCATAACAGCCTCCTTTCTGTAGTTTATAACTGAGCTCATTAAGTGCTTTTCTAGGTAAACCCAAGAAGGTACAACCAGCATCCCTAAACAACCGCAACCTACTAGCAAAAAAGAGCCATTTGTGACTTCAGTAACAGAATATGATACATGATATGGTTCTTAGAAGAGCAGACAACAGTATCAGAAAGGTGCATTGTCAGTTAAATCTTCACAGTGCAAAACCAGAAATATTCTAAAATCATTTTCTTATCACCCTAGAATCCACTTACTGTCACCCATCTTTGCTGCTCTAAATGTATTATTAGAATTGAACTTCAAACACTCTGTATTATTATATATATGTTTATATATTCTGTATTATTATATATGTGTTCAATCCCCCATATAGAAGATAAACTCTTATTTTCCTATCTTAAATCTCCACATTCATAGGGATAGAAAGAAGAAAAGCAAAGGTGAACAGAGGTGCATGATCTTAGCAGTCTGGTAATTCAGTCAAGTGGGATTGGCTGCTATTAAACACAGTTACAAGTGTGATTATGAAAACGGAAGAATGAAGTATTTAGGGAGAATTGAAAAGACAATGCTTGTCTGAGAAAGGGATCATCTAAGTTGAGACCTGAAGAATAAACAGAAGTTACCAGAATCACTTGGATAAAGGGGGGAGCTGGGTGGAAAATGGGAAGGAGAAGCTTCCGGTAGAGGAAGCAGCACAGTGGACAAAAGATGTACAGGACATGATTCTGCCATCACATATACCTTAATCTGTTCACATCCACCACCTTTGAAAAACTCAGCCTTTGTGCATAACCATAAATTGATTGAAATGTATCATTAAAATTTTACCTTGTCAAAAAAGGCCCTGCCTGAACCCCCCTATATGAAAGAGCACCCCAGTCACTCTTTCTTCCTACCTTTGTTCCAACCCAATACTGACTACCACTTGAAGTGGCAAATATTTATTTGGGGTTTCTTTTTTCTTTCTTCACCCACTAGACTCTAAGCACCATGGGAGCAGGATCTTGGTTTGTTCTTATTTTTGTTTTTTCTGTGCTGTACCCCATTCAATCCTGGTCACCAAGGCAGGTCAGCACATATCCTCTTCAGGCCTGTATGATAGGAATCCCACTTATCTCATTTCAATCTCTTTTTCTGTTAAAGAAAAAAAAGAGAGAGATAGAGAGAGAGAGATAAAAAGGGAAAAAAGGCCCATCATCATGGGCTTAAATTGTAAAATCCTTTTGATAAATTTTTCCAAAATCCCAAGTGAAGCATGAGATTCTATTATGTATATCTAAATTTGTCCTTACTGTTTCCACGGGTTGCTTTTTTGGTACAAACCTAAAGGTGACAAACATCTAAACTATATTTAAAACCAAATCACAACTACTATAAAACGCATAATTTGAGCCTGATAATCTTTGCTGTGCAACTCTCTGTCTGTCTATATCTTAACTTCAGCTGGGCATAAATGATGTCAAAGCATCTGGATAAAAAGAAAAATAGTAGTCAATGACCCAAACTTCTTGGAACACTGCACTTCACATTTATTGATTTGGGCATTTCTAGATGTTAAAGGTGGTACACACAAAGCAAACTGGGTGCTGTGTTGGTTTTTTTTTTTTCTTTTCTTTTTGTTTGTTTGCTTGTTTGCTTGTACTTTTCACACAGATATTTTTGTGCCATGAGAACAAATTATCAAGACAGACAAAAAATAGAGTATAAGTAAGCCCCAACTTAGTAACTATAATGACCCACACTGTAATTTTTATCCTACCGGTAACTTTGAGCAAATGACTTAACCATGCCTCAGTTTCTTCATCAGTCTGGGGTGAAAATGCTCACCTGATACAGAGCTGTGACAGGAATAGAGTGATAAAATAGATCTGAAAACACATCAAATATTTGAGAGTATTATAATTTATAAATGTAAGGTACCATTATTGTATGATATCTCTTCTTTGGCTTACACATTATAATAGGTTTTTCCTCTCCACACTCTCAAGAACTTACAATAACATCTTTCCTCATTTTAGAAACTCTGCTTTTATATAAAAGATTATGAAATACCTTAGTTGCAGATCCTTCTTTCCCATTAGCTACCAAGCAACTCTCATTATAAGTAACTTAACGCATCAATGTGGCTGGGAGATTATTATTGGTGTGGAGAATTGTTCCATATAGTCTACAATTTCTTTATACCCAAAGGTTTCCAACCCAGTAGTAAATGGATTGTATTATACTATCAAAAAGAAAAAAAAAATTAGCAATCACTTTATTAGAAAATGGAATGTTTCCAATGGCTCATTTATGGCCCTGAAAAGTACTAGAGCCTTTTTCATTACATTTCCTTTGGCAATGTGGTATTTTCATAATTTTTCTCTTTGAGGCACCAGTGTCTGTTCAGAATCCAGTATGACCTCTAACTATTTCAAGTGGTAACTAAATAAATACATGAACAGTAGAGAAATTCCATCTATAAAGTGATAGCTTGATCTATAAAATAACACCCATATTGATTTTTGTGTGTTTCCAATGACTTGACTGATGTTGTTTTTCATTAAATTAATAAGTTTTGGCATTGCGGAAACACAACATGTTGTTAACATTTTTTTCAAAATTGGAAAAGAATTTTCTTGCTTATTTGTTTATTCTGGGGCTTAGTCCTCTGGTTACCCTAGATTAATTTTCAAGGTCAGTGAACTGAGGCATACTTCTAACAGCGCTCACAGAGTTTTAAAATATTCCCTCTCTCATCAGTCTCTCCTTCCTCCCCTTGGCATCAAAATATTGATCAGCTTTTCTCTCAGTGTCCTACAGAGGTGACCAGGATGCATGCCTAGGAGTGAGCAGCAGCCTGAAGAAACATAAGACTGATGCTGTGAGGTTCTATTTGCAATTAATTTGCTTTCTTTTGAAGGAAGAAATTTTTTTCTGATTACAAAGTAATATATGTTCATTGTGGTACAAAATTCAGAAAAGGTATAAATTCTAAAAAAGTAAAGAAATTACCTACAATTCCACTAACCCTAGCTAGCCATAAACAAAATGAAATTTTCAATTTAGTTTTCAAATGTTTCCTTACTGATTCCTTTGACGTACATACTGCCCTGAGCCAAAAAAACTATGTTGATTCTTCAGATTTGTCAACTAATGTTGATTTTATACATATATCTGGGGGGAGGGGTGGAGAATAGCAGATTATTTGCACTTCTTAATGCTATGAGTTACGTTCTTATTTTAGAATGTGTATGTTAAGAGTTCCCCATCACCAATAAATGTATTGGTACCAGAACACATAGGAGAACAACAGATGAACCAGCAAGATGACTTCATGGTGGAGCTGATAAGGACTAAATGTAAAGCTAGAAGAAGAAAGATAGATGGATTCCAGGGGAAAATAAGTAATAAAAGCAGACAAAGTATGTGGGGTTTGATGTCACACAAACCTGGATTCTTGTCTTTGCTCATGGCTATGTGACCTCAAACAGGTTACTTAATTTCTCTGCACCTCAGTTTCCTCAACTGTATAAAACAGGCATAATAGCAGTACCTACCTGAGATTTAAAAGTGTGAACACATGTAGAGCACTTAGAACAGTGCCCCTCAGAGAGGAAGCACTCAGTACATCTTAGCTGCTGACAGTAGCAATAGTACAATATTTACCAGACTCTGAGCTAAGTGTCTTGCATACATTGCCTCATTTACTCCTACGCTACCCTATAAAGTAGGAGGAAACGATAATGTACGCAGAACACTTGATCATCCAGAAGCTTGAATTACAAATGAGAAAACTGAGGTTTAGAAAAGGATACAGTTTCTTGCCCAACACCAGAGAATTTTAAGTGATAGAGCCTGGATTTTCACCCAGTGCTTATGGCTGCAAATGACACTATTTTGCTAAGTATGGCATCAGGACCACCATCAGTACCTCAGTATAATCAGAATATCTGTAATGGGGCCCAAGAATCTATAGGTTTAACAAGTTCCCCAGGTGTGTTTTAGGCCCCAGATCATGGCTCAAAAATTCTGAAATTTTATTCGGAGCCCTGCACAAAGCAGGCCCTCAGAAAATATCAAACGATAATCTTGCAGCAGGTGAGACACTGCTCCAAAAAGAGACCAACCAGATACGATGTAGAAGCAGGGCTGCAGTGAACATCTGCCTTTTTTCCCGCCTAAAGGTGTCTGTTTGCATGTGACTGATTTTTATCTTACGCTTGATGAATTGATACATATATTTAATTATATCATGTGTTGTCCCAGCAATACCGCTTTGCAGCTATTTTACATTCAGCCCGCATGCCAGATTGAATTAAATGTTTTTTTTAAAGCCTATAAAGAGGGAAAATATCTTTCCCTGGTTGGTATTTTTTACATACTGGTTACTAAGAGTCTGTAAGCTAAAGCAGGTAGTAAAGTTCATTTGCTAGTGAGGAAGCCAATTTGACTTTTATGGCTATTAATATTTTATGGAGCACAAAGCAGAATTATTGGTGTTGCTCCTGACTTAGACACCTCTGTAGCTAGCGGGACTGAGGGCACCTCCATTTGGGAAGCAGTTCTCCTGACCATCCCTAAGGGGACAAACGATCACAGACAAACAGCTTCCAGGTCCTGGTCATAAGATCCATCTATATGCAGTGATACCTCCTATGAGTCACCAAGAAAAGTTATTGCTATTGCTTTAATACTAGATGTGATATATTATAGGCTTTAAGTAATCTCGGATGGGGTAAAAAGGACTTGACCATTTAAGAAAAGTCATTATCACAGCTGAAGCATCCCCAAAAGATATTAATTCAACATCTTTCTTGTGTGCCTACTATGTGTCATGTATTGTTCTATAAATGCCATTTACAGTAGTGAGAAAAGTCAGAAATAGGCAAAAGGATCCACTTTCATGGGTCTCATGTTCCAAAAGGGGGAAGCAGAGAGTCTGATAATAAATACAAATGGATCTGTCAGGTGATAGTACTTGCTGAGAGGGAAAGTTAGGTCAGATAAAGGGTAGAGAGTAATTAGAGGGAGCTCTATTTTAGATAGGGTGGTGAGAGAAGGTGTCTCTGATATAAGGTAACACACTAGCAATTACACCATACACTTCACTCAGGTAGGAAGAGATATTTAAGGTTTGAGAATTTTTCTACAGTGTGGCTGTATGTGTGAAAATGTTGCTTCATCCAACAAACAGAATATACTTACTCTAATGCAGCACTTCACACATTGACTTATTTTGAACTTCACAACAGAACACCCTTTTGTTGTTGTCCTTCATTCATTCAATAACTATTTTTTTATTATTTCAAATTTCCAGGTACCGTACCAGGATTGAAAAAAATAATAGCCCATAGTTACGGAGCATTTACTCAATGCAAAGCCCTGTGCAGAGCACTTCACATAGCTTTACTGACTGGCAAGTCAGATATTATTATCTCCACATCACCAATAAGGGGTGAGACCCTGAAGGGTTACTGAACGCCAGGTTCACATCTGTTTAGTGCCAGGGCTCAGACTGAAACCAGGCTTTCTGATCCCCATTCTAGTTTTCCTAAAACTAAAACGTACAAAACTTTAGATTAAATGTTTTGCCTGCTTTGAAGGCAAATGAGATACTGTATATCCCAGAATAAATATGCCTCATTGCTAAACGAACCTCAAAAAGCCCTGCCTTCAGACAAATAAATTAGTATTAACTTCATTTATAGATGAAGCTTTCACCAAAAGAATTCAGTCAGCCCAAGAAACAGGCTAGTAACTTTATAGTACAAACCAGATGTCTGAATGGATGGTCTCTCTAATCAGAGCTTGTCAGCAGGGCTGGGAAAGTGGGTAAGTCTGTATAGCAGCCTTCCCTCTCACCTCACCCACGAGACCATCTCCCTTGTTGACTCGCCTCATCCCTCATACCAACTCTGGACCCAGCCAGGCCAGTCTCCACTGTTGCCTGCAGATTCCCTACAACAGCCCTCTCTCCTGCCCACCCCCCTCAGAGTAATCCTCCTGGAGCATGTGCTGCTCACCAGAATGGTTGTCCAGACTGTTATACACTAAGATCAAAGATTTTAGGAATCCACTCTGTCTCAGCAGCCTACTTCATAGAATCTTAAAGGAGAAAAGAACCATAGACATCATCCTAGACCAACCTGCATCGTTTACAAATGAGACCCTGAAAGAACGCAGGACTTATGGCTAGTTAGTCCTAGGACCCACCAAAATGCAGATTTCCTGCTTTGAGTCAATTATTCTTTGTACTCTACCACTTTGCTTTTTAGGTCTTAATATTGTAAAAGAACAAAATCTCTAATATTAGTAGTTGGGGCATTTGCTACAAATTGATAGAAGAGATTTGAAGGGGAGTTTGACTTTTTGACATTTCTCAGTTCACATTCCTTGGCCAGCCAGCTACTCTGCCCATCCGTGGGGTAAGCAAATTTCCAACATACTCTTCATGATGATTGGTTTTCTCTATATCTTATTGAATGATGGGCCCACAGGAAATTTCCTCGACTTCTTCCATTATTTGTAGGGTGACTCTGATAAAGAATGAGCTAAAAGAAATCAAGATTGTTTTCCTCTACATAATCATATCCTCATAAATAACCAGTGATTATTTCAAAGTGCTCAAATATCAACAACTTACTTTTCACACTATCTTCATTTTAAAGGGGATAAAACAAAAGTGACGCAGAGAAGGGGTGATCACACGGCTAACCAGTAGAAGAGAGAGATAAGAAACTAAATTCAAAATATTCTCAGCTTGATATGAATTACTCTGAACCATTTTTTTCCTGATATACAAAAAGGAGGAAGTAAAAATAAAAATTGTAAACATTTATGGACCAATGACAATATGCCAGGATATTCCCTAGCTCATTTATACTCACAACATCCTATAGGGTAGGTAATTATTATTATCTTCATTATACACCTGAGAAAATTCAGGATAAGCAGAATTAACTAAAATTTGAGCAAGGGAGTAAATTTAATAAATGGCAAGGCCAAGACTTGAACAACACAGGCTGCTTGATCCTTCAGTCCGCATTTAACTAGTACTACTAGTGAAGCCCATTCTTGCCAGCATGAAAAATGGGTCATGGCAAGTGTAGACCCCCATCATAACTCCTAACTAGCCTCCTTATCTCCAGTATTCTTTCTGAAATACAATCATACAAATGATTGTAAAAATACTAAAAATGTCCATCACGTCTCCCTTTACCTTCCCATATATACCATGCCCACAACTTTCTTGTGCTACACCTCCGGCCTTGAATCTTCTCCCTCCCTCTGGCAGGCAGAATTTTATATGTAATTAATGCTACTAATTACTGACCTTAAAATAGGGAGATATGGATTATTTGAGTGAGTCTAGTGTGATTACATGAGCCCTTAAAAGCAGAATTTTCTCTTGGTTAAGGGTAGAGGAGGAAATCAGAGAGATTTGAAACACGGGAGGTTTCCACACCCCATTCAACACTTGATGATGAAGGAGCCACCTGTCAAGGACATAGGGACCTGCCCTACCGCTGCAAGGAGCTGAACTCTGCCAACAACCAGTGAACGTGGAAGAGGGCCTTGAATTTCAGATAAGAACTGCAGCCCCAGCTGATACCTTGATTTTAGCATGGTGAGACCCTAACCAAAGAATCCAGCCATACATCTGACCTACAGAAACTGCAACATAATAAATGGGTGTTGTTTAAACTGCTAAATATGTGGTGATTTAGTACAGCAACAACTGGAAACTAATACACTATCTTCTGTCTTATTAGTTTCAACTCCTTTTTCAAGGTCCACCTGGGATAGGAAAAACAGATATCTCAACTTGAAAAAAAAACTTCAAATACTAAACAAGTATATGCAATTTCCCTGATATCTCTCCTTTCAGCCACTAAGCCATTCCCTCTACTCTTCAACAAAATAAAAACTTTATCCTTCTCACTGGTAAACTGGAGCTGTTCCTTGAAAGAAAAATGAGCAGGAAGAGACCACTGCAAAAAGGAACATATTTTTCATATGCAAATGGGGCATCATTCCAGACAAAGAGTCTTAAAACAAAGGTAATTCAATATGGTCTATGCCTTGCACTTCATCTGTGTGGATTTCACGTTAAAACGAATCATGTGTCTGTGCTTGTTTACTTGTGGGATGCAATCTGCTGGAAAAACAAACGCTTTTCTGCAATCCAAAGTCATGCCTAAATCCCACCACATCCTCCGGAAATATGTCCAGCCTGTAGCCCCAGTCTGCGTGGGCGCTCCTGCCCACTCCAGCTCCCCACAGAGCTGTCACCCCAGGCACTGTGGAGAAGGGCACAATCTGTGCTGCTGCTGGTGGGCATTGCCACAGGCCTCCAAACTCACCCTTCAGGGGAGGAAGTGTCCTTTTCAAGAGAAGCTTTTGTTTCCTTCCCTCCTCCAGCCTGTTTTCTATAAATGAAATGGCTTCTTCACACCATAGCTCCTCTCTCACTCAAAGCATCAGTTACTGTGCTTTGGGAGTTGGGTCAAAGAACCACCCTTGTGAGTTCTGTCAGCTACAAAGTGAAGACTAAAGCAAACAAATAAAAAAATAGTCTACCAAGGGAAGCTTTTTCCCCAGGAATATTTTCACCAATCAGTTAGATAGCATGTCATGGGCCATTAACAGTGGATCAAAATCCATCCAGTAAATTCCCATAACCCATGATCCTTCTTCTCCCAAACTCTCCCACTAAAAAAGCACATCGAGTTATGTGCGTCTCTTTGCCATGATAAATCACTATGGTGGGGCTTCTTAAAGAGGGACAAATGTGTGTCAAACAATTGCAGACTGGATCCTGGATGAATAAACTATTTGGGGGACATGTCAAAGATTTAGCTAATCCAACAAGTCCATTTCTCTCCTTGCCAGAGTTTGGATCCATGAAAATACATCCATTTGGGAGCTCATAAGGAAGTCTCATTCAAAAGTGTGGACCACTTGCACTAATTCCTGCCAAACTTAGAAATAATTAAGTCCTTGTCTCAACTAATGACCTAAGTCCTCCCCTTATGATTCTGTGGATCTGGATTGTCTTCTCTATTGGGTTCTCAAAGCCACACTTGCTGTCATTTTTTTTTTTTTTTTCTGGCGGTATGCGGGCCTCTCACTGTTGTGGCCTCTCCCGTTGCGGAGCACAGGCTCCGGACGCGCAGGCTCAGCGGCCACGGCTCACGGGCCCAGCCGCTCTGCGGCATGTGGGATCTTCCCAGACTGGGGCACGAACCCGTGTCCCCTGCATCGGCAGGCGGACTCTCAACCACTGAGCCACCAGGGAAGCCCTTGCTGTCATTTTTTAATGAGGAGACTGTTACTTCATCAAAAAGGATAAGATTGAAGCAGGAATACCACTTGCATGCCCTGAAGATAAGATCCTGAAGGCAACTCATAGACCATCTGAGCTTCCCTGATGGTCAGATGGTCTCTGAGTCTACTGCCAGCTCCTCCCTGTCTATTGCTCAGTCAACATGCATGGATCAGGCTTCTGATTCCACGTGCTCTGCACATGAGGTGAGGTGACAGGCCAACACAGGGGGCCTGACAACAATGACCCCAACTGGAAATCTCTGCATAATAAGGAGTTACTCAAAATGGCTTCACCTTTTACTACCCAATGGCCATTATTTCTCCAGCTACGCATGAAAGAGGAGAGGGTTGTTAGGTTTGGCTTGGTTGAATTTCAGGTAGCAGAAAAATTCTGTGCACTTTCTTTTTGAAATTCTATTGGGAAATGACTATAGGGAAATTCATGACTTTGGTCCTGGCTGGTATTAGAAGAACAGGAATTAAAAGTTGTGATAGCCTATATCATCCAAGCAGAACAATACATTTACCTCTGCTAAGACACCTCTGCATTGTCTCTCTAAAGAAAAGAGAGTGCCCAGTGTCTCAGAGGGCCCCTTATTTGAGCAAAGAAAGGGCATAAACCAGCAAGTCTCCCTGTAATTTCCAAAGGGCAGTTGCCAAGTCTGCGTAAGTAAGGAGAAGGAGGGGGGCAGGTGAGCCTCTGAAGCAGACCTTGCAGACCGACCCACTACAGGCAAGTCCTGCCTCGGGTGCTCTTTCTAAGAGCTTAGTATCCTGGGGAAAAGAGCCAGGCCTCAAGAGGCTACTGACTGAGAACTGTCTGGGTCACTCTGTGCCATAAGGACTCACGAGCATGGACATAGCTTTCCTGAATCCTTGACATACCAAAAACACTGGTGTTTCTTACAACCTGAAAATTTGGACAGGGGCATATACAGGTCTGCAAAAACATATGACTAGTAGAGAAGGACAACAAATTGAGTCCAGGTATATGTAAAGAAGGGGCAAGAGGTGAGGGGCAAAGGGAAGCCGATGAGGCTTCAAAACTGGGTGCAGAAGGGGCAATCTAAGCTTAACTCTGCCATTCCTTTATTTATTCATTCATGCAACAAATACTTGTTGTATGCCTACTCTGTATCAGGTCTCTTAAAGATCCATGGTGCAAGTTAGAATACAAAAGCTCTGATGGGCTTCCCTGGTGGCACAGTGGTTGAGAGTCCGCCTGTCGATGCAGGGGACGCGGGTTCGTGCCCCGGTCTGGGAAGATCCCACATGCTGCGGAGCGGCTGGGCCCGTGAGCCATGGCCGCTGAGCCTCCGTGTCCGGAGCCTGTGCTCCGCAATGGGAGAGGCCACAACAGTGAGAGGCCCGTGTACCTCCCCCTCCCCCCAAAAAAAAAAAAAAAAAAAAAAGGAAAACAAGCTCTGATAAATACTGAAATAAGAAAAAATATTTAACTCAAGTTTCCTCAAATGTATTTAATCCTTAGAATCCTACTTTTTTCTGCCTAAGAAAATTTAGACCATCTCAGAGAATTAGTATTCCCTGGAACAAGGTTTTGGAAATACTACTATAGAGCAAATCATACTTAATTCTCATGAAAGAGCAAGTGTACAGTTAAATGTATCAAATCCTTCAGTCATTTTCATACAACCCTGAGATTTTTTTAAAAGTACTCTAAGAATTTTCATATACAGGAGTTAGGAGGACCCAGATAAGATACAGATACCACAGAGGTCAAATAAGCAACATCTTCCACTATTAGGAAATTCTGAGTATGCCTACAATAAGGTACCATGTGTGAGAGGCAGCAATAGGTTCCCTGCCTTAACTCTAGAACATGTAGGCTCAAGATGGACACTGAACAGGGGCCAGCAGCCACAGGAAATCCTGGGATAGCACTTTGCCAGCACTGCAGGTTACATTCATTCATGCAATGATCCTGTTGAATGCCTGTAATCTTCAAAGGTGAAACACATCAACTCTTACAATTCTTGAAACTACCATCCCTGCATTATTCCCATTTTACAGATGAGGAAACTCAAGTAAGTAGAGGCAACTTGATTTGCCTATAGTCACATAGTGAATATGTGACAGAGCTGAGATTGAAATCCAGGTCCACCTGCCTCCAAAGCCAACGCCCTGTATCACACTGTAACGCTCTCTAAGGGGAAGTCCCACGGGGGCCCAGAAGATTCTTCAGAGCCTCTAGGCCTTGGAGCTCAGAGCCTGGTATAATCACACTCACCATCAGAAAGATGGGGTGCACATAGGGCCTGGACCTGAAGGTGGGAAGCAGCAGTGGATCCACTTCTGGCCATTTATGGAAGATACAGGCTGAGAAAACCAAGCTGGAGCTGCAATTCAGCTTTTAAATAGGAAAATTAGTTTTCTATAACCTAGGAGGAAATTAATCTAACTGACAACTGAATAAAATTAACAATCACAAAAGGCAGACTTGAATTTTAAGTCCCTCACCAGCATCGTCTGTGCTTTAAAAGAATGGTGCTGGAGTTGATTCAAATTCATGAACTTATCTCTCAAATAACTGTCTACTCTATAAAATCAATAATGCATACTCAATAAAATAATAGTAACTGCATAAAACAAACTAGATCCATTTTCTACGGGACTTTAGCAATGTTGTGGCATAATCAGTCATCACATTCAATTGTATGAATGAACTGATTTACAGGCCCCACCGTGGTGCAATCAAAGTACATTGGTGCTATGAAAACTACATACCTCTGGAAAACTAGCCCAGCAGAGAGTGGGACCAAGGGACAGAGCTAGACTCAAACTGACATCACTGATTTCACACGAATGGCCTATCTCCCACAGGTCCTTATTACTTTTGTTCAGTTATGACTTGTCTTCTGACATTCTCTCCCCGAAATTCTGAAACACCGCCTCTTAACTAAGAACAATAATCACCTATACGTACCTAGGTTTCTAGTTTTTAATATGTAATGATAAGGACTTTTGCTTCCTTTCACTTCCCCTCTCCAAGGCAGCAGGGCCAGTGTCCTACACTGAGGCTCTCCCATGCAGCCACGAAGTCATGGCTCACAGCACTGGATTAGTGCCTTCTTGGAACATCTTCCCTCCTGTCCCCTTCCTCCTCCCATTCAAATCTTCCATATCCTTAAATTCCTTCCATGACTACTGATCCCATCCCTCCTTGTGCTAAGGAAACTCAATGATCTTACTTCTCACTTGGTGACAATTACTTTGTCATTGTTTTATGTTGTCATTTAATTCTTATTATTTTGCTTAACATTCCATTAGGCAGAAGAGGCCAGACTATGCTGTGGTGTATAAAAAAGAAACCCTGTATCTTAACTGTGTAACCTTTCGAAAGTTTATTTTTCACTCACATAAGGTCTAATGAGGGATATTAGAGTCTCTTCACCATTCCAGGACTCAGAGATCCAAGCTCTCTTCATCTTGTGGCACTGCCATCTCAACATCTGACCCTCAAGGATACCATGGTGAGGGAAGAGAGAGTGTGGAGGTAGCTTTCTCAGTTCTTCAACACCCGAGCCCCGAAGTGACACACACCTCACCCTCTAACATGTAACTGGCCAGTCACACAGCCCACCTACCAACAGGAGGCTGAAAATTATAGTATTTCCATATGTTCCAAAAGAATAGAAGGCCTGGATATGGGTGAGCCTTAGTATTCTCCAGCACAGTGAGTTTGTATCATGTATCCCAAATAGACTGGGACATCAGTAATGCTAAAGGAAGTTAAACTGAGCTTTGGTTGGTTGGTGATGAGCTGGCTTGTCTGAGCTCCCGAGGCACTCATCGCACACATGGCTGGAATTCTGCCAAAGTTCTTAGAACTGTGCCTCGTATATAACAGAACTGCTTCAGAAAGTATTTATTGATGGATTTAATCTGAACACTGACAGGGAAAACATCATATCTGATCAAGTTATGTCTCTTCCACAGCTCTTTGTCCCATTTTCTCGCTGCTGAAAAAGTGCAGCTTACAAGACAAATGAACGTGGCAGGGATGTCAGAATCTCTTGTGGCTGTCTCAATCGACTACACGTGAATGCTACAACTTTGAAACTTCCCCCTTCACTGCTTTGTACTCTAGGACAGAAGGAAATCAACAATGACGGACAAGACCCTACTGAGGAGAAAATGAACTCACAAAACTTGGCAAGAAATATGTTTATGATACAATACAGCACAGCAGCACATTTCCCCTGAGCTGCCTTCCACAGAAAGACTCAGAGCTGAGACACTGTTATCCCCATTAACAGATGGGGAAAGTGATACCTGAAAAGGTTAAGTTTCTCCGTCATAGTCAGACAGCCACCCAAGAAAAGCCAGGGAGAGTACCTGCAAGGTTGCAGGCTTGGAGCTGTTCCTATTAAATTAGATGATGTTCATTCGTCACTGACAGCTTTGGGGGAAAATGGATCAATAAGCACTTCCCTTTGGGTCACTTTCCTACTGTGTCAGATTTATATCTGCAAATGTTTAAAGAGTTCCCATTTACCTGGGGTTTTATGACTTTGTTATAATTGCCAGAGCTGAGAGAAAGCTGCCTTCCGTCTGGCTTCTCCTCCTGCAGGGAGCAGTCCAAAAACCATGTCATCTCAATCATAGAACAAAAACGCTTTGAAGGAAAACAAATGCTGCTTTTTTTTTTTTTTCCTTAAAAAGAAATTGTTGAATTGTCTGGAAAAGTCAGATGGTGACTAGCAAAAAAATCTTTCTTCTAGGTTGTCTACCTAGATCACTGCAATGGATTTGCTGAGTGCCTCTTCCAGGTCAGCATGAGAGACTGGAAGATTATTCCAGAGTCTCATGACACCATGGTCAAGCAGCTTTTCAGTCCAGACTTCCCAATTTTAAATTTGGGGTCTATACACCCATTCTTTTTATATAATAAAGAATATATACCACACATAACTTTATAAATAATAATTAATAAGCATTATGATGAAGATAGTTGGGGAGTGACACTAGCACATTTATCTATAGCTACCTGATGATGCGGCATTGAGTTTTAGATATTTTCTCATAAACATTTCCATTTCAACTTACATCTTAATTCATATGCAAGTACATGCCCACAAATATATACTCTTTCATGTTAACAAACAGTGAAAATCAATAAGCTTTTGTTTGCCTTTTTCTTGTTATTCAACTGCAATATCCCTCAGCCCATACCTGGCTTTCAACTAATGCACACAAATATGAAAAGCTAAAAAGATAGAGGGGAAAAAAAGAGAAGAAAGCAGAGGAAAAGGAATGCTGTTTTATAATTTATCAAGATAGGAGTATTGACAATTCAATTTTATAGCAAAAAAGCTGTGAATGTGCTTATTCTGTGTTATAACTCTTTCTTTGTGCAGTCCATTCCTTTTCGCTCCTTGGAATCCCCTAGTTCAAATGTGTTTTGAGTTTAAACGTGTTCATTGGGAAAAGTGACCATCAAAGCAAACGGCATGGCAAAGCCATTCTGAATCTGAACCTTGAATTACAGAATATGTAATACTTAATCAACTCACTTTGGAACTATCTCTGTACGACAGGGCAGCTTTAATTAATGTCTGTGTCATTTGCTTCACCATTTTAAAAAGTATGCTTTCTAAGTGTATTTAACACATTTCCTGTAATTGTCTTGACACAGTTGTTTTCTTTTAACTTGCCCTTATAAAGTATACAAAAGTAAAGCTCTATCTATCCCTAGAAAAATAATAAATAATTCAAAATAAGTAGATCATACTAATGATGCTGAGCTATACTGCTCTGAAGCTTGGATCTTCAGAGCAAAGGAAAGGCTGATGGGAAGAGGACACATATCAATTAAACACCTCCTCTAAACAGGTCCTCTACCACATATCTCATTGTGTCACCACAAAAATCCTGTAACATTGATATTATCTCCATTTTGAAAGAAAATAACAGTCATGAGGTGGGAGGACCCGGGCAAGGAAACAAAGAATTTAAGAACTTGCCCTACATTCTTCCCAGTGGAAAATGGTTAGGTTTAAACACAAAGTTGTATGGCTCCAAAATCCAAGGACTAGAAAGAGCTACTTGGAGCTAGAAAATAAATGTATATTTTACAAATTCTTCTCTGTTCTTACTATCAATATTCTTTCCTCTTTTTTAAAATTATGAGTTAGGACAGGCACATATGAGAACACCTTGGAAGAAGTGTGACATCACAGTAACTGTGTTGTTGACAATGAAGACACTTCTAACACTAATCTTAATTAGGATAACATTCCTTCAACTTGTCAACAAAGGTTACATATCCAGTACCCAGCTCAGTACTAGGGATAATTCAAGAGAAGTAAATAAATTGTTCTTCATGTGGAAGAAAATAAATCTGGGGTTCTCCTTGAATTCCATTTTGATCTGTAGTTTTTAGCGATATATTCAAAATTCAACTTCATTCCAGTAATATTTTGGCTCACCCACTACACACAAAGTACTGTGTCATAATCTAGCTGAGGGCATACCTCAGGCTTACAAAGTACCATAAATATGACTACTAAAATTCAGCACCTAAGCACTGATATTTCTACCTACCTTTTATCTGCATGTTTGACAAATATTGCAATGGTGGAAAAAAGCTGCTTCGGGGCATCAAACATATGTGAAACTTTCCATTTCTAATACAATTTTGTTTTCTAAAACACAGTCCCAGGCAGCTCTGTTCACGCCTAGCAGTTCTTCAGAGATGTCAGGGATCATCTCTGTAGCCCTCTCCCCAGCACATGTTTTACATTATCTCAAAAACTTGCCAGGAACTGCCTCTACATAAACTTGCCTAGTAGAGGGTAAGAAAATAAGTGTTATTCCTCTGCCCCCTCCCTGAACCCTGCTCTACTATTTCTATAAACTGAAGCCCAGGCACAAATGTGGGTAGAGATCTCTTCTGGGAGGGCGCCGGATTCCAGTGCCATAGTTGCTTTTAAAGAGAAACAGTCAGAGCACCTCTTTAGTCTGCGTGAGTATCTGCCTGCTTCAAACCCAGAGTCAGATCATAAGCAACGCATGTAAGAGCTACTCTGTAAGGACCACTCCAGACTCCACTTCTCTCACCCCTGGTCACGAGGTGGGATCTCACAGAAACAAGCTTCACATCTGCGCAGCACTGTGTTGTGCCCCCCAGCCTCTGTCCTGCAGCCACGTGGACCTTCACACTCTCCACTTTCTCTTTCATCCCCAGCCTCCACTCATGCCCTTCCCTCTGCTTGCATCTCGTCTCATTCTGACCAGTGAACTCCTACATAGTCTTCAGTTCCCCATGTATAGGTGACCCTTCCCTCTGAGCCCGCACATCTGGGTGAGGTTGCTCTCCATGCCCCTGCAGCACCCTGTCCTTCCCCTGTAGTGGCCTGGTCACATGCCGCCGTTGCTCCCTGCTGAATTGCTCTCACACACACTAACCTACAAGCTCAGTGAGGGCAAATACTGCCTCTACCTCCTTCACTATTGTTTTTTTGGTGCCTCATACTATGCCTGCACTAAGTAGATGGTCAGTAGTATTTGTGGGTTGAATTAATCCATCAACCAATTAACGTCTATCTATAGTTTATGTATGATTTCTTAGATAGTAAATGATAAATCCTACCAGATTTAACCCTAAAGGACAAAACAAACAAACAAGACCCCTAAGGCGGCCAAACACAGGATGCTCATGGGAAAATAGCTGCTTTCTTTCTTTTCCATCTATTCTTCTATACCCTGGATATTGGACCTCTTTGCAGTTATTTATGGTTTTGTTTGATAAAGAGCTTTATAAACCCATTTGAATGGGGATAGATGACAAGATACTCATTCTCTTTCTCTCTTACTTCTCACAAAAGTTCTAAACTCAAAAGATTATAGAGTTCTACTTCCTCTTGGCAACTAGCCATAAGGGCAACAATAACTTGGATAAAGCTATTCCCCTACTCAGGTGTTGAAATACTTTCCTTAAGGAAAAAAAAAAAATTACTTTTATTGATCAACATACTGAAAATCTCAGCAGGATCAAGATATTTCTGAGCATCAGATAATATCTGAAGAATTTCAAACAATACTTCATACAAAACAATTGATTTCCTTATCAGCAACAACAGTATTAGATAGTCCTTTGAGGCTCACTGTAATGCTCTTTGATCTATGTTTATTTTGTTACTTCAGAGTGGACAATTGAGCAAGTTGTCTTAATTGATTGATTGACTGATCGGCTTATTGATTGATCATACCAATGCCTTAAAGTCCAAGAGAGCATCCAGCCCATGACGTGAGATACTCACCAACTCATAAACAAATCCCAAGTAGATAGAGGATGAGAAATGGGGGGAGAGAAAAGAGTAATGATAGATGATCTAAAAGATGTGCAATAGTGGAAGAGGAAAAAAAAAAGAGAGCTTACTAATAATGGGAAGAAAGGGGTATTAAAAAGGCTTTGAGGGGGCTTCCCTGGTGGCGCAGTGGTTGAGAGTCTGCCTGCCGATGCAGGGGACGCGGGTTCATGCCCCGGTCCGGGAGGATCCCACATGCCGCGGAGAGACTGGGCCCGTGAGCCATGGCCACTGAGCCTGCGTGTCCGGAGCCTGTGCTCTGCAACGGGAGAGACCACGGCAGTGAGAGGCCACAGCAGTGAGAGGCCGGCGTACCGCAAAAAAAAAAAAAGGCTTTGAGAACTGGTGGGATTTGAGCAGCTCCCTAAAGATACCCAAGATTTAAGCAAGCAGAACTTGGATAATAGCATATGGAGTGACAGATGAGAAAACAATAAAAACAAAGGTTTGGTGGCAGTAAAATATATGTCTAAACCAGAAGGTAATGAATAGTCTAGCTTGAGTATCAAGAGTATCAAGTGTGTGTGCATGAGTGTGTGAGTGGCTGAGTGGGGCCAGGAGGGTGGGGAGTAAGAAGGGAAGATTTAGAGGGAGATAAGGCTATAGAGTAACAAAAAACCCATGGGCCACGACAAAGGAAAATGTATATTTTATTCAATTTGCCCTGACTTGGAGGGCCTATGTGATGAGACCCACGTTCCATATGTGAGTTTATGGATGTCATTAAAATGCTCAATGTCTGAGGTCTCCCAACTGTTGAAGGGGGAAGATGCTAACACCTGCAATAAACACACTTCCCAGCAATGATTCCAAGTACGTACCAGGTCTTACCTAAAGCACTTTAGAATACCGTGGTAAAAAGTAATATGGAGTTCATAAGTTGTGTTTTTTCCTATACTCTTAGCAGAAAAAAAAAAAGCCAGTTTTTACTGTAATATATACATTCCATTTCCTCTCTGTGATAATCAGCTAAAACTGATACATACTCATAGAATGTTTTTCTTGATTCCCAAGACTGTGAGGTAATTTTATAAACAATATATGAATGAGTCTCTTTAACCAACTGTTCAAATATCCACCATTTAGCTGTGAAATGTAGCAACTCTCCAGGACCGCTTGGCAGGAAATAAAATATTACTCTTTGGAACAGCATACAGTGCCATGTGCCCCATGATCTATCATTCAATAAATATTAGTTGATGATGATGAAGCAGAATCACACAGACTAGTGGGAGTTCTGCAGAACTGTTCTCTTATTTATCCCACCTCCCACCTAGACACACATCTGCCCAGAAATGCAGATTTTTTGCCTCACTCAAAATTGGTCCCCATGGGAAACATTTGCAGCCCAGCTAGATTAGAAACTAGTAAGAGGTCATTTTTATCTGGCAAGCATTTTGTAAACTACAAAGCATCTTACTCTCTCTTTCTTTCTCACTCTTGCTCTCCCTATCTCGTGTGTGTGTGTGTGTGTGTGTGTGTGTGTGTGTATGTGCATATCACTTTCTGCAATGCTCTGTTTATTCTGATGTCTCTTGGAAAGAGACAAGAGGCACTAAGTATGCAGCTGTTTCTGTGTGGGACAGAGGACATATGGGCCATATGAATTAAACTGACTGTAAAATATTTGGAAAATAAGACAGTAAAGTAAATTTCCCTTAGAGTGTGTAATCTGTTTTAAGTCATCTCAACTGAACCACTGACTTGTAGCCAGGGCAGAGGAGCAGAAGGGTAGGAAGTGGACTAAGCTGGACATTCACCTGAGGTGAAACACAACAGCGTGGAACTGGAAATCTTGATACGCTGCCTTGCAGAGTGCTTGTTTGGATCAGAGCTGACAGCGTAAAACACCAAGGAGATGGCAGGCCCTACCCATCTGGCACATACACCCTACAGCTTTCGAAATCCACAGTCATGGGAGCAGCGAAAGGGGGAAGTGAGGTTTTATACACCATCCTGAGGTAGTATCTAGGGATGGATTCCTCTGTTTGGTTTAACCATTTTCCAATACAGCGGGCAAAACTCCAAAGCTTGTCTATAGAGGTAGAAAAACTGAAGACTGAATTCCAAGTCTGCTATTTATTGTGTAACCTTAGAGATGTTACTGGACCCCTCTGAGTCATCCTTAGAAATGAGAACAGTAATAATTTATATATAGGCTTCATAAATATTAAAGGCTTAATAAATGTCTGGAAAGGAAGAGGACCTATGAGGGAGAAGCAACACATATCTTCAGTCTAGTAATCTAAGAAACAAAAGGAACTGAGAACAGGCAAGATGTGAAGGGTTTTAGGTTTAATTGTATACCCTCTAAATCCATAAATATTAAAGTTATAACCTCCAGTACAGCAGAATATGACTTTATTTGGAAATAGGGTCTTTACAGATGTAATTTGTTAAGATGAAGTCATTAGGATGGGCCTTAATCTAATATGACTGGTGTCCTTATAAAAGGGGGAAACTTGGACACAGAGATACACACAGAAGGAAGACAATGTGAAGAGATATAGGGGGAAGATGGCCATCTACAAGCCAAAGAGAGAGTCCTGGAATAGCTCCTCTCTCAGCTCTTAGAAGGGACCAACCCTGCTGACATCTTGATTTCAGACTTCTAGCCTCTAGAAGAGTGAGACAATAAACTGCTGTTTAAGCCACTCAGTATGTAGTACTTTGTTATGGCAGCCCTAGGAAACTAACACCCAGAACAAGGTACAGGTAAGTCTAACAAACCGTGTGATATATGTAGTTCTCTGTGAAATCCTTAGTGGTGAGCTCAAAGGGAATTCACGGGGTTCAAATGACTCTTCCCTAATTTTCTCATCCTATCACCCACCACACCTCCAAATGACCCTTGTTTCCCAAACCACAATGAAATTCTACAGCTGCCCAAAGGTATGCAATCCCTTACCTGAAACCCTTAAGGCTAGATGTGCTTTGGAATTCAGAAATTTTCAGATTTTATCAAAACATTATAGTGCACGTAGCATTTACCATGTAAAACTCCCAGTGGGATATGGTGATACACCCTATAAACAACATATTAATGTGTCTGCAACTAAATTTGTGAATATTAACACTAATGGGGATAAACAGAAACTACATGTAGCCTCACATCACTTCAGGTCAGTTTTGTTGCCAAATGAATTAAAAACCTTCAGATTTTAAAGTTTTGTGGGTTTCAGAATGGCAGGTAAGGTACTGGGAACCTATACATATTTTTATTCCTCCATAACCCTGTATATTCTGTTTCCTTCACCGAGAATGTCCTGCTGGTACCCTCATCCCTGTAAAATTCCTATGCCATGCTTATAACTCAGTTCAAAGAACACCAGTCCCAAGAAACCTCCCCTCATTACTTAGGCAGTTGGGCACTTTCCCAACCTCCTTCCATGATATCTTCTAAATACGTATCTCTAATTTGGCAATACTTACATTGACTGTGTACACATGCAAAAAGAACACCTTTCTCCAGGTCTTTAGAGATAATGAAGGTCAATGCTATATATCTTCATCTTAATGTAGCACCAAGGGCTACTTGCTAGTAAAGTACTAAGTGTGCCAGAAGTTTCTAACACTTAGCATTTGAAAACGAAAATTAGTGTTTCTAAGAATGTACTTAGAATTCTGGTTCAGCTTTCTACTAAGAAGTCTGACTGCCCTTCAGTGCTGGTCAACATTGAAAAGCTCCTTCTCTGCATACACATAAGCAAATACATGGAATTTGGCATTTGGTGAAAAAGCCCTTTATTACCAGTACATTATCAATACTATAAATTGGATGTAGCTTGCATTTGTTACAATTAGTAAGAAATTTCTACGAATTTAACTTCATCATGAATTTACTTTGGGTTACCTGGTTAATCCTTTAATATGAAGAAAGGTATATTTACAGCAAAATTATTTGAGCCTATAGTTTTTACATTACTAGACTAGGTATTATGATTCAAATATTAGCCATATATTTCACTAATCCTAAAGTAAATTCATCATAATCACTCTCTGAAATTTTCCACCACTGGAAAGAGGAAGAAGGTAGAATTGGTGAGCCATGGAATCTTCAGCCCTTCCCAAGTGGGCTGTGTTCAGAAAGTCTGAGAACCACCGCCTTATGGTAAGTTACTATACTTTTATTTAACCTCCATATCCTCACTGCTTACCATGGAGTGGGCATTTAATAAAAGACTGTCAACTGATTGAATAAATGAATGCTTTAAAAACCAAAAAGGGTCACAAAAAATGTACAGGATTTAGCTCACAACCTCCTCCAGGTATTGCAGTGATACACTGGATTAAGATTATTATGTGATTCCTGTGCTTCTTAAAATACAGAGGAAATTGTAATGTTCTCTTGGCTTCCCTTTAATGCTATACTTGGAGAGGAGCCATGGCAATCCCTCTGGTTCCTTCCTGTCACCTCCTTCAGAAGCACCAACTCATGTGGGCACTCGGGGTGGGGGGGCTAGTTTGGCAGCTGTCAAGCTCTGGAATATGCATCTTGAGCCCTGGCATCTGCAGCTGTAGTGAGACTCATCTCTAGCATCTGCCCTGGCTGGGCTCCAAAGGCCAGAGCTGCCGGGGCAGGGTCACCCATTCCTGGGCTGTCAGAACTTCCTGGTGGCTACTTTCTTTCAGTCAACCTTGATAAAAGGAAATATGCCTTCAATTCAGTCCCTTGGCCCATGTCTTATTGAAGCTGCCTGCACTAGACTGAAATTGTGCCAGAATCTTCAGCAGGGTCTACAAACCTGCTGTGTGAGGATTTGAAGCTAAGAATCTTATTCAACACCAGAACAGAAATAACTGTTATTAGCTGTATTATGTTGGTGCCAGTGGCATACAGCCCACAAGTTCTCTGGGGCCAAGAGAGTCAGATAGGGATGGAAAGGTCTTCCTCAAATCCTTTGGGTACACTGTGCAGCATCCTTTTTTCCCCCTACTATTAGTCTGTTTCTCTCCAATCTCTGTAAAGTGAAGGAGACATTTCAAGGTCTCTGGTTGAATGAGTGATCAGTCTACCCTGCACACAGTGGCCTCACATCTGAGAGAAGGGGCAGGATGCCAGAGGCCATTAGACCCAAGGCCACTTGCAGCAGAAATCTGAAATCAAAGGCCAGGACAATATTCATAGGCAGGACAGTTTTCACACTTAGAAAGGAAATGCAAAATTGTAGTTGGCAGACTCTGACATAAGAGTAATGGGCCCTAAGGAAAGGGAGATAAACCCTGTAGGAATTAACTCAGAAAGTCACCAACACAAAGCCTCATAAAATAGCAAAGATTCGTAAAAGAGGTATTCATAATGCCCCATTTCACCTGTTATCTTTAAGGGTTAGAACGATTGCTTAATGCTGTACACAATGCATTATTTCTTCAAAGCGTTTGTCTGTAATTGTAAATCAAGTCTGATTTATTTTTTGGATTCCAGTTAAAGCCAAACTCTGTTGTTCTACTTAAAATAAGGTTTGTTTGTACAGTTGAGAACAGTTGCTGCAGCCTCTCATTTATTGATCCAAGGTCAAGGAAGCAAAGATCAGACCAGTACCAGCATACTACAGGTATTTATTTCCCAAGATCCCATGACAAAATAAATGGAAGCTTCCAGTGAAAGGGTTCAGAAGTTCAAACTTAAATGAATTGAAGCCAGAAGGCAAGTGTTTATTGAGAGAGATGATAGCTCCAGCTAGGAGTAACAGGTACCCTAAATTTATACTAGTCCCTCACTTTGACCCTATAACAGAATATTTTAAATAAATATTAATGGTGGGTATATATAAATACATACACATATAAACATATGCCTATATAAGTATCTTTTAAAGTTATATATCCCTATATTTTATGAGTATATGTTTATATAATTACCCAAAAAGAAGCAGGCTTTCTATGCTTTTATTCCCATACTTCTCACCCTACCTACAATGAAAATTTAATATTTCTTCAATCATGAAACTTCAAAAACATTCAACATACTATGCCTTTCCCTGTAACCCTATATTTTAATGGGGCTAACATTGGAATTGTATGTGCAGAATATGTGGGAAAAATAACCCTGGATTTATGTCCCAATTCTACTATAGACAAATGTCTCAAACTCTCTGAGCCTCAGTTTTGTCACCTGTGAGATGAGAATGATAATTACCTCAACAGAGTAATTGTGATAATTATATGAAATAATGTTTATGAAAGTATTTCACTTAATATTTGTGTACAATGACAGACACTAGGAGTTACTAATAAGACTATGATTATATTCATCACTGACTTATTAGCAGTCATTTCAGGGGCAGAGGTAGGCAAAATGTCAAGTTTATGTTTCTTGGCTCCCCAGACTACCTTTATGTCACACCTGGCTTTCCGCCCCACTTGGCCTTTTGCTGGGTTTCCTTGTTTATAAACGTTGTTCCCAGCTATACGCAGGAGCGCTGCTTAGAGTAGTGCCCGGCACACAGTCAGACTATCCGGGTCTGTAGTAAGCACCCTAAAGTTTGAGATCAGCTCAGATTCTGAAACAGTAAGCATCTAAATGGAACCCTTCAATGCAAGATTAATAACTACAGATTTTTCATTAACTCCTTTTCTGATGAAGTTTAAAAGACCTGTCATTAAGCAGATGCTTTCAGAAGAAATAATCATTGCTAATTCTCAGCTACATGATAAAACGTCGTCCCCCATAATTCCTGTCCATCACCACACAAAGGCATTGATGAGACGTCCCCACATTGGTTTCACTTTTGTTGGAACACATGTTAACTATTTTACTGGTATTAGTGAAGCTCACAAACAATGAAACTCACGTCACACTGAGGAGACATATCATGCCCAACTTTCCCAGTCCCCTTTTACTAACTCTCTTCTCCCTCACATAAAACACAAGCTTCTACCCACAGCAGACCCTTACAAGCTCCCTTACAAACCCCACAAGGAGGAAATGGAGAGGGAATATAATAGGGAAAATCAGACCCAACACCAGTTTCCTAAGGGTGATTCTAATTACTACAGACCCCAGGTAAAGGAAGATATTTGTCCTCAGAGACAGAAAAGAGAAAAAGAGAAAAGAAGAGAGAAAAAGACACTCCACATATAATACACTGTCTATGACAGGGCACAAGTTGACATTGTCTGTGGAAAATAAACATGCTCCTCCAAAGCAAAGTGTTTATCCTAGACACCACAACATATTTATTAATGTGGAATTAAGCTACGCAAATTATACAAAATGCCTTCCAAAATTAATTCCATCTTGCAATATTAAATCAGCATGACTTGGATTTTTCAATAACCTTGTGGAATCAACATTTTACTTTTTAAATAATATATGTGAGTAGGTGTAGTTCATTCCAGGCTGGTAAACAGTGGACTCCACAGTCATGCACTAATGGATAATATCATTTAATAAAGATATCAAAATTATGCAGTGTTGGAATTTTTGTTCCACGGTGCTTCATGCCTATTTCAGGCGAATCTGATTCTAAAACAAGGAAATACCCACAAAAATTGAGTTGTTTTTTATAAATATCATTTGTTGGGATTGTGTTACAAGACACTGTTTTGTAAAAATCAACTTTCTCTTTTGCCACAGACCCAGTCCCATTGCTTCTAAATATCCCCACCTCCCCAAATGATAGTGGGAATGTTATTAACAGCCTCAGATTGATTCCTCTCCTTTTAGAAGACCCTTCCTCCCCCCTTCCATGGAGATTTGAGAACCAATGAAAAACCTACAAATCACTGTACTATGTATTTATTTACACAATGTAAATTGATTGACCCTATACAGCACATGGGGCCAGACACTGGGCTTAGAAAGAGAAAGTAGTGGAGCCTCTGCCCTGCAGGATTCACATTCTAGACATTAGACATTTAGGAGACAGGTGTTGAACAAATACAAGATCACATAATTGTATTATGTGATTGTTGGTCACATAAGTGACGAACAATTTCTTTTGGTCATTTTGGTACTTTTCATACTCTATCCACAGTGCTCACCCAATGATGGAGAAATATTTACATTCTCTCTCACCATGTTGAGCTAGGTGGGCACTCTTTAACAATAAGTATAGCCCTCAGTGAATGAATGCTTACCGAAATAGACTGAACGTTTGTGCTCCCTCAAAATTCATATGTTGAAACCTAGTCTACAATGTGAGAGTATTTGTAGGTGGGGCCTTTGGGAGGTGATTAGGTCATAAGGGTGGAGCCCTCATGAATGGGGTCAGTGCCCTTATAAAGAGACCCCAGAGAGCTCCCTCACCCCTTCCACTATGTGAGGACACAGCAAGAAGATGGCCATCTATGAACAAGGAAGTGGGCCCTGATCACACATCAAATCTGCCATTGCCTTGATCTTGGACTTCCCCAGACTCCAGAACTGTAAGCAACAAATTTCTGTTGTTTATATGCCACCCAGTCTGTGGTATTTTGTTATAGCAGCCCAAACGGACTAAGACACTTATGTGGCAGGCACTGTTCAAAGCATTTTGTAGATATTTGCTTCATTTAATTCTGGCAATTACCCTTTGAAGGAGGTAATATTATTATCATTTCTATTTTATAGATGAGAATAGCAAAGCTTATGTAACTCAAAATGGCAATGCCACACAATTAAATGCTAACAATTAAAATTAAAGCAATCAAAATGCGAACCTAAGTTAGACAACAAAGAACCACTAACTCCTTGTGCCCTTAGCAATCTAAGTTTGTTAGCTGAAAACATCTAGATTTTCTCTTGGGCTGAAATACACCTATAAATATGCAAGTATTCATCTAATTATAATTTTGCTTCACAGGTAGACAACTAAATTTATAACAGAAAAAAAAAACTAAGTCACAATTACCTGAGTAGTGTTCCACTGAAAAAATGTCAGCCATGATTTAATAATTATATGCTGGGAACTGTCTAAAGTTGAAATCAGAAACATTGGATGGGCATCAGGTGGACTAGTAACATAAGATCCACTTAAATCAGCTTGGCAAAGCACAAGCATTCTTTTCAAAGGGTGCTCCTGATTTCACCATTAATCAGCTTATTCTCCTTTTTCCCTATTGACTAGCCATCTACTTCAACAGAGCACTCTGGCTGTTTCCAGAGCTTTCTCATTCAGCCTTTAAATTAGCTAACTGCCCAGCCACAAGGCAGGTAGCAAATACGCCAAACAAATCATGAGGCAGGAGGCACTGAGGAAAGACTGCTTATTTTCCTTCTGCTCTCTCGTGAGGAGGGGAGAAGTGACAAATGCTTGTGGGTCGGTAAACTGTACTAATTTACAAGCCTGCTGCTATCTTTCTAATGTAACACTCCCTAGAGGAGCTCTGAGGAGTGATCTAGTTGAAGCTTTCAGTTTCAATCAATAAACTTGGAAGATTTTGAAACATGGGCTCCTATTTAATACAGTAAAATCCTACATTTATACCACGAGGGGAAGGATTAATGTTATAATTTTGAAGTATAAGTTAAAGAAATTAAAACATGAATTAATATAGTGCTTGCCATGTTCTGTGAGCAAAATAATAGTAATAACCAACATATTTATACCTCATTACAGCTCAAGATATCCACTAAGATGCCTTGAAGGCATCTTAAAATCATCACCATCATCATCATGGCTACCATTCATTGACCGTCAGACACAGTTCTGAGTGCTTTACATATGCTCAAGATCTCCCCCTTCACCTTCAAACTCTTTGTCCGTGTAATGTTTCATATCCTAGTGAATGAACCACCACAATTCGATTATGCAAGTCATAAATCTGAGTCATCCAGACACCACCCTCTCCACACCTTCCAAATATAATCCATAGCCAAGTCCAATCAATCTAATACCCTATATCTATTTCTAATACACCAGCATCTCTCTAAGTCTACCACAGACACCTTAACCCAAGTCTCTCACCTAAACCATTGCAATAGCTTCCAAACTGGCCTTCTGGTATTCTCTGCACTCCCTCCACTCCCCATTAATCTTCCCAGAGCAGTCACTGGAAATGCAAATCTGGTCACATCACACACACCTGCCCATGCACTTAACATCCTTCAAGGATTAGGCCCTGAACCATTACATGGGCTGCAGCACATGGCGGAGTCTGGGGCCTGCTGGGGTCTGGGGTCTGCTCCCCGCTCAAGCAACCACAGCGTTTGTTCACATCCTTCAAATGTACCATGTACCATCTACCACATTGTCCCCCATTTCTTCCACCTGGAATGCTAGCACCACCATCCCCTTGCTTAGTTAATGCCAATTCATCTGTCAGCTCTCATCTCAAGCGTTACCTCCTTGGGTAAAACTTTCCTGTCTTTCTTGCACAGACTTCTCACTCCCCACTCAACTCAAATTTCTCCATTCTATGCCCTCATGGGACCATACTCATTTTCCCTACTATCTGTTCAGGGAGATCAGGGATGGTGTCTATCTTACTCACTGATGTCTCATTACTTCCTAGATCAGTAATTAAGTAACCAAAGCAAGTACTCATTAATTAAATATTTAATATACTTACAAATTATACTCCAAATACCTTTTCCCATTTAATCTTCACAAGAGCCCTATAGAAGAGATATTAAATAATATTATCCCCATTTTTATAAATGAGGTGATCAAGACTCAGAAAGGCCATGTCCCTTGCCCTAGGTCTCAGGCCAATGGGTGATGAAGCCAAAGCTCAGACTTGGGTCTTTTGACTTTCTGGTTCTCCCAAAACACTTTGCTGCCTTGCAGATAAGAAATTGTATTGTACATTGTCACCAACTGGCATAATGGACTGGGTGACAGATAAACCCACGCAAAGGAAAAAGAGGTAACAGTCATTATAAGAATTGTACAACTCAGCAAATGTGCTAAAAATATAGGGTTGTCCACTAAGGTAGGTGAAGCTTATAGCATGTAAATTATAGTTTGATAAAATTGTTTTTGAAAATCACCACAACTCTTAAGTGATATTTTGGAGTTCAACCCAGAAAGTACCTTAAAAACTGTTAAATACTTGCACACCTTCTCTAGAGACAAATTTAGTGCTTCTTAAAGTCATGTCCTCACACCATATGCATAGAACCACACTGGATGCTGTAAAAGTGCAGGTGCCTAGGCCCACTTCCAGAACACCCTCATCAAAATGGTTGGGGATGAGATGCCAGAAACCTACATTCTTAATTTGCATGGGAAGTGGTTCATATGCACATCAAAGTTGAGAAACAGTGATCTGTGTGCAGCTGGACTGCTTATAAAAGGCAAGTGTCCTCAAGGAGAAGGCTAATCACCTGGTTAAGACCTTGTGCGGAAACACCTGCATGCTCTTCAAAATTAATTTTCTAGCAGACAATGAGATTTCTAATAATTGAGAGAAAAAAACATTGTGTCTTACACAGTTATGCAACTAACAGCTATTGAATGTTTAGTGTATGCAAAACTTTAGTGCAAACAGAAATCTTCAGAAAGTCACATGGAAACCTAATGGGCACAAAAAAGTGCAAGTTTTACAAAGTTTTATGAAAATTATCTAATAATATATAGGACAATATATCTCTAGAGTTTGTTAATATGAAAAATATGATTTTAAAACTATTTTTCTTACATGGCTTCCACCAGAAACCTCTGCTGAGTGGCTCAGGAATCCAATCTGCAACGTTGAATTCTATTACTTCTTCCTAGATACAGGTATTCTAGTCCTGTATTGCTTATAAATGACTGTTTGGGCCACTCAGGTTACTCTGGGGCTAATTACAAGCAAACAATAAGGACCTAGAACTGGAGAGGAGGCTGAGGCAAGCCTTCAAGAATCAAGCAGGTTGTCAGCATTGAAAATAAGGCCAGGTCACTAGGAAAGTTTTAAAGATCAAGTTGGAGGTGTAAATGACGTTAGGAATTAGAAACAGGTAGAAAAGGGCATGTATAAACAGAAGAACAGCCAGCAGAGGCTCAGAGGCACAGCATTCTGTTGATAAGCAGGAAAACTTGGATTCATAAATGCAGAGCAAAACCAAAAATCTAAGCCAAAATGACATAAAATTAAAAGTTAAAAAAGTTTTTAATCTTTTACTATGTTCAGGGTACCATGTGACAGAATGTCATTGACCCTTTCAGGGCTGTGTAGGCTAACAGGACATGTAAACAGATGAACCCCAGAACCAGTGATTTCCTTGATACACCTTGCTCTCCATTCATTTACTATTAATATTGAGACAGGGACATGTCCCAGCAATGACTAAGAGACAGAAACTGCAACTGAATGGCTGCAGCCTCTGTGATGCTGCCATCGCTGGACATACTTGTGTTTCCTGTTCTACATCCTCTCAAAGTAAATTTGATGCCAGGTAACTCTAATTGAGTCTTGTGAGCCTGACTGAAAACCAGACCTTGAAACCTATATTGATGACTTCTTGGATTTCAAGAAATACAATCAGTCTGTTAGGTAGACACATACATACATACATGCATGCATAGCTGGATGAGTGATAGGTAGGTAGATAGAGAAAGAGAAAGATAGATAGAGAGATAAAAGAAAGAAAAGTTAGTAAAATATTGCCCTGCCTTCAAGGAACTTGTGATCTAATAATAGGGTAGAAGTCAAGAACAATATTGCTATCCTAAAAAACTATATGAGAAAAACATAGCACTCTGGAGCTTAAAAGGAGAAAAAGATTATTTGAAAATAGGAAAGGCTTTGTGGAAGGATTTGTTTCTGAGATGAGGTGGAATTGGACACATGCCACTGGGGAGAAAAGCTTCCAGCAAAATGCATGCCTGAAACAAAGGATAGTGGCAGGAAACAAAGTTGGAGGAACACTGAATATTCACTTCAGCTAGGCAGGCAGATCAGTGCTAGTAGAAGTGAGGAGAGCTAGGGCTGGAAAACCATTACGTCAGGATTATGACATAGAGGGCTCTGGAGTCTGAACTGAGGGAATGTGCTTTAATAGGGTAGAGCCTGAGGGACCACTGGAGATTGTGGAGGAGGGTAGTGATATGACCAGAGCTGCTCTTCATGAAGGCTAACACAGCGATGGTGTTCAAGGTGAACCAGACCTCTCACTGGCAACAGATGTACTGGTAGGTGGGCCATGTTCACAGTCAAGTAAGAGGTACTATGGGTCTGTACTAGTGTAGTGAGATGGAAAGCAGAAAAGAGATAGAGAAATGTATAGATATAGAGAATCCACAGACTGTCTCTTCACATTGTCTCCTTCATATACAACAGGAAATGTTAAAAGGGAGTAAGGGAGTAGATTTGTGGTTTGATTTGGATATAGATAATTTTAGAAAAAATTGGAGAAACATGGAAAACAAACAGGAGAATAGTAACATCTTTGTGGTAAAGTTTAAGGATTTTATGTAATGACATTATATCATCAAATTGGACGATAGTGAGGCTTGCACGTGAAGCCATGAGATAATGCTGACTGTGCATCACAGGAGAGAAAGTAACACAGAGGCTTCGTAGGGGAGTAATTCAGAGTAAGTGCCAGAGCCAAACTACAAGTGTTCAAATCTTGGCTCTGTCACTTACTACCCATGTGACCCTCCTTGGGCAAGTTGTTTTACCTTTCTGCGTCTCAGTTTCTACCTCTGTAAAATGGGGATAATAGTAGTACCTAGTTCACAGAACTATTGAAAGGTGTTCCAATTATCAATTTATTTCCTCAAAGATCCAAATTCAACCTTCATTGCCTGCTCTGCACAAATGGAGATGGGCCCTTTAAACATTTCTCCTTTGCCAGCTGGCATGATGCTAAGCACCACCATTAGAGAGCAACGGAGAGACACTGGAGGAGGAAGGGGTTTCCCTCCCAGTGCAAGCTTGTCTCATTCAGCAGGCTCGGGCAGCTTGCAGTCTTTCCAGTATCCGGCTTTTGTAGGGAATAAGTCTTCCAGCACCCAGCTTCTGCAGTGTGCGGCAGCCAGCAGAACCGGCACCCCAGAGGATGAGTTCTGAGCAGGTTCCACCTGTTCCACCTGGCATTTCCTCTGCTACCCAGTGTGCCATGGCCACACCCTCTTCAATGGGGTCTGAATCTTAATTACGGGTAGGGGGATCCATTTTCAGGTTTATTTCTACCTTGGGAGCTCTATCTTAGCCTGAGGGTAGCGGCAGTTCCTGTATTTGCTAATCCTATATTTTTTACAGTTCTCTTCACTTCTTACTAGCCAATTCCTCATTACTTCAATCCCTTGTTATGCTTATTAATGCTTTATATTTTACTTTCACTATTCAAATTACTGTGTGGTTTCTGTCTCCTGGTGGAGCCCTGACTGATGTAGGGGGATTAATAAAATCCTATTTGTTAAGTATAAAACAGTGCCTTGTATATAATAAGCACTTTTAAAGTGTTTGTTACATTAATCTTTTAATATGAGGGCCAGGAAAGAAAGGAATAAGTATAGTTTTAGATCTAGCATCATATAAGTGTCCCCTCTGACCTGGTATCCTTCGGAAAAGAAAAACTATTTGCTTTCCTTCTTTTTTACTTATGGCTCTTGCCATTAAATATGTTTAGTGCAATAAAACCTATTGCCTGTCATACTAGGTAAAAACTAGGCATTTACATTAAATAAGTGATGTTAAAAACAAGTATATAGTGAAAGCATATATATTTTAGTGTTTTAATTGGTGGGCAATGTTAACAGTGGCTGAATGATAAATTAAACTTAAGTTTACTAACATCTCCCTATTTCGTAAAAATTATTTCTATTTAAATGGCTTCCCATATAACAAGATTAACATGTATAATATATTATACTTTTTAATGTACTTTCCTACGCATTTTTAAAAATTTTATATTCATAATGATCCCGTAAAGTATTTAGGGAAGATATTACCCTATAATTTCTGAGATAGGGAAACCAAAGCTAGAAGTCAAATGACTTACCTACAATCCTGCAGTGCAACTAGTGACAGATGTAGGAACAGATCCCAGATCTCCCAGTTTCTAGCCAAATGTTTTTTTTATGCCCTCCACCGTATTAACTCCCAACAATGATGATTAAGACTGATCCAATCTCAAATGACATCTTGAGTTAATTTTTTCTCTAAATGTGAAACATGGCAAGACAAGTTTAAGAGACGCACACAGGCCAACTTGAGGGGTAATATAGGTCTTGGGCCTTACCCTCTGATTCCTATCTCCACCACTGGTGTCCACAACCTTGGAAGGACCTTGTATATGTCCCTTTAGAGCTACCTTATCTCTGTGATGGGAGCTCTGAGAGATCTCAGCTTGCTGCTCTGACTGTGACCTAGGGCCAGTCACACAGCCCTTCTGGTTCTCAGTTTCTTCATCTCTAAAACGTTAATTGTGTATCAGGTCATCTATGAGCTTTCTTCCTCCTCTAAACCTCTATGATCCTAAAACCTCTAAGCCACCCACAATCTTATTTTCTTTATCTATAAAATGTACAATTGAACTGGATGTTACATTAAATTCCTACCAGTGCCCAAGTACTTTGATTCTAATATTTGACATACAACTCCAGAGTTTCAAGACTGTTTTAATGTGTCATTTGGGAATCACTGTATAATTTTTTTCCATCTGCTAGATATCCTAATTCCAAGGGTTTAAATGGGTCCAGAAATCTAGGTTCTAGAAGGTCCTGGGTGCCAGGGACTGCACGGCTGGGTACGATCATCACTGCTCCCAGGCACTCAGGCTACTTGTTTCACAGTCGTATCTTATATAGCACAACTCCTAAAAGCTTCCGGAAACTGATCATTTGCCATTTCAGTACTCAATAACAAATTACAGTTTCTCGTTTTTGCATTGTGCACATGAAAAGCCCAACTTCAGTTCAATGGTGAGAACTGATAGCCACATTATATTATGAAATTTAGAAATGACAGATCCTTAGTCCTTGAAAGAGCCAGATGACAAAACTCATATTTGTGATAGCTGACAGATTTTTCAAAGCTCTAAAAGCAAAAAACAAAAACATGCTGAAGATCCCAACTCAAAAACAAGTATCATTAAAGGATTTAATAAGACAGCTTCCATGATCCCAGGCCAGATCTTTCAAAATTAGGGTTACAGAGACCTCATCTATGGCATCTATCTTTGAACATTATGTTTTATTGGAGACTTCTTAGAGCTAAGAGTATAAAGACTAGTAATCAAATTCCAACTCTGTAACTACAAGCTAGGGGACCACCACCTACTTGCTTAACCTTTGGTCATATGCCTGAAAAATGAAGAGGTCCAAGTGGAGAAAGTCTGCATTAAAATTTTATGATCCTGTGAAAGGTGAGGCTAAGAAAGTAAACTATGTTTGTATTTCGCTATCAAGATTACAGATAATGCACCAGCTGGTTCCAATGGTTACAGGCAGTGTTACTACCATTCTAGTTAAGAAACAAGTTCCTTTCAAAAATTCTATATTACAGCAGCAGGCAAAACTGAGCAGTCTAGACTATACTGTGCCCTTCACAAAAGAGGAGGCTTGTGTTTGAAAATAATAATAGCAAACATTACATGTCAGGCACTGTTATAAACTTCAAAACCCAGCAATTCATTTAACCCTTACGACAGCCAAATAATGCAGCTACCATGTCTGGATCAACCTGCCCCAGGTCACACAGCTAGGAAATGCCAGGCTGCGATTCAAACTCAAGCAGTCAGACCCTAAAGATCTGTGTCTGATACCCTGCCTCTGCCCAGTTCAACAAACTTAAAACCTTCCCAATCAGGATCTACGAATCAATCAGTCATCAGTTTTCAAGAGAAACCATAAATAAAGAAATTCAAATGCTTGATTCAATGCTGTTACCATCAGGGGCTATTTGACAGGTGGGATTTGATGCTGTTGAAGAGAAACTGAGATTTAAAATGCAAGAATGACCACTGCTTAAGTCCACATTTCCAGAACACTGAGCTTTCTGTCATCTGAGCCTTCTGCCATCTTTTTAAGTCCATGCACACCCAGACACCAAAGAAAGCCTTGCCTTGTTTTGACCTGTTTTGGTTGCAGAATCTGGACCCTGATGATCAGGAAACTTCTGCCAGTGCGAGTCTGCACATAACAATGCCTGGATACAGTATTTTAACTCACAAATATATAAAAATGACAGAAAGATTTGTTCAGAATGTTGGAACCCACATTCTATTACGAAAACATTTTTCATTTTATTTTATAGTTCACTAACTTCACACAAAGCAAACTGTAAAGGACATGAAGAGAGTTTTCTCTCCATCTGTGGTTCTTCCTTGTGAGGGAAGTGGAGATCACCTGTAACAAAGGAGACTACAGAATGAGTCTCTTTGCTGGTTCAGCCCTTCCCTCTCCTGTGAATGAAGTCCAGGGTGGTGTGGAAGCCATGCCTAGGCCAGCTGTACAGGCCCACACTCACAAGTGTTCAACTATGGCATGGAGAGTAAAGACCCCCAAAATAGACAGACCTTTGAGGCCTGACTGGGCCTTGCCCCAGCCCAGCAGTATAAGGAGCCCAGCTTTTGCTGTTCTGACCTAGTTTTTCACCAGGCATTAGTATTAATCACAGAACTTGGGGGCATCTATCTCTGTGCAGACCTGAGAGGCCTGGGAAGGTACTGTACCCACTCACTCATTTACACCCCTATCTTTACACTGCTTCTTTTAGTAGATCAATAGTAAACCAAACTGTAAGTAACTTAAGCCAAATCCAAGTCTCATTCTTGCTGACCTTCAAAACAGGCCTTTGTGGGCTGGTGAAGCTCAGTTGAGATCTCTGCTGTTTGCATCAAGGGCCCTTATTACCAAGTCTTAGTCTTTGCCTGAGCACTTGCTGAAAGTACAGTCTTGGAGCAATGGCTGTTTGCTGTGAATCTAGGGCGTGGCTGTAGAAGACTGCCCTGGCTGGGGGTCTCCTGGTCTTTCTGTCTGAGTGGTCTCAGCTGGAAGGAAAATTCTTATGCTCAAACAACTTGTTCGGGCTTCCCTGGCGGCGCAGTGGTTGAGAGTCCGCCTGCCGATGCAGGGGACACGGGTTCGTGCCCCGGTCCGGGAGGATGCCACATGCCGCGGAGCAGCTGGGCCCGTGAGCCGTGGCCACTGAGCCTGCGCGTCCGGAGACTGCGCTCCGCAAGGGGAGAGGCCACAACAGTGAGAGGCCCACACACCGCAAAACAAACAAACAAACAAAAAACAACTTGTTCTTTTTTGTAGTGGTGATGAGAGGGTTTTTAAGCCCCTTCCATACAAATGGTCTCTTCCTACTTGATGTAGGAAATGAAAAAGAATCCTCCACTGGCACAGCAGCTCAAAGATACTTCCTGTCTCACACCATTAATCATCACCCCGGCACCTGGAGCAGGTGTTCCCACTAGCATTACTGCCTCATCTCATCTTGTCTGATATGAGGTTTACATTATGTGGAATCTGCTCACTTCATGCTAAATATTCCCAAGTCCAAACTGCTGGAATGCCAACTGCCAAACTTTATAGTCTCGTGTTAAACAAATATATACCATCTGATCACAGATGAAATCCCCAATTCTCAGTGAAGCCACCCACACACAAGCATTATCTACCTGACCCTAACCTAGACTCTATTTGTTCATACAACTCTTTTGACTGACAATCACAGTCAAAAGTGTCAAAGACCCTTTCCTGGGTCTACATCTTATTGCTCTATCTAACTAAGCTCTGAGAATGACTTGGAACAGTTTCACATTTGATATCTTCCCCTAGGACTTGGCACTTAATAGCTCCTCAGAATAGTATGATCATTGACTGCTAGCAATACTGAAGTTCATGACACAAAATTATCAGTATCTAAAAAGGCAAAAATTTCATTGTGCTCTAATTCCCCAAAAGAACTGAAAAAGAGATTGTTCCAATAAGAACAAGCAAAGTGAGAGACTATTTTCAACTTGGAAAGGATTTTCCGCAAATGGAAATTTCAAAAACAGTCAGTATTATCCTTAAATTGCTTTTGGTTTACAAATGTTATTAACCTCACCCAAGGTTGGGTCTATATGATAGGCAGAAACATTTTCAAAAGTGAGGGGAAAAAGCAGGGATATTGATAAACCAGTAGTCATTAAATTACTCTAAATACCCAATCTCAGCCTTGACAAAATCCATCAACTCTATTTTTTCTCACTGAAATTAAAGTATTTAGCCATAATTTGACCAATTTCTCCCCTTCATTTGGCTCTTCTGCTTGATACCTTATTAGTTAGTGGTAGGAGCTGGTTGACAGGTATGATAATGAAAGCTAAATGATCAGTAAACCCCAAGGATATCACTTTCAAAATGAAACTGATGTCCATGTAAATAAGGTATTTCTAATAATAACCTTCATATGTACAGTGCTTCATGGTTTAAAAAGCATTTTCAAATACATTAGCTCATTTGATGCAATATTTTCACAAAATAAGAAGAGCAGGGATGATTATCTCCTACAGAAGAGGAAATGTCAGCTGTAATGTTACTACTATAAGGAAACAGGTTAAATCTTTTGTTATTTACATATCTCCTTTACATATATTGAGAGAGGCCTTGGTCATTAAATAGATTTATTTGAGCATGGTGGGAGGGCACTACATTTTTCTTGCGCTGCTGTCAGACATTGTTCCACGACAAGTGTTCTCAAGACTTAGCCTGCAACATAATCACCTGAAGGGCTTGAGATTGCTGAACCCCACTGCCTGGAGTTTCTGAGTCAGTAGGCTGAGGGGGAGGGTTGCATTTCTAACATGTTCTCAGGCAACACTGATGTGGAGGGTCTGGTGAACCACACGTTGAGAACCACTTGTCAGGTACTCAAGACACAATTCTCTTTCGTTTCCCCATGACCCTAAATGAAAACTTGAACAAGTCAAAAGGCTTTTCTGCTCTCTGTTGGGTTCTTTTAAATTGCAAATACAATTGCTCTAAATTATGAACAATTTAATTCAGAAAGTAGAATGTCTAGTCTATCATATTAATCAAACTCTGAACTTAATTTAATATTAAAACATCTCCCCTCTTCCTCTTCAGGCTCTCTCAGGCTGGAAGACAGCAGAGTGGGAAAGAGGGGCATGGCTGGTTTGGGGATTTCTCTGCCCTGTGCTCCCCATCACGTATACCAGCTCCTCTGTGGTTGTTGAAGGGTATCTCACGGAGGTAGAGAAAAGAGAGACAAAGGGTGAAGAAAAACCTTACAAGAACTGGTACTGCTGTAACAGCCTTCACAGGCTCTTGGTCAGGAAGAGTTTGATGCTGACTCTATAGTGGGTGCTCTAATGGGTTACTGGGAGAATCTCAAGGCTGCAAGTTATCTGTTATATTTCTATTCTAACTAACTGCCACCTACTCTTTCCTCAGCCTCTAGAAATCTAATGTTTGGGTTATTTAAAAATATTTATTTATTTGGCGGTGCCGGGTCTTAGTTGTGGCATGCGAACTCTTAGTTGCGGCATGCGAACTCTTAGTTGCAGCATGTGGGATCTAACTCCCTGACCAGGGATGGAACCTGGGCCCCCTGCATTGGAAATGTGGAATCTTAGCCACTGGACCACCAGAAAAGTCCCTAGAAATCTAGTGCTGACCCTCTAGATTCTTGCCTCAGGATCCCTTGCCTTGGTCCCTTCAGGAGGCCTTATTGGAGAGAAACGCGATCACTCATGTTAGCTCTCTCTCCCATGGTTCACCAGAAACAACACCACAAACCCTGCCTAACAAATTCCAGGAATACACACCAACCCCATGTCAGCCATAGGCCATGCTACCATCCTCATGCATGTGTAAGCCCTGGTCCTCTAGGTCTTCTCCCAACTGCAAGGGACACACTTCAGGTTTTCCAAGTAGACCTACGGAAATCTCTTTCACGAAGCTTGAGGCAAAGGAGGTAATACGCACCCCACATCCCTGGGGTAAGGGAGGGTACAGATGCACAATACACCATACCTCTCTTCAATTACATCTCTTCACAAATCTTGACTCCTCTTCCTTCTCCCCAGACCCTTTCATATTTTCAGAGTGTGACAAAGGCTAGAAAAGTAGGGAATTTCTTCCTGATTATTGCTTCTATGAATTCAACCTAGGTAAAACCAGCTTTGGAATTTTTTATCCATTATATTGTTATGTGTAATAGTTAATGTTATGTGTCAACTTGGCTAGATTATGATGTCCAATTGTTTGGTCAGATGTCAGTCTCAATGTTGTTGTGGAGATACTTTTTGGATATGACTGACATTTCTATCAGTAGACTTTGAATAAAGAAGATCACTCTCATAATGTGGGTAGGCCTCATCTAATCAGTTGAAAGTCTTAAGGGAAAGACTAAGGTTTCCAGAGAAGGAAGGAATTCTGCCTCCAGACTGCCTCTGGACTCAAGACTGCAACATCAACCCTTGCATGAAATTCTAGCCTGGTGGCCTAACCTGCAAACTTCAGACTTGCCAGCCCCCACAACCATGTGAGCCAATTCCTTAAAATAAATATACCTGTAAGCCAATCTCAATAGATATGGATAGATAGATAGATAGATAGATAGATAGATGATAGATACATAGATAAATATTCGATTGGTTCTGTTTCTCTGGAGAACCCTGAAAAATGCATGATGTCTACTTGAGACTTCTATTTTAACATCCTTTTTTAAACCTCACAAAAATCTATACTATCCCCATTTTACCTATGAGGAAATAAAAGTGCAAACTTAACCAGGAGACAGCTTTCAGTGAAGGTATGGTCAGGATGTGGCCCTGAGATTTGAACAGGTCTCTCTGATTCCAAGGACCATATTCTCACCACCACAAAGTATTACCATGTGCACATAAAAGCTGAACCACTAAATCAGTTGCATCTCATATGTAGATTCACCCATGAAATTATGTACGCCTAGAACAAGAACAGTTAATTCAGTGATTTAAGCTCAAGATAATTCTGTCGACTTGATTGAACCGGCACTTCTCAAAGATCATCATTTAGATGACTGACTGCATTTTATTTGCCTTATCAAGGTATTTGGGGAGGAAATATACTTGTAACAATAGTAAAAACAATTCAAAGCAACCATTTTCTGAAATCTTTACTATGTGTGATCTTAACTCTATACACATTGTATTGTTAAATATCTATGAAGAAAGTATTATTAGCCTCATTCAACAAATAAGAAACTGAGGTTCACAGACGTCAGTTAAGGTTGCACAACAAATAAGTTTAAATCCCAGCTCCCTCAGAAATAAAATGAAAAAAATAATACCTGCCTCACAATTTGATACAAAGAGAGGAAAACTGAATAGTACATGTAAAAGTGTTTATCACAGGGTTTAACACATTCTGTGTATTCAAGAAATATTAGTTCCTTCTCCTCTTTGCAGAAATAAATATCGACCTAGAGAAATTATACTTGTCTGCTAAAAATTTTATTCTGCTGTGAAAATTCAAGAAGGAATTATAAAACAAAGTTGGGCCAACACATACCTCCTATGAGCTTGCTGACCACCTGATTCTCAGTTAGGGCCTCCAAAATTGGAGACAGTAAAAAATCTAGGATACATAGGTATGGCCCTAACAGAAAAATACTTTTAAAATCAACTAACTACTCCCTAT
Source organism: Lipotes vexillifer (assembly GCF_000442215.2). Classification (NCBI taxonomy): domain Eukaryota; kingdom Metazoa; phylum Chordata; class Mammalia; order Artiodactyla; family Lipotidae; genus Lipotes; species Lipotes vexillifer. Next base: position 1,766,340 of record NW_006792432.1, read on the forward strand.
GCTTTCCTTCATTTAACTTTTGGATTCTCACTCTTATTTAAGCCAACAAAATTAGGATTAAATGCCCCACCCTATTGATCTTATCCAGCAGTATCCCCATGTTACTCCTATTGCCTCAAACATGCAGAAAATTCTCTCAACTTAAAAGAGAGAAAGAGTTCACTTTCTTGCACATAGGAGGATCTCATCTGAATAGAAGCAGCTTCTTCCAGACTCTTGTTCTTAACCCAAAAAGTGGACCTTGACCTCACTGGAAAGTTTCCTTGACCATATAATCTTCCTGATTGCATATATATGAGCATTTTATTATGTTGCTCACCTCAGTGAGTTGAAAATAGGCAATTAATTTTCCTCTAATCCCCAAAGTGGACACTAACTCCAGGTCAAGGTGGGAAAATATATTGTAGTCATATAACAATGAAGTTTATTCTACTGTCCAGATTCTGCTCAAGGCAAATTAGCCTGAGCTGATCCTTCATTCTATCAGGACAAAATGTTCTTTCTTCACATAGTACAGACAAATATTCCAGGAGAATATAAGGTTCTGGGAACAGCAGTAAGCAAAGTCAAAGCATAAGGCAGTCTGATCATCTATCATTTACTTACCCGCTGCCATCTTTTATATCAGCAAAGTACTAGGTTTGAACTCTACCCTTCATTCAGCAGTGTTGAAATAGCCAGAGCTACATATAGGGTTAAAGCTTCAAGTAATTTAAAACACACTTCCTTCCATGGCTGTTACAGAAGGCTCAGAAGGAGACATTCTTCCAAGCAAGCTAACAGTTGTCCCCATGTTATTTAGGAGACATAAAATCCCATAACATAACCCTCGTGTGACAACTGAAATCTCCTAGTTCAAAGGGCACAATCCCTTAATCAGATTTGTCCTGCCTCACAGAGACAGCTGAGATGGTGGATTATCCATCACATGGCGAGCCAAGATAAGATCCTGAGTGATCATGAATGAAACAGGAAGGTTTATTCTTTGAAAATGAACTTCCCATGCTCATTGACTCTGATAGATTACATTTTAGAAGAGTGTAAAGAAAAGGCCTTTCCTTCTTTTTTCTTACTGTCTCTTTCACTTAGAACACTCTAGCTACAAGGGAAATAATCAATAAATAGAGCTTCCAGCCAAACTTAAGGGGATAAACTAGTAAATGCTAAGCTTTGGAGCATTAAGAAGGCTGATTGTGCAGTGTCAGAACAATTTCCATGTCATTAGCTCTAACTATTCCCTCCACCAATGGGACTGACTGTCAGGAACAGCATCAGCATGATTTTGCTTTCCACTCCCAGGCATGACAGCAACTACGACCATATAACAATAATGATGGGGCTTCCCTGGTGGCGCAGTGGTTGAGAGTCCGCCTGCCGATGCAGGGGACACATGCCGCAGAGCGGCTGAGCCCGTGAGCCCTATGGCCGCTGGGCCTGCGTGTCAGGAGCCTGTGCTCCGCAGCGGGAGAGGCCACAACAGTGAGAGGCCCGCGTACAGCAAAAAAAAAAAACAAAAAACAATAATGACGATGAAGCCACCTTCCATATGTGTAACTTATTCAATTATATGGATTTTATTTACATACCCATGGATTATGTAAGCTCCATGAAGGCAGGAATCATGTCTGTCTTATTTAACATCATGTCCTGCAAAAGCCTGTCAAATTGCCTGGTTGATAAATGTCTCTTGACTAAATAAATTAAATACCTCATTTAGTCCTCAGAAAATAATGTCACTGGAAGTGGATTCCTGGTTCCACTTCACAGAGACTATAACTGAGATTCAGGGAGGTAAGCAGTATGCTCAAAGTACACACTATTAAGTGCCTGAGCCAGTAGACAAACTAAGGTATTCTGATTCCAGATTTAGCGTTCATTCCCTATAGTGCTGCCAAACTTGATGAGAGCTATATCATGGATAAGGCAAGTAACAAGATTAGCACATCAAAATGTAGCAATAACTACACCTCTGAAAAGAATGGCAAAATAAAATTTTTAAAAAAGCTAAAATTCTAAGGTCAGATCACAATAAAAGTGCAGTGAGGAGTCAAGTTCACGAGATTGGTCATTATTAATCAAATTACAGATCAGCCCCAACAGCCACATATTTTCTTTCACTTGCACTCAAGAGACCCTTTTGTAAAACATTCACAGAAAAAGATCGATACCTCTCTGGAGGCATAAATTATGTCTCAACATATACACCACAGGAGTTTTACTGAGTGTTGTATACAGTAATTGCATTTTATAGATGGCTGTGGAAAGCTTCAGTCCTCATTGATTTTGATCATAAACTAAAAGGCGACAAAAAGAAAAGAACAGCACTTTATATGAAGAAGTCAGTCAGCTGAAGCTGCAACAGAAAATGGAAATGTGGCATATGCTGAATGTGATCAATTCATGTTTCTTGGAAAATGAATGTAGATATTTGAGTGCTTTCATTATGAGCCAGTAGCAAGACTTGAACACTACTATGAGAATCTCTGTACATCGAACAGTGGTGGTACCTATCAGCAGGATTTAAGACGACAGGAAGCCGGCCTAAACTAGAGCCCTTTCTAAACTTTCCACATTATGGATGCCATCAGAATGGCTTATGAGCCACATTAACTGGATATTTGTGTTTCTATTATTGCATTTAATGTGTCTTTGGGATTTACAATCAAAATTAAATGGAGATTGTGATGTAATCTGGGACCATCAGTATGTTGTTAACATTTCTAATTTCCAGAAGCATATTTTTCGAGCATTTCTCTCTTGATTTCCTTCATTTCTTCATGCCCTTCACAGCAAGCAATTCTGAAGGGATGTTAATGCAGCATAACAACTCTTTACCCTTTTTCAAAGCCAATTTTGCAATATGGGCAGAATGATTGGAAATGAAGTCCTAAAAACCCTGAAACCATCTGTCAGGGACTCAGTTAAGAAGATCCACACTGTTTCACAGCCAAGGATGGGGATAAATTATGCCTGGCTGGAAATGTCCAAAGCAAGTGGATTCCCATTCAAGCTTATTAGGATAAATTACAAAACCCTTTTTTCTTCATTGCCCTGGTAAAAATCATACTTTCAGATGATGATAAACCATAAGTCACACTGATGAGGAAGAAGCAAAAAAAAAAAAAGGTTTTTCTAATAATAAATCATACTTAAAGCAGGTGTCACTAAAAGAAACCACAAGTTTCTGTCAAAATGTCTGTAGATCTATTTACATTTATAGACACAATCCTGTGAAATGTTCCTGTGCATTTTGTAAAAATAACCCTGTTAATATTTAATCACAAACTCCAGAAGTACTTGACTAATATTTATTCATGAAATGTATTTGGTAAAATATTAAAGGACTGGAGGGTGGGGCTGTTGTGATTAAATTATATCGCTTGGGATGTCAAGCTTCAGAATAAGTTAAACACTGTGCCTCCCTCCTCCCTTAAATATTTATTGCCATTATAAAAGTATTGACAGCTTACATAGAAAGCAGTGATTCTCACATTTTTTAACACAGATTTTTACACTAGTAAACAGTAGTAGTCCAAATGTTCCCATGAATGTTGGAACTGATGTACTTTACAGAAAGCCAAGATCTCCCAAGTGTAAGTGTAGAGCCACACAAAATGAATCATCACTTCCACATTGCTTCACACACACAAGGCTGAATGAAAATGAAAAATAGGGCCCTTTCTATGAAGTACAAAGTAGAAAGTTTGATTACAAAACTGCAGTTGGTGAATTAAATGTGTTGCAGACACAGACTGTGTATATAGAGGACAATCACAGTTACTTCCCTTCCCCCAGACTCCTGCTAATATACTAGAATAAGTGAACTGTGCTAATTAGCAATTTCTGTGCTAATTAGAATACCGGTCATGGACTCTTTTCGTTTCTCTTGATTTTTTTTTTCATTTATTCTTAATCTGAAGCGCTGCCAGAATAATTTGGTTAATTCCTCTCTAAGTAGTATACATAAAGCCCTTTTTTAATAGAAAAGTGGCTGAGTATATCATTTGGAGAATTATGGAATCTGAATGCCCATATCAAGAGTTTTCCTTGAGAGAGATGTTCCAAAGAGCAAGATTGGTAGGTAACTGAGAAGGACCCCTCTCAAGGCTGGGTCTCGGGTTTGTGAGTTTCTGATTTTACTAATGAAGATGCAGTAGGATTAGGATTTGAGAGGTAGAGGAACCAAGGTACAGGCTCAGAGAATAAGGTGGAATGCGGCTAAGTTAAATCAAGGACCCAATCACTTTAAACCAGAAGTCAAGTCAAAATAGGATCCAGCAAAACTATTGAGATGCAGAGAAATTTTCCTGATTTTAGCCATTAAACTGGTCTCTGAACCTAGAGCAGATCTGAGATAGAGATTGAGTATCCAGCTAGGGAACTGGGGAAATGTTTTGGCAGGTCCTTTCAACAACACCCACAGCACTAAATCTAAGTGGTTTTGTAGAGACCAGAATCGCCAAGGCAGAAATCTTGAGCTTTTCTTCCTAAGTTGGGAGCTCCTGATATTTGACAGACAACTATTTTCCGTGGGGCCACTAGTAGCTAAGAGAAGGTTCCCCCTGCACAGCCCACAGACTTATGAATGAATCAACCACTCAAATATAGTAACAGCACCACCCACTCAACCATGAGCCCCACTTAGACCTCCAGGGGTGTTGTAGGCACTAACTGTGAAAATGGCTTTCAAAGTTCCCAAGTGCAATTTGAGGACACGGGGAGAGGGAAGGGTAAGCTGGGGACGAAGTGAGAGTGGCGTGGATTTATATACACTACCAAATGTAAAAGAAATAGCTAGTGGGAAGCAGCCACACAGCACAGGGAGATCAGATCAGCTCGGTGTTCTGTGACCACCTAGAGGGATGGGATAGGGAGGGTGGGAGGGAGACGCAAGAGGAAGGAGATATGGGGATATACGTATATGTATAGCTGATTCACTTTGTTATAAAGCAGAAACTAACACACCATTGTAAACCAATTATACTCCAATAAAGATGTTAATAAATAATAATAAATAAATAAATAAATAAATAAATAAAAATAAAGTTCCCAAGTGCAGAACCTGGCACACCATACACAGTCAATAAATTCTAGTTCCTTTCTCCTCCTTCATTAAGGTGGTGAGTGGTTTAATGCCCTGGACAATGGCACCAGAATTTTCTGGAACCGTAACAGACTGACATCATAAAAACTCAGATACCCTTGAATGACAAAGAACCCCTTCCATCTGAAAAGGCCACCCACCTTCCAGAAGGTCCCATATGGAGCACTGAGGGAAGAAAGGGACATTCCACAAACAGGCCAAATCCACTCTAACACATGGGGAGGCGGAAGTCACTGTGATTTTACCCTCACATTTCAGTCCTGCATAATGGGGCTGCCAATCACATGAAGTTCCCTTAAGCAGGAATTCTATATCCATGTTCAGAGCTCCATGTGTTATGATTTGCAAATTCAAGGAACTCAATAAAATGCCTCTGAAAGTCTTGAGTCTGAAGGCCCTACATCAGAATCAATATTGAGAGTTGAGACTTACTACAGAATTCAGAACAGTTATTGAAGTTCAGTAGGCTGCTAAAGGAGTTGATGGACAATTGCATAACAGAACCAAAAGCACTAAACTTTATTTACCGAACTCTTACCATCTTCCAGAAACTACATACCATGCAAAGCATAAATTATTTCATTTAACCTTCATAATCTTTGAGCTGAGTCCTACCAACATGCCCATTTAACAGATGAGGAAACTCAGTCAAAAGAGGTTAAGTAACTTATCCCAGGTCCCACAGCTAGTAGGTAGCTCAGAGATGCTGATGCAAAAGAATATGTGAAAGAGGCAAGTCACCCATTAACTTTCAGAAGAACAAAATAATCTAAATTAGAACAAAAGACACAAAATGGAGTCATTATGTAGCTTCTGCTAGCATTGTTAAGTGGATACAGTTGGAAGAAAGAACACAAAACTAAGAGATGTAAGGCCTGGGTTTCAGTCACTTTGATTTCTATGAGAAGATTAGCTGTACTCTCTAAGACTTTACGTTTTGGGGGTAGCGCTATTTATTTCGGGGCAAGCTGGTCAGCAAAGTTAAATAAAAAGATTTTTATTTCAAGAAGCTTAAAAATCTTCCACAGTGATTAAAGAGTACTCATTCACAAGTAGTTCTCCACTTATGGAGGTAGAGTCATAAAATGGAAGGATAAGGGACTTCCCTGGTGATCCAGTGGTTAAGACTTCACCTTCCAATGCAGGAGATGTGGGTTCGATCCCTGGTCTGGGAGCTAAGATCCCACCTGCCTCGCAGCCAAAAAACCAAAACATAAAACAGAAGCAATATTGTAACAAATTCAATAAAGACTTGAAAAATGGTCCATATCAAAAAAGTATTTAAAAATAAAATAAAATGGAAGGACAAGAGAAAGGCTATCCAGTGATGGGTCTACCATCATATAAACCAATGCGCTGATGGTTTTTGAGACAGAAGAGAAGGAAACTAATATCAATAAGACACGCATGACATGCTAGGCATTTAACATATTCATTAAACACATATTTACTGAGTAACTATTATAGGCCAGGTTCTCTGCAAGGCTCACAGTCCCTGTTCTTAGATGCATAATTTGCAGTCAGGGAAAATAGACATTAAACAAATAATTATTTAAGTAAATATAAATTCCGAATCATAAATGCTATGAGTGAGAAATAACAAAGGGCAGGTAATTTAGATAATGAAAGGGGTCAGGAAGAAGCATAACTAAGGAAATTACATTTAAGTGAAGAACTGAAGAATAAGTAGGAATTAATCAGATCCAGAAAAATGGGAAAGCCTGTCCAGGTAGAGATAACTGCATACCAAAAAATCCCAAGGCAACAAGAGCATGATGTGTGCAGGAACTGAAAAGACTGTAAAGCCAGAGTGTTGAGAATAAAGGTAGAATGATCTAGGAGAGGTAGGCAGGGGCTAGATCCAGCTTATCATGCATGAATTATCTCAATCAATTAAGTGAGATAGATGTAGGTCTTTATTATGTCCATCTTACAGATGAGGAAAGATTCAGAAAAGTTAATGAATGCTCTGAACGTACACAGCAAGTCATTGGGGAGTGTAGTCTTATAATGAGAATGTATCTTTGTAAGGAATGCTCATTTCCCAACCTGCCCAGAGAATTCCTTCCAACTGAGGGACCCCTCCAGCAGAACAGGCTAGCCTTTCTCTACTCCTGCAAAAGGAGCAAGCAAAGGAGTTTGGAACTCCTTTGGAATGAAGCACTCAGCACCTACGCTGTGCTTCCTCTCTATCTCTTCCTTAAAGAAGCACACATTCTGCTCTGCTCCTCCATGTCATATATTAGGAGTCTCGCGATGCCATTTTGCTATCTGTGGCTGATGTGAATTCTGTCTAGTTCTGCCTTCAGAAAGGAAATTCACTTACAAGCATACTTCACATACAAACATACTCTCCAAAATCAGTTTTATCAGAAATAAAGGTGATACTTTAAAGTCATCTTCCTGACACCTCTCAGTTGGTTCTAACTCAGGTAGGGGAAGATACTTGTGGGAGTATCTTAGATCCCATAATATTTGTGTAATTTTAAAATCTAGGGAATAACTCTTTTTCTAAGCATTTTATTCTAGCTAGTCAGGTTGGAAAGGTTGAAATTGATCTTTATAACCAGCATCAATGCCAGATAAACACCAACCATGTTTAATCCACAAATGGTCCTGGCAGCTACTATTCTTGTTTTTATGACATTGATTTGAACCTATCAACCTTTGCTCCTCTCATTTTCACAGAGGATCCTAATCAATACCTGAATCCAAAATGTTCCCTTCAGGAAAACAATTTATAGTTATCGCCTCTTGTACTCTATCTCTGATGTATCCCTTAAAATGTATTAGCCTGAAGTTGGAGAAAAAAATAGGTCTCCTTTTTTTTTTTTTTCTTTTTTTTTTTTGCGGTACACGGGCCTCTCACTGTTGTGGCCTCTCCCGTTGCGGAGCACAGGCTCCAGAAGCGCAGGCTCAGCGGCCATGGCTTACGGGCCCAGCTGCTCCGCGGCATGTGGGATCTTCCCGGACCGGGGCACGAACCCATATCCCCTGCATCGGCAGGCGGACTCTCAACCACTGCACCACCAGGGAAGCCCTAGTTCTCCTTTTTTTAATACTATATTTAAAACACACAAAAAAATTGCCAAATGGGAAGTTGTCTTTTGAGCCCCCTCCCCAACTTACCCAAAATACTACACTTCTGCCCTAGCCCACCTCAACCTCACTACATCCTGAAACAGAATGGAATCTCCTATCTGGAGAATAGGATGGTTCTTTGTGTCACCCTTCTGTGGAGCAAGAGGAAGTGATGAGAAATCGAAATCCCTCTCCCAGGAACTTCTGAAATCTCCATGAACAGGACACTCTAGAGGATGAGTTGACAAGATTGTCATTTAGTTTGACTTCAGCTTTGGGTTTGGTGTCTTAATAAATGTACTTCATGCTCACGATTACCTCACCTGTCTTTTTTCCTTTGGTCAGAAGCTTACCTATTTTGCAAGTTGCTTAGGTGATGGTCTCTATATCTTAATATGGAATGACAGAGGTTCAAGGTCATTGTTGGAATTTGACTACATTTGGAATGTAATCTGAAAGATGAAGAAGTCCATTTCTGGATGAAAAACTATTTTTCTTGGATGAGAAAAGACCATTATTTTTATTGAAGGAAAAGAAAAAATTAAACACTCCTGCATATGCCCATTTTCCTATTACTACTCCCAAAGGTGATAGCTTGTTGAAGATTTTTTCATCATTTTTACAGAAGCTCAGTTCTATGACACTTAACCAAGTTCAGGATAAATAATCCAAAAGCAACTTATGAAGGGGTTATATTGTGCACAGTTTAAAAAGGGGAGGGCTAATTTCATTTCATTATTGCTTTAATTTCTAAAATGTTTTAAAAGTATATTTTTTAAATCTCTAACTTATTTTTTCTTATTTTTTTAAAAAAGAAAGTCCAAATGCTTTGTAGAACTCACAAATGAGGCCAGAACCTATTTCTTGAGAGCTGCCATCACTGAACCCTGAATCACAAGCATTGCCATCATCCAGCTTGATGGTGTAAACCTAGACAAGCTACAGCAGATAAAGCAAAACAAATATTTCATGCATAAAAATCAAACTGTTGTGTTGCACCACACTTAAAAAACTAATACAATCCTGATACGCAATGCCTAAGACAAAAAGTTGTATTTGCTGAGCACAGTTTGAAAACTGCTGTGACTGTGTGAGATCCTTAAGGTAGGGCTGTGTGTTAGTGCCTGTTGTAACCCCAGCATGAAGGTACCCCAGGCAGCATCGTGCCTGGCACATGGGCAGCATGAAACACATTTCTGTGGACCTGAATTTTTTACAAGGAAAGAGGATGGAGGATTTGATGCTTAATGAAACAGGTGTCTCCATACACAATATGGCTCTGTAGAGTGCAACAGACATTTCTGATGTCCTCTACAGGCCACTTCTTAAAAGAAAACAAAGGAATGGGTGTGTCATTTAGTCTAGCTGCTGGCTGTGGTTGCACAGGCATTACTGTAAATTTCCAGTTGTTTCTATTAGAAAAAATTGATCAAGGCATTGAGAGATTAGTCTTTCTTTGCAGGGTTAGAATCACAGAATGTTAAAGTTTGAATGGATCTTGGAGAACATCTGGTCTAGTGGTTTTCAAATTGTGTTCCAGGGGACCCTAAGGTGCCACAAGGGTGACTTTGCATAGCTCCTTTTATATATCTCATTTATATAAAAGGGTTTCATAAGATTTTATTAGCAATGTGGTTTCAAGTGCTAAAAACAATGCTTAACATTCACTCACCTAATTCAACCTTCCAATTTTACAAATATGGATGTAGAGTCCAAACACCCAAGATGTTGTAGCAATTTGTTACAGGATATAAACAAAAACCCAGATATGCTGAATCCCAGTCTAGTGCTTTTTCCACAGCACTATTAATCCTGGGAGTTTTCGGTACTTAAAGTACCTGGCACCTAATAGTTCCTCTGAGTCTAGGAAATAGAGAAGCAGAAACCTGCAATACATTATGTTGCTAACAGCTTTTATTTATGTCACACTAGGCAGTTTGCAAAGGCATCCACACCCGTTTATTTATTTATGTATATTACAACAAACTGCAAGGTATTCAGAATGGGTATGTCATTTTTTCTGATGAGGAAAACTAAGTTTCAAAGAGATCAAATGTAGTTGAAATTAACTGAGGCAAAGAACACAGTCCTTCTAACCATTCTATCCAAGGTTCCATTCATTACAATACGGGGGCGGGGCCAACTTACCAGTCTCTTGGGCCACTCCACTCCACTGTCACTGAAGCATCTCTTATCAAGGAGAGGAAATAGAATTCAACACATAGGTTAATTCATTGATAGGCCATATTAATAAGTATTCTGAGATTGAGCACAGATTTAGTAGAAAGGCGTCAATGACCATAAGTAATGTCAGCCTTTGGCACAAGAAGGAAGAAATGGGGGCATGTGTGTCAAGTCATCACCATTCTTTTTTTATATATATATAAATTTATTTATTTTATTTATTTTATTTTTGACTGCGTTGGGTCTTGTTGCTGCACGCGGGCTTTCTCTAAGTTGTGGCGAGCGGGGGCTACTCTTCGTTGCGGTGCAAGGGCTTCTCATTGCGGTGGCTTCTCTTGTGAAGCACGGGCTCTAGGCATGCAGGCTTCAGTAGTTGAGGCTTGCGGGCTCAGTAGTTGTGACACATGGGCTTAGTTGCTCCGCGGCATGTGGGATCTTCCTGGGCCAGGGCTCGAACCCACGTCCTCTGCGTTGGCAGGCGGATTCTAAACCACTGTGCCACCAGGGAAGCCCAACCATTCTTGATTTAAAATGACAAAAGTTCAAAAGAGAGAAAAAGGCCAGATACTAAGATTTAAATCCTGAGCTAGGACAGTTAGCTTTCACTTTAAGGCCCATTATCTGACAGTTTAGGCTCGGGAAGCCCAGAAGGAGACCTAAAGTCCCCCAAAGTCATATAAACAATAAGTGCCTCCAAATATTTCCCTCACCTAAACAACTCCCTGCTAAAAACAGAAGTAAGTGGGCCTGACTAGAGGTTTGATTGTGTGGGAAATGGACTTTAAAAAGTGAAATGAAACCACCCTCATTTCACTGAGGCACAATCAGATGGCATGTTTGGACACTGCAGACAGTGGCCAGATTCCACAAGCTCGTTTGTGAAAGCCATTGAAGCTCATGGAAACACTCTCCCCTGCAATTTAGCTCCAGCTGTTCAAGCTGAGGTTCTGCTCTTTAAAGTGAAGCAAAATAGTGAAAAAGCTGAAGTTCAGCAGTTTCACTCTGTTGGGCCAAAGCTTCTCCATAGTCCCAGCCCATGGATTCTGCTACATTGGCCAGATGCTCAGGGCCTCCCAAGCCAGTCTTACAGGGAGCTGCATAAAAAGTCCACAGGACTCCATGTGTATTAGGTGTGCAGGCAACATGAAGTTGTCCAAAGGGGGCATCAGGTCCTGGTCAGCCTAATCTGCAGCACTGAGTCTGGTCTATGCAAAAACTTCAGAGGAAATGAAGTCATTAGGATTCATTTTTAAAACTAGCTACTAGAGCAAGATAAAGCACTTTTATGGTGATGGAGGATTTATTTTTTTCAACTTTGTAAATTACTTTCCTTCCTCTGAATGCCAACTTCCTCACGGTAGAAGGACTCTTAAGTTGTAAACAAATCCAAAAGCAATGGAAATGAGCTCACTCTCACTTCTGACCTCCAGGTTTCATTTCATAGTGTTTATTTCATTCCCCAATACCCCCAAACCTTCAAATTAAAAAATCTTTCCCCACCACCCACAAATGTTTCTATGGCAGTTTTTTTTTTTCTATCCCAAGATGTTTCTATACATATCTGCTCACCATTGCGACTGGATAAATCGCACCTTTGCTAATGCCTCTCTCATATATGCTCCATGGCCTAATGCAAAGAATTTGCCTTCAGCCCTGGACAGTCACTCCAGCATTATTTATGAAGCAGTTTATTCTACATGAGTTCTGCAAAGAAGAGAAAAGAGTTGACTCTGGTGCTCATCACTGGTTATTTCTTTTATTTTTTTTAGATATTGACTGAAAAGCTAGACCCTGAATGGAAGTTCAGAAATCTCCATCATCGTCCACAAAAGAGGCTGCTGTGGCTCATCAGATGTGGACATAATGCAGTATATGTGGGACCCTCATCCCTGAGCACTAATGTACAAATGAAACCTCACTACCTGAGCCTCTCATGTCCAGTTTCTGTCAGTAATTGAAGTAACTGGAAGATAAAAAAAGAATCTCACCATGAAATGAAAAGATAATTCCTTCAGAAACATCCATCTTGACAACAACTAAATGCGTGGACCACGACTGCAAACACTTAGTGAATCGCTAAGAAAAAAAGATTTAATTCCTAGGACTGCTTGGCGGTGAGGGAGAGTTTGCCTTTCACAATGTACAAGTTTTGGGGACTCATTTTTCTTCTTATAATTCCCAGGTGGCCAAGTTCACACAATGGGATGGATAGATTTAATAAAGATCAATTCTATCTTCTGGAAAGTCCAGCTTGCAGTCATTTTTAGCAGCTATACAGGGAGTGCTATGGCATGAGTAAGCCACTTAGGACAGTGGTTAAGTCCACTGAGATTTACTGCCCAGCTCCCTGACACCCCAGTGTTAGAAATTCTCACTGATGACAACGAACATATAAAGTCATATTACTTTCCCTGGAGGCAAATAAAATGCAGAAAAATTCTGGACTCCAAAAGAAAATTATGTCTGTTTTGAACCATGTCAAGTCTCTAGAGCATTGGGCATACTGTCACGTAAAGACGAATTTGCCCCCTATTTTAGGAGTCTTTGAACTTTAGGCATTAATAAGATCTCAGACCACATATATGAGCAGAGGAAGAATCAGAGAATTTACTTGGGAGAAGGAATAAAAGTCCCATCCAATCTTATTTTCCTTTTTTGGCTTTTAACTTTTTAGCTGTGAAAGAAAATCCACAAAAAACTTATGTATAGTTTAATGAGCTATTATAAGGTATACATCCTGCAACCACCACCTAAGTCAAGATATAGACCTTTGCCAGCCTAAGATGCTGCATGCATGTGCACCATCCATATCTCAAACACCATCTGCCTCCCAAAAGTAAGCACTATTTTTATAATAATCACTTTTTTTCTATCACATAAATACACATTCCTAGACATCATATTTTAGTCTTGCCCATTTTATTAAATCCGATACGTATTTTAGATCCCTTTTAATCCACAGATTTCTCAACCATCCCTTTCTTTGCCTTACAATTTTTTTGTTCTAGGATCTGGGGCATTTGACCTGCAGAGTTTCTCACAGTTCAGACAGTGCTGATGAACATGGTACAGTTCAGCATGTTCCTCTGTCCAGTGTATTTCTCTCAAATTGGCAGCTGGATCGGAAACCTTGACTAGGTTTGGGTTCCATCCCTTTGCAAAGACTCTAATTACTGTGGTCTTTCACCAAAAAGCACTTAATGTCTAGTTATCTCTCTTTCTCCATTAGCAGCTGTTGAGGCTTAATGCTTAAATCTAGTCATTCATTTGAGGTTTGTAAAATGGTGATGGTTAAATTTTATCCTTTTTTTTTCATTTATTAGTTAAAAATGTTTTGTAAATATGTGCTTCCCCTCATCTGCTCTTTGGTTTCCCCGTGGTTCATATTGGAAAGGCAGGATAAATGATTCTTTCCCTCTACTTACCATTTTCAAGAAAGTGAACTGGCTCCTTAGAATCTTCTGAAGGTGGTTATGTTTTTAAAATACAATTACGTATCCATGGATTTAAACATAACTTATAGGTTTCATTCAATTGCAATTACCTCTTTCGAAGCTTAAATTGTCCCAATGGGAAGCTCTTAAAGTTGGTTCCTGAGTTCTTTTGACAAACCCCCAAATCGTTTTTTAATTTTGGAAAATTTTCTTGAATAATGGCTTTTTCATTCATTTGTTCTGTTCTGTTCTCTTTGTTTACTTCTTCAGAGATTCCTATTAAATTGATCCTGGATTTTCTTTCATTCAAAATTTTTTCATTTCTTTCTTCATTTCGTTTTGACCATTAAAATGTTCCTACTTTTCCCCTCATATTTCTTTTAAAGCAGTATCTGTTGTGCTGATTTATTTGTTTATTCTAGTTTAGTCTTTTTTTTCTGAACTGATTCTTCTTTTATTTCTGATTCTTTCCTGAGTTAAAGTCCCTCATTTCTAAGTATGTTTTATTTTGCTTTGATTGATCCATTTATTGAACCATTTTCTTCATGTTCTAGCTTATTTTTAAATAATATATTACAGATTTTTTTAAAAAACTATGTTTTTCTGGTGGCATTTTGAAGGGAGTGGGTGAAGCGGTAAATTTTTTGCAAGTGCCCACACCATCTAATGCCTAACTAAACAATTCAACTTAAACCTCGAGAAATTTCTATCTGCAATGTCTCCCCAGTCATCATGCATTCATTCTTCTATTCATTCAACAAATGTCTAATGAGCATACTATATGTATGCAATAAGGATCAAATTATTAATAGGATAATTACTGATTAATAAGATGAATGACTAATGAGACAGACATGGGCTAAGCCATTACAGATTTACAACCCAATGGAGGAGTCAGAAAATCAAACAGGTAAGTATAATGAAGTCCTTGAAGGCAATCTACCTCTGTGGTCCAGTCCTCAGTCTTCTTCTACCATAACATACATGAGGGATAGAACAGCAATAGGCAATAGGCTAACTAGGCAGTGATGATTTTGCAGTTCATTAAACATGTTTCCTTAAGGCAGCATATCAAACAGCTCTCCACATGATTCTGATACAGCCATCCTCCCCACCACCACCCCTGTGGCAAGAGGAGATCCCTATAAGAATCACTGGTCTATCTATCTGATAAGGAGTTAACATCCAAAATATTGTATATAAAGAACTCATAGAAGTCAACAGCCCAAACAAAAACAAATAATCTAATTCAAAAAAGGGCAAAGAACCTGGACAGACATTTTTCCAGGGAAGATATACGAATGGCCAATAGATACATGAAAAGACACTCAACATCACAAGCCATCAGTGAAATGTACATTAAAGCCACATGAGATATCACTTCATGCCTGTTAGAATGGTTATCATCAAAAAGATGATAACAAATGCTGACATGGATATAGAGAAAAGGGAACCCTTGTTCACTCTTGGTGGGATTGTAAATTGGTACAGCCACTACAGAAAACAGTATGGAGGTTCCTCAGAAAATTACAAATAGAACTACCATATGATCCAGCAATTCCATTTCTGAGACTATACACAAAGGAAACAAAAACACTAACTCAAAAAGATATTGCATCCCATCTTTACAGCAGCCTTATTTACAACAGCCAAGACATGGAAACAATCTAAGTGTCCATTCAATAGATAAATGGATGAAGAAGTTGTGGTGTGTATGTATATACACACCACACACACAATGGAATATCATTCAGCCATAAAAAATGAGGAAATCCTACCATTTGCAACAACATGGATGGACCTTGAAAGCATTATGCTAAGTGAAATGTCAGATAGAGAAAGACAAAAACCACATAATTTCACTTATAAGTGGAATCTAATTTTTAAAAAACCAAAAACACCAAACTCATGGAAAAAAAGATCAGATCTGTGGTTACCAGAGGTGGGAGGCATGGGGAGGTAGAACTGGAGGAAGGTGGTCAAAGGTACATACTTTCAGTTATAAGAAGATAAGAACCAGGGATGTGATGTACAGCATGCTTACTATAGTGAACACTGTTGTATGATATATAAGAAAGTCATTAAGGGAGTAGATCCTAAGAGTTCTCATCACAAGGAGAATTTTTTTTCTTTTCTTTTTATTGTATCTATATGAGATAATGGATGTTAACTAAACCTATTGTGGGAATCATTTCACAATATATGTAAATCAAACCATCATGCTGTACACCTTAAACAACAATAAAAAAAAGAATCATTAGTCTAACTCAAGCATGAATATTCCATTAAATTCAGAATTGTATTAAAATGCCCACTAAAGACACGATAAAAATAAGCATATTAGCATATTCCTTTTGTTAATGGTACAGCTCACTCTGTCCTATAGTACATTAATATGTGTTTCTAGGCAACAAATCTAGGAAGGAAAAAGAATTACTACTGTTTTCCCAGTCTTCCTTACCTCAAGGAAATATAAATTTATTCATCTGAGGTGATAACCTATGGCCATCAGTCACCCGCAGTCTAGCAACATAATTATAAAGAAACAAAAAAGGGTAAGCACAAGATGGAGTAATATACCAATCTTTGGGCAAACCAGAGTTTTCTCTTTTTTCATTGTTTATGGGAACTGTGGAAACTTGCTGCCCCAGGCCATCTACCAGGGAAGTGCCTTTTTAGTGTTGTACCTCAGGATGTTGTCTCCCTTTCAGAACCAAGAAGGAGAGGAGGAATTCTTCATCTTCTCACTCTCTCAACTGAGCAGACACAATGTATTTGGTAATACTATTTAACATACAGACAAACCCCAAGTCTCACAAAAATGTGACCACATTTGAACTTAGATACCTTCCTTTAGCTAAAATCCCCAGTCAATCTTCAATTTGAAATAAATTTGTAACCTGCTCCAGAAATCAGCTCTGGGAACAGCTCTACACTGTTTTTAGATTTTAAATGCAATGATAGATTTATTACATTTATTAATAAAGAGCATGTTAATATATTTATTAACAGAAAGCATGCCTTTTGTTGACATACTTTACAGCTAAGGTTGAAAAACCAATTAATGTGGTACTTCCCTGGTGGCACCTGCCAATGCAGGGGACATGGGTTCGAGCCCTGGTCTGGGAAGATCCCACATGCCGCGGAGCAGCTAAGCCTGTGCACCACAACTACTGAGCCTGCGTTCTAGAGCCCGTGAGCCACAACTACTGAGCCCATGTACCACAACTACTGAAGCCCACATGCCTAGAGCCCATGCTCTGCAACAAGAGAAGACACCACAATGAGAAGCCCACCCACTGCATGCCTAGAGCCTGCAACAAGAGAAGACACCACAATGAGAAGCCCACCCACTGCAAGAAAGAGTAGCCCGTGCTCTCCGCAACTAGAGAAAGCCCACGCACAGCAATGAAGACCCAACACAGCCAAAAATTAATTAATTAATTAATTGATTAATTAATTAATTTTTAAAAAGAGAAAACAATTAATGTAAAGAATTGCATTTCAGGATGTCAGATCAGAAGAAGTTTAATGTAAAAATATATCATTAAAAACTAACTAAAATAAAACTGTAGGCATCAAATAACATCAAATATGAATCTGGAAATTCTTGAATAATGTTAGAAAGGGAAAAAATGAATTTAGTCTTATCTCAGATAAGAAATGATTTAGGGTAAGAGGGTTCTGCAGGGAGAGAGCCAAAGGGCCTGAGGTGGGGACATGAAGACACACATCCAGGTCTGAAAGAATAGAAAAAGATTTAAAAAGTGGGTCAAGTACTTCAAGTACCAAGAAGGTGATCAGTTAATACAGAAAGAAGCAGGGTTTTCTTACACTTACTGACGCCACTCAAAGTGTTGCTAAGAACAGGTGCCATAGTCAGGGATTCATGAACTTCCTTTAAAAACATACAGAACAGTAGAAGAGAATATAAAATCTTTACAACAGAGAATCCATAAATATTTTCATATTCACAAAAGGGAATATGACCCCCCCAAAATGTTAAGAAACCTGTGCATAGAAGAACTTAAACTGCTTTCAGGATCAACAAAATCATGTTAGTATTGTTTCAGACTCAGCCCCACTCCCATTGTTCTAAAACCAACCAAACAAAAATATTCCCTGTTGGCAAGGTGAGTGGAAATTGGAAAGGTTGGGCGGGGTGGAGAGGACATGGCTATTAGCTGGAATAAAAACGATTAGAGATAAAGGTCACAGAATCCAAATGCCTGTTTGAGATAACATTTTACTATGACTAAATTTTACTTCAATCAAATCGTTCAGCAGTTCCTAATCAACAAATAGATATGTGATATCCTCATTTTAATGGGGGAAAAGAGGAAAGGAAAGAAGGGGGTAGAGAAGTTAAAGAATGTTCCCACCAAAGAAGAAACACTTTGAACACTAAATTTCTCCTTTAATCCTACAACGATTATCATGCTCTGGGTTGCAGAGAGGCAGGGCATTTGAAGGCAGCCAGCTTCATATAATTCATAGAGGGTTATTTTTTTGTCCAGTTTAATTTTCAGTATGGCTAGTGCCATTTCTTATAAAGGCTCGGCAT
>NW_006792432.1:1784844-1796181 GCF_000442215.2 Lipotes vexillifer
CGGCATTCCATGGGTTTCTTACGATATAACTGTAAATCACATCCAAATTAGCCTTCATATACCTAATCCCAAATCTTCCCAAATGATCCATTACTGTTAGACAAAAACTACATGGTACAACTTTATAGTTTGGTTATGGAACAGGAAGGCTCATATCAAAGGGAAACATCAAAAAAAGCGTCAAGTTCCTGAGATTCCCTCTAAGGAGACCAAGCCGAAGAGTTTAAATGGAGCCTGTGGGGAACAGGCCAGAACAGGAACCAGGTTCCACATCCTACAGCTCTCTACATGGGATCTAAACAGCAGAAGTTTAGGGATCTCTGAAGGAGTCTAGGAAGGCGGAAACAAAAGCAAAGAGAAAAGCACAGTACAGGAAAACCACACCTCATCACCCTCCAAATCAGAGTGCCTCTACACGACCAGGGATGGCCTCCTACAAGTAGAGGTGATACCCAGAACCAGGACGTTGCCAGCAGCATCGCCACTCTCACACCTTCTCCCATGCTTATACTCAGGCCTCTGTTGCATTTATTCAGTTCACCTTGGGAGAAGGTTCCTGGAAGAACTAGTGTGGCCACAATTTCATAAGGTATTCATCTTGAACTCCTGCTGAGAGGGAAGGAAAAGCCAGTGTAAGGTGGATAATATACTAAAGACAGTGAGAAGATAATGTACATGACAGTGAGGATGGAAAAAAGAAAAATGAAAAAGTGTGGGCTTAGATGAAGGAAACTAGAAGAAAAAGGTGAACAATTAGGGCTGGGTTGAATAAAACCTGTGAACTACTATGTAACTGCCGAAATCGTGTTTTCTAATATATGGAGTGATTGGAGGGAGATGTTCACAATATAATGATCAACTATAAGAGCAGGTTAAAAATAGTTTGTAGAATCTACTCATTTTTGTAAATATGTATAAACATATAGAGGTTAGTATACCTGTATACCTATTATATTAGATGTGTGTGTGAAAGATGGGAATAGAGACAAAGGCCAAAAATATAGGAAAATATACCAAAAAAAAAAAAAATTCTAGAATGAGTTTATTTTGTGTGATGGGATTATGGGTAATTTTCTTATTTTAATGCTTCCATGTTTTTTCCATATATGCTTTTTATATTTTCCAATCTTGTGAAATATATAATAATGATAATAATAAATAAAAACAAAGAAAGCTTTGTTACTACTTCTTTTTCTGTATCCTTTTTCCCAGCACCCGTCTGATGGAAACTCATGATATGACTGTAGGTATTAACTGAAGAGAAAGAGAAAAATAACACAAAGCATGCATAAAAGTCATCACGTTCCTGATAGTGTCTTTACACACCTGATTCTTAATTCTGACCAGGTCCTCCCATGCTCCCAATTACAGTAAGGAAAATAAACATCATGAAAGAGAACATCAAACTGACACTTCTGACAAGGCAACAGTTAAAATTCATGAGGGTACATTTTGCTGTTAATTGGCTATCCACCATTAAAAACCTGGCTTTTTGATTAAGAATAGTCACAGCAGGCCCTTGTAGATTGGCTAATGAGCTGTCCACTCACTGGAGAGTCCAGCTATTCATCAAGCCCCTGGGAAATTTGAAGGGAGCTCAAGATACATGCAGTTGAGAAGTTAAGTAAATGGAAAGTCTATCATTGCTGGGGTTTGGCAACTTGCCTCCTCTCCTAGAAAGCATGGCATGTTAATATCTACCTTAAGCCATTGTCTACTGCCTAAGAATGACGTTAGAATCTAGTAAATGAGAGTATAAGCTTATTTGTATAGAAAACAGTATAAAGAGATAGAATACTGAAAAAATAGGACTATAATTTGGTGGAGGGAGATAAGATGTTGGAACTGACAGTACAGCACAATAATAAGTGATATGGAAAAAAATCCAATAAGGGAGCAATTTAATTTAAGTGGGTTTTAATCTGAATCTTCCCACCCACACACCAGTTTTAGACTGCAGGAGGTATAAAAGGACACTCAAGCCCAGCAATGTCAGCCAACTGTCATCTTGTCAAGAGTGCAGACAAATAGTCACCATGCAAAAATCCACAGCAGTGGGAAAAAGGCTTTTTTGTACATTTATGATGGATAGCACAGCCTGGGTGTAATGCATTGAAACAACTAACTTAGATGATGCGGACGGCTTTGGTCAATGATTTTCAAGCCTTGGTTGGAAACAGCTGCACTGCTAAAGCAGCTGTTCAGGTCAGGTTCTAGGCACCTGACAGCAGCTATTCCCCTACACCAGAGAATTAATCCAAAGGAATTCCCTGAAAACTCCAGGTATGGAAAAAGTAAGAAAGAGTGGAAAGGACCATCAGTTATGACATATGTGAACACCATAAAGTAGCTGATGGCCACAGACCATTCTCTGCTTCTGCAGCTGGAGGGCAGCACATAACACTGATAGTCTTCTACCCCTTTTATGTAAGGTCCACAGGGTGATGTTTCATTGAGGAGGCAGATTGGCTCTGCTGTTGAACTATGGGAAAACTGGAACATCAGAGCAGCAATGGCTTTTAGAAACCTGTGGCAAGGCCAGAACTAAAACCAGGTGAGTTTCCTTCTTTTAGTCCAGATCCTTGTATTCAAGCCTTCTGTCTCCACCAGGCATAGGGGAATCTATTGCCGCTGAAGGGCTGGCTCCCTCCACAGCCTAGCCACACTCTTTATTAGGTAGAGAAGGATGATTTGCAGTCAACAGCTCCCCTGCCTTGGCCTGGTGAGTTCTTCTATCTGCTCTCCTGCCATGGTGGCACTCTTGGGATGTGAGATCCCAGCCAGAGTCCCTTTCCTACCAGGCCAATGGGCCCACCCAGGAGCGTGACATCCACAGCATTTCCAGACACCAGAGCCTCTGAGAGAACTGGAGGCACTGAGGCAGGCAGCCTAGTAACAGAAACACGGGCCCAGAAAAGAACAGCCAATCCTCACCCAGGCTCTGATACAGAGTCAGGGTGACTTTGGACAAACCATCCAACCCCTCTGTGGCCCAGTCCCTCATGTGTAAAATAGCACTGATCTTATCTCCCTCACTGGACGGTCAGGAAATCAAATAAAATCATGAATATGAAAGTACTTTGAAAAATGTTCACTCATAAAATTACAGAATTTTAGAATGACCTTAGAGATCATTTAATTTAGTGCTACCCCTTGTTATACAGATGAGGAAACAGTCCCCAAGTGCTTAAATGACTTGAACAAAGCCAAACAGAAGCAGAGCTTCTATACAATTCAAAGCACGATTATTACAAATTAGTATAATTCCAATGTGACTGCAAATATATTAATAACGTATTTCTCTTTCTTCTCAGCACAAAAAAAGCCACATTGCCTATAGAAATAAAATGAAATAATCAGGAAGGCCACCAAGTTTGGAATACATGACGAATGGCTTATTGTAATTACATTGTAAACATGACAAAATAATATTATTTACATTTTCAGTTTTTATGGCCACACCCTAGGATAGCAAAAAATAAATAAATGAATAAAAATTACCCATAATCCATCTCTCAGGAAAAATATCAGCGTTAACATTATGGTAAACACCATTTACCATGAGATTATACTCTACATACTGTTTTATAATCTGCTATTTTGCATGAGAAGAATTAAAAATGCTAGTCTTTATCTTTCAGCAAAGTAACATGGAGTGAAGCATGTTAATGATGAAAAACATAAAAGAGTAATTGGTTTCATGAGAAAAGGACATGTCCATAAAGTTCTTGATCTATTCTCCAGAGAACAAAAGAATAAATACACATAGCTTAAGAAGTTAACAAGTAGTGGCTTCTCCAGTTAGTCGAAGGCCATGGACAAATCCATCCTCCTAATGTTCCATGCTAAGTCAAGATATGTTCTGTGGTAAGCAACAAAATGAAATCCTAAGAAAAGTCACTCTTATTGTATTTAAAATCTATTTCCAAAGCAGTTACTGACTCAGCAGCTTCTACCCAGAGTACAAAACTGAGATATTGGGCCTTTTAACATTCATCCTTCCATCTGTCTTCTGAACAAAAGATCAGTTCTATGAGAATATATTTTTTATGTTAATGATATGTCTGTGACCCAGAGTTTTTACTCCTCACAAATCCTTCCTCTCAGAGTGAGGGCTCATGCTACTTATAAATTCCCTTAAATGCAATCTCTACTGTAGAGTGCTACCTCACTGGCCTAATCTCCACCTTAAAGAGTGAAATTCAGGGCTTCCCTGGTGGCGCAGTGGTTGATAGTCCGCCTGCCGATGCAGGAGACGCGGGTTCGTGCCCCGGTCCGGGAAGATCCCACATGCCGCGGAGCGGCTGAGCCCGTGACCCATGACCCATGACCGCTGAGCCAGCGTGTCCGGAACCTGTGCTCCGCAACGGGAGAGGCCACAACAGTGAGATGCCTGCGTAATCACCCCCCCCCAAAAAAAAAAGAAAAGACTGAAATTCAAAGATGATATGTCCTATCGTTTGTTCTCTTTAATTCTGAAATTCTAAACTTGGCAATTCCACATAAACCAATCAGATCCAATTTGGATAAATCCAAGCCTCCTGAAATAGCTCTGATTTTCAGATACAAACCCACTGGAAACCCAAACGCCATCATTTTACCTCTGCCCACTACTCAGCTGCCCGAAATGGAAACCCAGTAAGTTTCAAGTAGTTACTCCTTTTCCTGCTCTTGCCCTAACCTCCAGTTATCTCTCTGAAACACAGAATTGTATAAGATCTCATCCCCATGTCCATGCCATCCTGCCACTTCCTTCTTTTTTACTAAAAATGTCATTTTTCATCATCCCAGAGACACAGCTGGTAGGAAGAAGACTTCACAATCCTCAGCCCTGAAAACATTATACAAAAAAAACTTACAATAGGTTTTTATGATTATTACAGGACATTTGAAACAACTTGGTAAAGAGCCCTTATAAAAATCCATATGAAAATAAAACTGTAAAATACATAATCGAGGATCCTAAATGTGGGTGCTTCTTTTATATTCACCACCTCATCAAGCTTCAGTATAGGTCTGCCCCTTCCCCACTGGCCCAGCCAGTCACTAGGTCTCCCTTCCTGAGATCTATCTCCTTACTCCAAGTTTTGCACTACAAAAGCTCAAGTTGGCCTTGTATGGCCTAAAATTCAAAAGTGTTTCGGCTTTAAACAAAGTACAAATTTTCTGAGAATTTTGAAAAAGCACACCCTGAATCAAGTAAAATTTTCCCTTCGTAGGAAAATTATTTCCAGTTTAAAGATTTATCAGGAATGTTAGTCAGTTACTCTTGACCGTATATCAAAAACTATATATAACTCCTTAAATCCCTCTCATTCTTAGATGATGTGTGCTAACACCACTTATACATGCAGCAAATGATTGGAATCTATATTTTAACCATTTTAGTGGTCAACGTAGGTCCCTGGATGATCCGTTTGGCAATGCAAGTACAACATAAATGGCAAATACTAGAGTCTTTCCTGTACGACTGGCAGGTTGAGCCATAGCCAGCTCAGCCCAAAAGTACTTTCACTCAATTTGACTGTGCCTGAGGTAGATTTCTACAGCACAAGTACTTTATTTAGACAAGACATACAATCCGTATTGTCTAATATTTTCGATGTTAAGATACATTCAGAGGCCAAATAGCAGAGTGAGAGGGGCATGCGCTTTAGAAGCAGTCAGAAGGCAGATAGAATCTCAGCTCTTCCAATCATAGGCCACATGGACTTGAACAAGCCCAACATCACTGAAGTTCAGCTTCTTCATGTAAAAATAGAGTAATGATGATAACATCTTACAGAGATTGTTGCATGGACTAGAGATAAGGTATGTAAAATGCTCACCATAATGTCTATGGTAGATGCTATACATATGGTAGACATCTATAGCTAGCAATAATAGTAATGGTGTGTATCTTACCCTCAATATAGTAAGCATTTCAATCCACAGTTAGAAGCATAAAGATTTCTGGGAGCCTTCATAGTGAGCTTATTCTGCTTATTCATTGTGAAGTTACTTAAGATAAGATGTAAGTTATCTGATTACCTGACACTGATTGTTTTCTGAAACCATACTTTGAAAAAGAAAGATAAAGACTAGTAGTCTTATGAAAGGGTAAGGGGAGAGGGAACCATTACTGGGGAAACAAGACTCAGAAGAGAAACAGCTGGCAGCACAAAGACATGTTTGTCGCTCTGTACCACTATGTCCTAGATGGTGGTTCTCACAAAACCAAGAGCTCCTGAACTAAAGCTAAATCACCCAGCACAGTGTCTGGTACCTGATAAGTACTCCGTAAAAATGTATTGACAAAGATTATATTTATGTCCCTGTGATTATTATCACAGAGAGTTCATGGATCACTTTAAGAAAAGTCATTTTCAAAGTCTAGATAAATTTACTATGCAAGTCCAGCAAAGTCCAAGTCTTAAAATTCCAGAGACTGCAGCATCTCAAAAATTCACACTAGTGCTTTAAAAAAAAAAAAATGTTTAATGTGTTCACCTTTTTCTCTGTATGATATGAAACTCTAAGGAAACCTACATGATTTTTCTACATTAATATTTCTTTTTTCTGTATCTTAAAGATACTTGTGACTTAAATTTTATTTTCTTTTAGGTGTACTTTGAATTTATGAATTAAAAAATAAGCATTTCTAGTTTTTTAAGGAACATCCATACTGTTCTCCATAGTGGTTGTATCAATTTACATTCCCACCAAGAGTGCAGGAGGGTTCCCTTTTCACCAAACCCTTTCCAGTATTTATTGTTTCTAGATTTTTTGATAATGGCCATTCTGACCGGTGTGAGGTGATACCTCATTGTAGTTTTGATTTGCATTTCTCTAATAATTAGTGATGTTGAGCATCTTTTCATGTGCCTCTTGGCTATCTGTATCTCTTCTTTGGTGAAATGCCTATTTAGGTCTTCTGCCCATTTTTTATTTGGATTTTTTTTTGATATTGAGCTCCATGAGCTGTTTGTATATTTGAGATTAATCCTTTGTCCGTTGTTTCATTTGCAAATATCTTCTCCCATTCTGAGGGTTGTCTTTTCATCGTGTTTACGGTATCCTTTGCTGGGCAAAAGCTTTTCAGTTTAATTAGGTCCCATTTGTTTATTTTTGTTTTTATTTTCATTACTCTAGGAGGTGAGACAAAAAAGATCTTGCTGTGGTTTATGTCAAAAGGTGTTTTTCCTATGTTTTCCTCTAAGAGTTTTATAGTGTCTGGTCTTACATTTAGGTCTTTAATGCATTTGGAGTTTATTTTTGTGTATGGTGTTAGGTAGTGTTCTAATTTCATTCTTTTACATGTAGCTGTCCAGTTTTCCCAGACCCAGCAATCCCACTACTGGGCATAAGGCCTGAGAAAACCATAATCCAAAAAGAGACATGTAGACATGTACCATGATGCTCATTGCAGCACTATTTACAATAGTCAGGACATGGAAGCAACCTAAATGTCCATTGACAGATGAAAAGAAAAAGGATATGTGGCACATATATACAATGGAATATTACTCAGCCATAAAAAGAAATGAAATTGAGTTATTTGTAGTGAGGTGGATGGACCTAGAGTCTGTCATACAGACTGAAGTAAGTCAGAAAGAGAAAAACGAATACCATATGCTAACGCATATATATATGGAATCTAAAAAAAAAACAAAAAAATGGTACTGATGAACCTAGTGGCAGGACAGGAATAAAGACGCAGACGTAGAGAATGGACTTGAGGACACGGGGAGGGGGAAGAGTAAGCTGGGACAAAGTGAGAGAGTGGCATGGACATACATACACTACCAAATGTAAAATCGATAGCTAGTGGGAAGCAACCGCATAGCGCAGGGAGATCAGCTTGGTGCTTTGTGACCACCTAGAGGGGTGGGATAGGGAGGGTGGGAGGGAGATGCAAGAGGGAAGGGATATGGGGACATGTATATGCATATGGCTGATTCACTTTGTTGTACAAGAGAAACTAACACAGTATTGTGAAGCAATTATACTCCAATAAAGATCTATTTTTAAAAAAGCATTTCAACACAAGCATTTAGTTAAAAACAAGATTTTTATATCAATATCATAGAAGAGAAATAGTCTTAAAACCACAGATAAAATGTAACAATCTTAAAAAATGGATTAATTGCCTTATGTGTTTTTCCAGAAATAGAAAGAAATGAGATAAATTCCTCTAGGTGAAATCACCTTTCCAGAATTTTATCTCAGGTAATTGTTTACACTAACCCCATTAGAATTATTGCTCAAATCTAAGAACTGAAATTATCATGATAGAATAACTACCAGGGAGAAACTTACAAATACAGGAAGAAAAAGTATCTTCAACAGATCAACTGCAAGCAACACAGAAACTTAACCCAAAGCTTTGAACCTTCTACCTAAGGCCAGTATTATCTCAGAGGCTTTCAGGGAACGTGCACAACCTTAGGTGTGCAGAAGCATTCCAAGCCATAGTTCCCTGATCTGTGGTGAGTGATGGTGAAAAATAGAGTAGCAGGACATGGGACAAATCTTAGGTTACACAACACAAGTTCCAAACCAATAACCAAGCACAAGATTGTCTACTCATGGACTAGATCTCATTGGTAGAATGAGATACATGAAAATAAATGCAGGTTGTGGCAAGCATGGCTTTTATCTAATGGTCAGCAATTTCGGAGAAAAGGCTTTCAAAGATAAAATGCAAATAGGCTTTAAATTTTTGAACTGGTTTTAAATCTTCAATTTCTGTAAGCTCATCTGCCTACCCATTTTAGAAGAAATTCTAAGGTAAGATCACTCTTACATGGCCGTTTGCTAAGACGTTTATCTGACTTCACTTTTAATGCTCTAACCAACTTCCAGATTTGACTTCATACAGCATCCTATGTTATATTCTGGAAGGGTTTATGTTTATCATTATTCCATAACCTGATATATTTGTTTTAGAAATTTTGGTGGAAGCATATTAAAACATGGTACAAAACACTTCTTACTTATTTTTTCTGCTTCATTTAAATGGAGTATGGATGGATCACAATTTCTTTCCTCTTTTTTATTTTTGTGCAGTTTATTTCACAACTAAATGCTCAATAAACTGTATTAATTAACTGCATACAAATTACAGGCATCCCTACAGAGCGCAATCAGTAACACTGATAGCACAAGATGCCCAAAACCTCGGAACTGGCCTCAAAATATTAAATAGCAGTGCTTGGTAATAAATTTGTAGCAGAAAATAGGCAAAATACCCAGTAAACCCTTTCTTCCAAGAAAATGTCTATTCATGATTATTCACTTTAAATCAAAAAGTTCTAAATTAAATGGTTGCTATCTTGTTACTGATCACCATATTAACCAACTGGTCCTAATTACAGCTTGATACCTGTGAACTACCAAGATGTCCTAGCAAGATCTAAAGACATTATACTGCAAATTCAACATTTTCATACATAGGCTAAAATGCCCTGGCAAAGGTTTCTACCAGCCCCCTACCCTACCCCTCACTTAGCTTGTTTATCTGCTGTCTCAGGCTCATGCTGTTAGAAAATTAACAATAAACAGTTTAAGATATAAGAAAGTCTGCAAGAAGATTCAGGAAACTCAGGAAATTTGTGTCCTAAGGGGAGCCATAATAAAATCCTAGGTTGAAAATATCGCAGAACAGATAGGAAGCATCTGTAAATCGCCAATTATATGCAAATGTGTATGCTCTGGCCTTAGGGAGATTCCAGAAGTGGCCTTATCACCTGCTGCTTCCTATGGCTCCTCATTTAGCTGTATTTAGGTACTAATACCCTTTCACAGACCTATAAAACACATTGACCTTTCAAACCAGATTTGAGTTAAACTTGGCCATACTAGAAGAGGCCCAAAGTAGTCGCAAACTTCCATATAAAAAAATGTACTCTACAATAGGAAGATTTTGCAGGACTCATACTCATTATTTAATAAAAACAATTCACTCAACTCCGCACAGTGTGCTAAGTGTTTTATATTTCTCTCATTTGTATTATTCAGCGTCAAAGCAGCCCTAGGGGAGGTATTATCTCCATTGTACAGATGTAGAAACTACTACAGTCTAGAAAGATTAAGGAAGTTAACTAGTTAGCAAGTAGCAAAGCCCGTATTTGCATCAGCCCCTAATGACTCCAGATCCTGGGCTTGTTACCACTACCCTACTCCACCTCCCCCACCCATAACTGGGGGAAACAAATGGAAAGAAAAGTGAATTTCCAAGACTAAGGAACAAAGGATTAGGAGTCAGCAACTCCTAAGTTTTCTGGATCTAAAATTCTGTTTCTTTTATTTTTTTTTAATGGGTAATATAAATAATATCACAGGAAGTCAGATAAAAGGGATTTTTCACAACTCATCTTCCTTACTAATATATTGAAATCTAAGAATATGTGAATTCATAACGTCCCTTCAAATCTTTATCTAGATGTGAGACTAAAGAAAAATGGAACAGCAATAGCTCAGAACTCCAACAAATGTTGCAGACACCTTTATTCTCCCAAAGATGTCTACATTTTACTTTTTTTGTTCATAAAAAATCATAATTAAAATTGCAAAGAGCAGCTTAATCTCATTTTAGTGCCTCCATACATCACTGGTTCCGCTGACCTAATAAAAAGAGCTCATCTTTCCCATATCAATTGATGTACCAAATCACTGATTAGCTAGTGTCCATTTTGTGCACAGACAAGGGTGGTATTTAATATATCAACTCCATTAACTTCTTTTTTTTTTTTTTTTTTCTTGCGTTATGCGGGCCTCTCACTGTTGTGGCCTCTCCCATTTGCGGAGCACAGGCTCCGGACGCGCAGGCTCAGTGGCCATGGCTCACGGGCCCAGCCGCTCCGCGGCACGTGGGATCTTCCCGGACCGGGGCACGAACCCGCGTCTCCTGCATCGGCAGGCGGACCCTCAAGCACTGCGCCACCAGGGAAGCCCTCCATTAACTTCTTAATGCCATTTTTGAGATTTAAGAAAGCAAATTCAAAAGCCTGTTCAACAAACTTCCTGACAATATGATGGTCCTGGTCTTGATTTCCTTTAACTCATTAATTCTTTTGTATTTTGTCACCAGTTTTCAAGATGCTCAGGAAAGTTAGGGAGGGTCAAGAGAGGCCAATAGTACAAAATCCCTTTTCACTGCTTCCCATTTATCACAGATCATTTCATTAGGAATGACCTGAATGAACTGATGCAAGTCAAGGAATAGCCTCAAGGTTCCCCCTAAACACCTAAGAACAACCCATTGAAATTGCCCTATCCACTCCATTAGAGACTTTGGAGTGGATGAGAAAGGGGGAGGGGCTTCTCATCTCCCCCCCGCCCCCCCCCCCCCCCCCC
>NW_006792432.1:1796191-1821944 GCF_000442215.2 Lipotes vexillifer
GCACAGCAGACTCCTGTGTTGTTAATAACATGCCAACGCTGTCACTTCTGCTCAGGGGGCTGCTGAAATCCCCATGAGAGTCACACTGTGTGACATGAAGCCAGCTACCGCTAAGTGAGGTCTAGGGAATAATTAGAAAACAGGCATTTTGACTTTTAAATATTCTACTGAATTTAAGTGGTTTAAATAATTTCTAAGCAGAAGTGCCACCCAGGAGAGCAGGGTGTCAGCAGCAGAATGGATGTTGTTGCTAACAGCCAACAGCTGGAAAGGGATTGTGACAATGGCCCCTGCTTTGCAGTACTTTCCTGGTCTCCTGCGCTACACTGGCTCTGGAGTCTAATAGCACAATATGGGAAATGAGAGCTCAACTATCTACTTGTCAGGGGCACTGCAGGCAATCCACATACACGCCTTCCCAGCTTGGCCTGGGCTGAGCTGGACCATGACCTAAAAGGAAGCCTTTCAGGGGTGAGAGGCCTTTTATGGTAATTAATCCTCCATGAGGCACAATCCCCAGTGTCACCTGAACATAGAGGAACAAGTAGGAAGTTCCACTATTCTAAATTCTTTATATATATATCACAATGAAAAGGGGCTATATCAGAAATTCTAAAGGAAAATCAAGTGTTTCTGTAAGGATGCCATGATAACCCCCTGGATGCTTTAACTGTATTTCTCTCTAGCTTTTCCATCAAACCGAGAACCCCTTGTGCAACTGAAAGCTTTTTTAGATTCTGGGAAAGACCTACTGTGCTATATCTTTTGCTGTTGTCCTTTCCATTATAAGTGCCACCATTCCTAATTAGAGCTTCTTTCCCCTGCCCCCCAAGCCCCAGTTCTAGTATCTACATACACCTCTTAACTGGTCTCCATAGTTCCTTCTCTCATGTCTAACCTATTTCGTACTGCCAGATTAATTTCCCAAATTACACTTTGATTCTAACCCTCCCTTACTCAAAAAAAAAAAAAAATTGAAAGTCCAAAATCTAAACTACTTAGGCTGACATTACGGCCCTTTAGAGTATGTACAAATGAATCCTTGGCAATAAGTGGAGCCAACCCAGTGAGCAGTACACTCACTATATGAATTCTCAGGAGACTTCCGGATGAGCTGTCAAGGACAGTCTTCAAGGGCAAGAAAAGAAAATGGCATGCAATACATATCTAGGGAGGGCTAGGAAGGAAGGAGATTAAAGGGGTTGACTATCCAGGTGAAATTGATAAGATCTGGCAGCTGGTTAGATATGGGGAGTAAAGAAGAGGGAGGGGTGAAGAGGACTGGGAATTGACAAACCTCATTAGTCAGAGCATGAAGAAGCCACTTCACAGGCAGAGAACAAAGAGAAGGAGGAAGAGAAGATAAGTTTCTGGGAAGATACTGATTTAAGCAAAAGAGAGGGACAGAAATATGAATCTGGAAATCCAGAGAAAGGTTCAAATGACACAGTGAGAGAAGAGGTGCTGGTATGGAGTAGCGGAAATAATAAAACAATAAATAATAACAGTCAACATTTATTAAGGGCTTATTTTCTGCCAGGTACTGTGAAAAAAAAAACTTATATTCTCATTTAGTCCCCAAACCCCTCAGTTCTGAAAACTGAAGTTCAGAAAGCTTCAGTGACTAACCCAGAAAGGAACCTGGGCAGTCCATAGGAAAAGAACTACAAATGGCTTTAAGCGCATGAAAGGTACTCAAATTCAGTGAAAATTAAGTAAATGCAAATAATAAAAATAAGTTCCTATTTTTCACCTATGTAAATACTGATGATCAAAATCTTGGTGAGGATGTGAGAAATAGGTCTCTCA
Organism: Lipotes vexillifer; assembly: GCF_000442215.2. Taxonomy (NCBI): domain Eukaryota; kingdom Metazoa; phylum Chordata; class Mammalia; order Artiodactyla; family Lipotidae; genus Lipotes; species Lipotes vexillifer. Next base: position 1,798,001 of record NW_006792432.1, read on the forward strand.
TACACTATTGGTAGGGATGTCATTTGGGACAAAACTTTTGAAGGGCAGCTTGGAAGTAACTATCATAATTTTAAATTTACCCGCCTTTCGACCCTATAATTCCACTGTTAAGAATTTTCAGTACTGGTATATCTGCACATGAAAGTTGGGGGGGTTGTGAATCCTAAAGTCAGCAAACAATAAAGCTATTTGGATTTGGGGGAAACTCAGTGACCTAGATAATACTATCTACTTCGAATTAATGATACCATCTCCAGAATCTCTACAAGGCCTTCCTTGGCCTCCTAGGCTCCTTAATTCTTTTCATTTACCTTTTCTCTTTTTCTTTTCTTCTTGCTTAGAACCTGGTAGTAGCTGAAGTTATTCTTCGTTCAGCTGATGTTTTAAACAAAGAAAAAAGAGAGAAAGAACTGGAGAATGAGCAATGGATTTGTGCTAACTAGCATCTTTTCCCGATCACGTGATGTGAGAGAGGGAGTATGAAGAACTGAAAATCGAACATTTAGACAGCAAATGCTGAGGGACAGGATCCACTCTCCAAATGTTCTCCTCTGCAACCCAATGCTGAGATCACCTCCAAACAGCCCTCAGATCCTTGTGTGTTTTCCCAACCCTCTAAATAAACAAGAGCTACCACATTTTTAATAAATTTAGTACTCTGTCAGCAGTGTAAGCTAGTCCTTTTTAGTACATATCGAAAATCTGCAGACACAGAGAGCCAAAAGGAAAGAAGACAAAACATGGGGAAATGTAATGAGGCTATAATGTGTGCCAGATACTTTCACATATATGATTTCATTTATTTCTCACAAAGTCTTGGGAGATAGTTATTATAATCTCCCTATTTACAGATGCAGCAACAGAGCCTTGGCTGTTGTTAAGTAATTTTGCCAAAAATAGGCAGCCAGTAATTGGGACTGCTGAGATTCAAACTCAAGTATGTCTGGGCCAAGGCTCATGCTGTTTCACTTTCCACTTCTCATTATGCCAGGAGACAAAAACTTTGAATGCAAGAAGTAAAAACCATTCAAAACCTTGCAGACTCATTTCACTTAACCTACTACTCCTCTGGAAAGATCAGAGCTAGGCATGTCCAATGGTCAATACAAGGTTTGAAAGTTGCTCTCCCCACTGAAAACTTTCCTGTTGATCCCATTCTATTACTAATGAAACAGACCTGCTTCAGGAAACTCCTAAGCAAAGTATCATGCAAAGAGGAATCAATTTTGCTTTCAAGGCTCAAACACTTAGATTTGTACACTGTTGCTTGATCTTTAAAAATCTGATTCTTAATGGAATCTAATCCAAAACAACCAGAGGGACAAGAAAAGGTATAAAGAGAGCCCCTCTTTACCTTCCTCTTCCTTTGGAATAGGAGGTCTAGGGCCATTAGGAAGAAGGAATGAAAAAGAACAGAGTTGCAAAATTGGTACATGACAAATTTCAGATAAAATTAATAGAAGTTTAGCTTCAAATACTTAGCCTGGGTTAAAAATGATAGATTATATCATTCTTTTTTTTTTTTATTGAAGTATAGTTGATTTACAAGGTTGTTAGTTTCTGGTGTACAGCAAAGTGATTCAGTTATACATATATATATTCTTTTTCAGATTCTTTTCCATTATAGGTTAATACAAGGTATTGAATATAGTTTCCTATGCTATATTTGTAAATAAAACATTTATTAAGTTTCTTTTATATGCAGAGATGCTTTTACTTATTTGAATAAAACTAACAAGGGAACTAACAGGAAAACAAGAAATGTCACATACTAAACTGTAATCCTAAGGAAAGTCACTTATTTCATTAAACTTTGTAGGTCATCATGGCATAGCTCAGTTTGGCTAAGCATCCATATTTTATATGCCTCGTGGCTGCTTTCATTTTCAAAGGGTCTTCAGCCCTATATCATTCATTCATGAATTCATTCATGCAACAAATATTTATTGCCTATAGAGCTCTTTATTGCTTTCTGTCATTTTCTTCACAGACACACAGACTTCATAATGGGATTTATTCCTACTACCCAACCTTGCTCTTTCCCCCTTAAATTTTCTTTACCTTTTCCACTTCATTTTCATGCATTTGCCTCCCCAACCTCACAGTTCCTTCCAGCCTTGAGGACCCACAGTGGGCCAGTTTAATAGACTGGAATAAAAGCTGAAGTTATTAGTGGGAAAAAGTAGTGCCTGCTTTTGCATTAGTATTTCTAGCAAGAAGTAGAGGGCAGGGTAGCGGACAATTACACATTTTCCCAAATTACACTGAAAATGCATTTGAACATTTCAAAACTCTGGCACTCAAAGTTGTTTTCACTGTTGATGAAACTGTAATTATACTATTGGGCAATTTAATTAATTTTGTGTTTTATTACAAAAGTCCATGATTCTGCCTAAATAGAGTTAAATTAATGGAATATAAATTGGTTTGTCACATCTCCAAGAATTTTCATGGAGGGTATTTGGCTTTAATTTGTAAAATCCAGGAAAGTCTCTACATGATAAAATTAATCATCCTTCTCTATCATTTCATCTAGAATTCAGGTAAAAAATGCATAATTTTATGTTCTCATTAACCATTTTTCCTGAAAAATACTAAAATTCTTAGATAAGCATTAAATTATTAGACCACAGAGACAGCTCAAGATGTTCATTAAGTTGACTCCTTCTGCTTGAAAAAAAAAAAAAAAATCAATAGATCAGCATCGAAAAGCTACTATACGATAAGGAGGCTGTTTTATGTAATTGTAAGTTTATGGATAAGAATGCCCCAAGACAATAATCAATTTTTAAATTTAGTTTAAGAAAAAGAGGGGATCATTTGCTCCTTCTTAATTTTACCCCCAAATTCCATTTCCATGCCAGAAAGCATCTTTTAAATAGTTTTGTAAAGTGGTTCTTTCCATCAAGATTATTTCAACCTGGAAATGTGCTATGTCTTACACAAAATTCCTATTCCACTAAATTACCGTAACATAACTTTCCTTCTCTCTCCTTCTCCCTCTCCTCTCTTATTTATCGCAGGTTTACTCTTTTTAAAACCCTATTAAGTAGTTAAGCAAATATCACAATCGTCACTTAACAGATGAGAAAACTGAAACGTGGAATGCTGAATGACTTTGGGAGCAGTTTAGTGTAGGAGAAATACTGAATAATTTGAAGTCAGAAGTCCAAGATTCTATTCCTTATTCCCCCTGTAATAAACTAGGTGTTCCTGGATTAGTCACTTCATCATTCTTCAGCTCATTTTCCTTAGCAATAAGATGAGACTTAGTATAAATCAACTCTAAGGTGCATTTCATCTCTAAATTCTAAACCTTGTCCAACACTGAGAGTTTCAGAATTAGGATACAGGTCTTCAATTACTCATCCAGTCCTCTCTCCACTGCTTAAGTCAATAAAACTGAAAGTCAAAGATCCTTCCTGCCTCTTCGGAACATCTTTGTTGATCATTTCACATCAACACAATTCAACAGACTATGAAGGAAAAAGAGCAGAATATGCACAAATTCATTAGATATCAGTTCATTCAGACCCCCCAATCAATTCATTATTTTTGTGGGCCAGCAATTCTTTTCATAATTTTAAAAAATATATCAATTCAATTAGAGCAAATCTCAAAGAATTAAATAAAAACATTAAGTATGACATCATGAAGAACTGCTCCGGGAACCTGGCCCAAGCATTCGACTCTCTGTCTGACCTTAAGCAAGTAAGTGAACTAGAATTGATCTGAATAATTCTTAAATTTTTCATAGCTCTAAAAAATTTAATTGCTTTAATCAACAGCAAAAAAGATTATAGAAATGCCTACCTTAGTCTTCAAAGAAACACACACAGGGGGTAAAAATGGCCTTCACCTAGTCTTTGCCAGAAGGCTGAGAAGCAAGGGTAGATATGCGAGTATTTTACGTGGATCCTCACTGAGAGCTCAATCCAAAGAGAATGCTGAGGAAATCTAAGCATGAACAATGGGGGAGACTCAGCAGCTATGAGACCTAATGGGCCAATGAAATTGGCTCACCTACCTTCTGAGGCTCCTCTCAACTGTTTTTGAAAAAAAAATTCAGCAAGAATTAGGGTAATGAAAAGCATCCTACTAATGAAAAATATGGTGTGTGACTAGACCCTCAGTTTTCTCAACTATGTCAAGGATGTGGGCTTCCAGGCTGAGCTGTCACGGCACCATGATTCTTTTTTTTTTTTTTTTTTTACAGTTAGTTTCTGCTTTATAACAAAGTGAATCAGTTATACATACACATATGTTCCCATATCTCTTCCCTCTTGTGTCTCCCTCCCTCCCACCCTCCGTATTCCACCCCTCTAGGTGGTCACAAAGCACCGAGCTGATCTCCCTGTGCTATGCGGCTGCTTCCCACTAGCTATCTATTTTACGTTTGGTAGTGTATATATGTCCATGTCACTCTCTCACTTTGTCACAGTTTACCCTTCCCCCTCCCCATATCCTCAAGTCCATTCTCTAGTAGGTCTGTGCTTTATTTCTGTCTTACCCCTAGGTTTTTCATGATTCTTAACTACCCCTAGGTTCTTCATGATTCTTAACTACATCGTTTGACAAATGGTTTCCCCATCAACATATCAATTCTGATCCAGCATATACCAGTCACAGATTGTATCTGTGGGTTGTTTCTTTCCCCCATTTAGGAAGAAACTCTGGAACTGCCTGAGAAAATTAAACTACTTAGACTAGAGAAGGAGAGATTTGTTTCATTTGCATCAGTTGCCAACTATTACAAAATGGCTGTACCACATAGGGCATTTCTTTAAAGACATCAGAAATTCTCTAGTAGGCTGTGCTTTATTTCTGTCTTACCCCTAGGTTTTTCATGATTCTTAACTACCCCTAGGTTCTTCATGATTCTTAACTACATCGTTTGACAAATGGTTTCCCCATCAACATATCAATTCTGATCCAGCATATACCAGTCACAGATTGTATCTGTGGGTTGTTTCTTTCCCCCATTTAGGAAGAAACTCTGGAACTGCCTGAGAAAATTAAACTACTTAGACTAGAGAAGGAGAGATTTGTTTCATTTGCATCAGTTGCCAACTATTACAAAATGGCTGTACCACATAGGGCATTTCTTTAAAGACATCAGAAATTAAGCGGAAAAGCCAAGAAGTAATGGCGCTTCCATAACGAAAGAGTTTGAAAATACCTCTTAAAAGCCATTTTTAAATGTAAAAAACCCATAGCTCCTACAAAGTGTTTTTAGAGGTCCGTCTGATGAGCATAAATATTCAGTTGAGCTTTGTGGATATAAGAGATTCTCTGTTCTACATGTGAGGTGCCGTGTTTGAAAGTATACCTAGGATAACGTGCCACCATTCTGATAATTTAATATAGTTTGAGAACTGAAGAGTTTATTTAGTCAATGGTGGGGAGGGTGGTGCAAATGGAGAGTTAGCATTGGCAGGAAATATATTGAAAACATAAGTCAAAAGCAAAGCCTTGTTTTCAACAAGCTGGACCTTAATAAGTGAATAGATATAAGAGGGCAACAATAGCTTAAATTACAAGTCTCATAAAGCCAAAAAATTTTTTCCTTTTATAGTTAATTTAATATAGCTTTATGAATTTGGATGCACAAAGTATGAGAAATAGAAAAATCAACTACTTTTGTTTTAGTTCGTTTTTCTGCTCAAAGTCAAATAAGCCAGAAAAAAATGTTATGTTTTCAAGCCTGTCGAATTCCTTTTCCTCCATGATTCACCGATCCCTGGTATGTCATGTCTGGCCTGGAAGAGAAGCAGATGTCATTCCAATAAGACCTCTGTTTCCTTGAACCTGCATCTTCATTCATCACTTTTGTCACATGCTGAGCACACACAGCCACTTGGACCAGACTCAAGGTCCCATTGCCTCTGTGAATTCTAAAGAGATGGGCAGATTATTGTATAAAATTGCTCCAATTACAGCAACCTTGAAATCAAGTAATAATGATGAACAATCACAGCAATTATTTATTATTTATTATTCCCAAGCCAGGGATCAATGAGTTAATCAGCTATCACCAAGATGAACCAGAATTCTTTATCTCCTTTACAAACATTATGCTTTTAGGTAAGATCCCCCTAAGTCAATATATTAGGCTTTCACCCTTATGTAGACGGTGAGTAGCAAAATAGTATGAAATCCTGTGGTTCTTAATTTCTCTTGCTGGCAAGATGAAAGTCAGCAGACTTGATTCTAACTCCTACATGTGTGACCCAGGTAAGACATATCCTGTGCCTCAGCTTCACCACTTATAGAATAAATTACCAACAACTAGCTTTGTTCCTTCCCATTTCAGAGCAGAGGCTATATGTAGAAAAGTGCTTAAAGAATTGTTCTCTTCTGTAAGAGTCAGCAAATAAATGATTGGCAAAGAAACAGCCCCTAGGACACAAGGCAAGAAAACCCTGCATCTCATATTTGGTTTGAATGACTGACAAGCACACCAATGTGCATTGTAACAAGCCACTTTTTATTTTCTAGGTTAGTGGCTTCCAACAGCACCTGATATTTAATATTGGCCCACACACTTTTGGAAGAAGTGACAGAAAGTGGACGCTGATAAGCATCAGGCAATTTCCTCCCAACTTGTGCTCACAAATGGCTTGTGAATGTTAAAATTCCAGGCTGGAACATTGCTCAAATTCTGATCCTTTCTGGGAAGTGCCATTCTCTCTGGACAGTAAACGTCAACTCAGGCTACAAGACTGTGCAGATGGTGTTCAGAAAGAGGGAAGTCTGTTCTCATTGTGAGCTGAAATGCCCTGGCTTGGAAATAAAGCTTTACCTTTCACCCTTCTGCTAGAGCTGTTAACAGCCCGGATTTCCATTCAAAGATCCAATCCTTTCCTTTTTCAAGGGCACCGCAAAGGAAAATAGGACCAGAGATTACTCACCAAGACACAATATTCAGTACATCAATTTTCTCCATGCATGGAATATTACTCCAGCTGATTAAAGTCTTGGGATTAGCCTTTTAAAGTGGCCACAAGTTGATCTTTAGTTTAAGCCAATTCATTTTCTTTTCAGACCTACACTACAGTTTTGCAAACACAGCTTTAGTCCCCTTTTGTTAAATTTACATATAGGAGAACTAATATTATAATTCGTAGAATAATTCAGTGACTCATTGGGGGTCGTATGGAAAGTAACGGCATGGCATAGCATTACAAGGCTCCCTCTGATAATCTGAGACACAAGTATTCAGTCCATCTTGCCCACAGTTCACTCCACAGTGCATAGAAGCTCAGATGATGAAATCAGTAGTATAAGTTAGACTTCTAGACTCCAGTTTCTAAAAATTGTCCTTGTCTTTTGCATTTATCAGAGAAAAAAGATTTCTACATAATTTCTCGACAGACCCATTTCCTGTCTCTGAGACAGGAAAAGCACCCCCCACCACAAAATGCCCTGTTTACCACAAGCACATAAATATAAGGCAGTAGCTAAGAAAGATGAATGTCCAGCTGCGGTAACCCCCAAGAACTGAGAAATTCATGATTTACCAAAAACCTGTTATAACACCCCATGGGGATGTTAACTCTGGTTTCAATATTGAGACTCCAGTGAACACTGATTACTAGAAAAGCTGCCTCATCCTTTCCACCTTTACCATGAACCAGCAATATTTCTCTAGAACCATGTGTCCCTTTTTAAAGGGCCCTTTTGTACTCGTTCTTAATTTTGAGGATAGCATAGATTGAGGGAAGAGAGATACAGTAGGAATCAGAAAGAGGAGCTAGTGGCTAAAACATATCATCAGAGGATTTTCTACATCCTTCTCCACGAATGGTCCTAATTCTACCACTTCCCCAGTCATTAGAAACCAAAACTGGAAAAGAACTAAGGGCTTAGAAAAGAAGAAGAATTGTGTAGCAGGGGAAGCAAAGTGCACAATGAAGAGGAGAAATGCTTTGTCCCAGACCTTGTGGTGGTTAAAATTGACCATCCCCTTTAATTTCTAAACACCTAAGACATAGAATATCATCTACTATTTCACTGTTCACTGGTAATCTGCCAGGTCACAAAGGCAGTCCTCCAATGTTTTCTTTCAAAATTATGTATATAGCATATGTTAGGAAAATTATTCACTTTTGGAATTCACCAGTACCAATATCATGACAGTCTTCAAATCAATTATTTGAACTCATTCATTCCTCAGCTAAGGAAGTTTAATAAATAGAACACTGAATTTTCTTAAAGCAAATGGTTCTTTACATGCTCTGGATTAAGAGCATATTTGTCCATTTACAATATCTAAAAAAACATCCCCACCACAAAATGCCCAGTTTGGGATATACAGACATCTTGGAAACCGAGACATTTCCATAAAATTTTTTGGTGGTTGTGCATGACTCTTGTTTGGTTGGTTGGTTGGTTGGTTGGGTTTCTTTCCCCTTTAGTGTCTTTTCTGCTGATTAAAATATTTAGAATCATTTTCACATGTTGAGTAACTAAGAAATCAGGAGCTCATGTCAACTGTTCAGCATACTGAAGAGGGTAATATTTTTATGATGATAATTTCTAAATATAGAATAGATGCAAATGCTGAATATTTTTCTTTCCTTCTACTTTCTCTTCCTCACCCTCTCTTCTTCTAATTCAATGGAAAGAAAAAAGTGTCTTTGAGAAGAAACCTGATGATTTCTACCTTTCAGTCCATTTTAGTTTCCAGACTGGAGTGAAATTCCTGGCACATTATGTTATCTCTTTCCTTGCTCCTTCACGTTGGTCTTGGCAATGGTTTTTTTGGATATGACACTAAAGGCACAAGCAACAAAAGCAAAAATCAACAAGTGTGACTACATTGAATTAAAAAGCTTCTGCATAGCAAAAATAACAATCGACAAAATAAGAAGGCAACCTAACGTGCAAACCATATAACTGATAAGGGGTTAATATTCAAAATACACAAGGAACCCATGCAACTCAATAGCAAAAATACAAACAATCTGGTTTTAAAACGGGCAGAGGACTTGAATAGACATTTTCCCAAAGACATACAAATGGCCAACAAGTACATGAAAGGTGTTCAACATCACTAATCATCAGGAAAATGCAAACCAAAATCACAGTGAGATATCACCTCACAACTGTTAGAATGGCTATTATCAAAACATAAAGAGATAAATGCTGGTGAGGATGGTGAAAAAAGGAAACCTCGGCATACCATTGGTGGGAATGTAAATCAGTACAACCACTATGGAAAATAGTATGGAGGTTTTTCAAAAAATTAAAAATAGAATTACCACATGATCCAGCAACCCCACTTCTGGGTATATATCCAAATATATGCCATCACTATCTGGAAGAGATATCCACACACCAATGTTCACTGAAGCATTATTCACAATATCCAAGGCACGGAAACAACCTAAGTGTCCACTGACAGATGAACAGATAAAAAAAATGTGAGATATAGATACACACATATATACACAATGAGAGTATTATTCAGCAATAAAAAAAGAAGAAGGTCCTGCCATTTGTGACAACATGGACTTTGAGGGCATTATCCTAAGTGAAATAAGTCAGACAGAGAAAGACAAATACTGTATGATCTCACTGATATGTGGAATCTAAAAACAACAAACTCATAGAAACGAAGAGTAGAATGATGGTTGCCAGGGGCTGAGAGGTGAGGAAACGGGAAGAGGTTGGTCGAAGGGTACAAACGTTCAGTTATAAGATGAATAAGCTCCAGGGATCTAATGTACACCCTGGTGACTACCATATTAAAAACTTGAAAGTTGCTATGAGAGTAGAGCATTAATGTTCTTACTGTAACAACAACAAGAACAACAACGAAATAATTATATGAGGCAAGGGATGTGTTAACCAACCTTACTGTGGCAAAAACTTCCCAATATATACATGTATAAAATCATCACATTCTACACTTTAAATGTATACAATGTTATATGTCAATTATATCTCAATAAAGCTGAGGGGGAAAGCTGTGAGAGAGAACCAGCTCCAACAGACATTAAATAAAGCTAGACAGCCTTTCTAATTAACACAGCGTGGTACTGGTACATACAGAGGCAAACAGACCAATGGAAGAAAAACAGATGCAAGGATATTTAGTATACGATAAAAGCGTCATCTGAAATCACTGAAGCACAGGTGGTATTTTAAACAATTGATGGTAGGATGTCTGCCTATCCATTTGAAAAAATAAAATTAGACTTCTATTACACCATACATAAGAAATAAATTCAAAATGGATCAGGGTTCTAAATGTAAAACAATAAAACAATCATGTATGTACAAGAAGAAAATATGGATGAATTCTTATATTATCAGGGTGTAGGCTAGTTGATAAATATGATCACATTAAATAAATTTAATTATAAAAAAAGGAAATTCTGATACATGCTGGAACATGGATGGACCCTGAGGACATCATGCTAAGAGAAGTAAGCCCTGTCACAAAAGGATAAATATGGCATGATTCCACTTATACGAAGTACTTAGAGTAGTCGAATTTAAACAGACATAAAGTATAATGGTGGTTGCCAGGGCCTGGAGAGAGGGGAAAATGGGGAGTTGCTGTTTAATGGGCATAGAGTTTCAGTTTTGCAAGATGAAAAGAGTTCTGGAAATGTGTTGCACAACAATGTGAATGTACTTAACATTATTGAACTGTACACTTAAAAATGGTTAAGCTGGGGCTTCCCTGGTGGTGCAGTGGTTGAGAGTCCGCCTGCCGATGCAGGGGACACGGGTTCGTGCCCCGGTCCGGGAAGATCCCACATGCCGCGGAGCGGCTGAGCCCATGAGCCACGGCCGCTGAGCCTGCGCGTCCGGAGCCTGCGCTCCGCAACGGGAGAGGTCACAACAGTGAGAGGCCCGCGTAAAGGTTAAGCTGGTAAGCTTTATGTTATACTTTACCACAATTAAAAATAAAAGTAGATTTTTAAAAAAATTTTAACCATCCTTTCCAGAGACCAGCACGAACTAGATTCCTAGGGAACAATTCCTCATGAGATTTTCCCAGAAAAGCAAAGTAAGAAGCACACTCAACTGAGCTGTCAGAGGGAGCAATCTGCATTGACGCTTCTTACCAAGGAGGATCCATTTAACTTTTGCCAATGCGTTTGCAAAACAAAGGAGAATTTGTGAAGTGTCTCTAGTATCGATCCCCACAGCCACCACCTCACCCTCTCTCCCCAACTCTTTTTAACACTTTATCAGGCACCAACTTCTACAATCCCACGAAATCTGGAAAAACCAAGACATGTCTACAGGATGCCTACTGTAAAAACAGGTCAAGCATTTGAACAAAGGCATGGAAAATGCTTCTTTCTCCCCTCTTCCCACCACACACTAAATGGCTTTGCCTAATTGCTTGAATTACCCATCATGAATAACCCCCAGTAGAGGTGTGAAAGAGAAATCTATTAAATCGACATCACATATTCACATTCCTAGTCTCAAGGCCTTGCAAAGCCCTAAAAAAGGAAGATATAAAACATGATGGAGGGTCAAGGGTGTCAATGAGTTTCTAACGCATCAAGAACCAAGACATTAAGGAAGAAAATGATGCCTTAAGGAGATCTAATAAAATAAATAATGGGAATAGGAAGAATATTCAACAGGTCCACAGGAGCAGCTGCTTGAAGTTTCATCAATGATAGTAACGCACCTAGAGAAAGAATGTATCAAAAAGATCAAAAGGGTCTGTCAGCATAGAAAACAAGGATTCAGAGAAGCAAGCAAGGTGATGCACGCTCAGCACTCTCAAGGATAGGAAGACACTAGACAGAAAAAGGGAACCTTCGACTCCACTTTGGGGTCTGCCATGCGTCTTATGAAATAACCTCAAAGTTATATATATGTATATATATATATATATATATATATATATATATACACACATACATATATATATATACACAAATACATATATAAACACACACACATACATATATATACTTATATGTATAAAGTGTTGATTACTAATTGGACTCTCCAGAGCTACCATATTGAAAGTAATGTGCTCTGAATAGTGTTTTAGATATTCTTCTCACAGCAAAAGGCCGTTATCAAAATGATTTGCTGGTTAGAGTGAGTCTGTTTCTGTGTTAACTCTAGGAGCACTGGTAACGTTCAGTTTCTGGGCCCTGGACCAAAGCAATTTCTCCATATGCTGATGCCGCCCTGCAGGACTTCTGCATGGCTAATCAGCCAGTCCTTTTCTATCAGCTTTTCCCATGACTGTGTAATGCACAATATTTAATTTAAAATGTTACCAAATTTTTAAATAAAGAGTATGGGATACATCCCATGAAGCACATTATGGTAGTGAACCCTGGTTGCCCAAGTTCATGAGGACCCTGAATGTCTCATAAGAAAGGGAACGTAAAAGATGGGAATGATTTTCTTGCCTATTCAACAATCTTTCATAATGATAAGCCTTTCATAAAGGCTTGTAATCAAACATTTTCAGCCATTTGAAGATTGAGTTGTATATAAGATGACCATATAATTTATCAACCACACCAAAACACTTCTGAAAATGAGATGGTATTTTTGATATAAATGATAGGCATAAAACAGGACTTTCCCAAGCGAACAGGGGTGTATTATCATTGTCTCACGGCCTTGGTCATTGAATATTCATGACACATCTACTCAGAGAGAGGACTAATACTCTTTACAATTTAAAAAACAGCTAGAAATTTTTGAAACAGAGTGATCTCAATACATTATTCAATAAACAAAATAATCTCCCAAAGACAGAAAAACTTGTGATGACATTGGTCTGCTCATCTTCCCAAAATAATTTGTTCAGCTCGAGGTTAGTAAGAAAAAGGAACTCCTACTGCTTCTGATAAAGCCATCTGTGCTTCGGAAATGGCTGACAGGTACCTCCAGAAGAAGCAGTCAGAAGTCATTAACAATCAAAATCATGACAATTAAATACAAGGATCTATCAGGGTCTTATTATCCAAATTTCAATGAAAAGAATTCAAACACCCTCTCTCTCAAAGAGAAGAGCAGTTACTTTACTGTCTAAGTCCATTGGTTGCACTCTGCTATGAGGGTTCTCAAACCCCATTTTCTGACTGGCCTACAAGGAAAGGAACGGAGATAATAATTAGAATAAGCTTGAACCCTCCAAATTTTTCAAAAGCACATTCTTCTCTCATTGCAGATTTTCAGCCAGACTATGTATCCTGGGAAGATCTGGCATTTTTAAAAGTTCAAAGTTGAAAGCCCACATTCTATAAATAAATCTACAATGAACTGCTAAAAGGTTTATTTCTGATTTCTTATTTCACAAACTAGGAATGAAGCATAAAAATACTGGGTCATAAAATGCTTAAAAAGTAGATTACTAAAAACTAATAGAACGCATTATTATCTATTGAGCCAATGACGGGTCAAATGGCATTTGGAATCCTTGCAGAGAATATGATTATGACCTTCATGTATATACCATTTACAGAAAGCAATTTTATTTACATTTTTTAATCCACATAAAGGTGAAGGATGATACTGCTGCAAAATGGAACATTTAATTTTTTGCCCCAAGGCATAGCTAAGCTCTCCCAAGGTCAAATGTAGTACAAGACTGAAATGACGCCAGACTCTCCTATATATATATATATATATATATATATATATATACACACATACATATATATATATACACAAATACATATATAAACACACACACATACATATATATACTTATATGTATAAAGTGTTGATTACTAATTGGACTCTCCAGAGCTACCATATTGAAAGTAATGTGCTCTGAATAGTGTTTTAGATATTCTTCTCACAGCAAAAGGCCGTTATCAAAATGATTTGCTGGTTAGAGTGAGTCTGTTTCTGTGTTAACTCTAGGAGCACTGGTAACGTTCAGTTTCTGGGCCCTGGACCAAAGCAATTTCTCCATATGCTGATGCCGCCCTGCAGGACTTCTGCATGGCTAATCAGCCAGTCCTTTTCTATCAGCTTTTCCCATGACTGTGTAATGCACAATATTTAATTTAAAATGTTACCAAATTTTTAAATAAAGAGTATGGGATACATCCCATGAAGCACATTATGGTAGTGAACCCTGGTTGCCCAAGTTCATGAGGACCCTGAATGTCTCATAAGAAAGGGAACGTAAAAGATGGGAATGATTTTCTTGCCTATTCAACAATCTTTCATAATGATAAGCCTTTCATAAAGGCTTGTAATCAAACATTTTCAGCCATTTGAAGATTGAGTTGTATATAAGATGACCATATAATTTATCAACCACACCAAAACACTTCTGAAAATGAGATGGTATTTTTGATATAAATGATAGGCATAAAACAGGACTTTCCCAAGCGAACAGGGGTGTATTATCATTGTCTCACGGCCTTGGTCATTGAATATTCATGACACATCTACTCAGAGAGAGGACTAATACTCTTTACAATTTAAAAAACAGCTAGAAATTTTTGAAACAGAGTGATCTCAATACATTATTCAATAAACAAAATAATCTCCCAAAGACAGAAAAACTTGTGATGACATTGGTCTGCTCATCTTCCCAAAATAATTTGTTCAGCTCGAGGTTAGTAAGAAAAAGGAACTCCTACTGCTTCTGATAAAGCCATCTGTGCTTCGGAAATGGCTGACAGGTACCTCCAGAAGAAGCAGTCAGAAGTCATTAACAATCAAAATCATGACAATTAAATACAAGGATCTATCAGGGTCTTATTATCCAAATTTCAATGAAAAGAATTCAAACACCCTCTCTCTCAAAGAGAAGAGCAGTTACTTTACTGTCTAAGTCCATTGGTTGCACTCTGCTATGAGGGTTCTCAAACCCCATTTTCTGACTGGCCTACAAGGAAAGGAACGGAGATAATAATTAGAATAAGCTTGAACCCTCCAAATTTTTCAAAAGCACATTCTTCTCTCATTGCAGATTTTCAGCCAGACTATGTATCCTGGGAAGATCTGGCATTTTTAAAAGTTCAAAGTTGAAAGCCCACATTCTATAAATAAATCTACAATGAACTGCTAAAAGGTTTATTTCTGATTTCTTATTTCACAAACTAGGAATGAAGCATAAAAATACTGGGTCATAAAATGCTTAAAAAGTAGATTACTAAAAACTAATAGAACGCATTATTATCTATTGAGCCAATGACGGGTCAAATGGCATTTGGAATCCTTGCAGAGAATATGATTATGACCTTCATGTATATACCATTTACAGAAAGCAATTTTATTTACATTTTTTAATCCACATAAAGGTGAAGGATGATACTGCTGCAAAATGGAACATTTAATTTTTTGCCCCAAGGCATAGCTAAGCTCTCCCAAGGTCAAATGTAGTACAAGACTGAAATGACGCCAGACTCTCCACCTTCATCTCACGCCAGAGGGCTTCTACTTTGGGCAGGAGTATCTTGGATCTACCTTTATTCTTCAGAAATAGAAAAATTCCTAAATTCAACATAGACCGAGGAATTCTATAAAATATTTTGTGAGCGTTTTTCTATTTTACTTTTAAATCACATATCCAGCCCACAGTGAAAATGCCTATGCTAAACTAGTTAAATGTTTGGGGCTATTTTGACTATAAGGTATTAAGCTAAACAGATTTTTTAAAGTTTCTTAATTTGTATCAATGTGCAAAGATTTTGCTTATAAAATAATATGGATTTGCATCTCTCTTTTATATCTGTTAGCTCTCAGAAACACAGAACTCACAAGGACAAATGCCAGGAGAAACACTAGAGTTTGTGCCTCTTACATGTGGCTATCCCCTTACAAATAAACACTCCTCTCCTCTCCCTGCCTCCTCCTGCCCGGACATGGCAAATAATTCAGAAAACAGGTGTGTCATTTGTTAGAAGAGATACGGATGTCATGGATCATTTTAAACTCCATCACAGATGACTGTAAGAGCTGTGCTTTATGCCCGGGTCTCACTTATTACCTTACCCTGAGGCCCAGGGATCATTTTTCATATTGGTCAGGTCAATAGATGCAGAGTTCCTAAAGAGACTGTGTCCCACACATGCCATCATCAGAAGCTAGAGTCACGACCATCAGTGTCAAACCTGCATATATTACCTTTGTATCCCCCTTTTGATGCACTACATCTAATAAAACTACTAAATTACAGTAGTACCAACAGCGTTTTATGTACACATCCAATTATTCAAATAAGATCTATCCAGAGGGAGGGGAAGCAAGAACTAGTCACTGAAGTAGAAAGCAACCCAGTTCCTTCTTTCAAAAAAAATTTTAATCACACACACACACCACACACACACACTATGGTGTTGTAATTAAAAGCAGTGGCTCAAGAATTAGACTATATGGAAGAGAATCTTTCCACCTTGCACCGTTCACTCACATTCTCAGTGCCTCAACTGTTTCATCTATAAAATGGAGTGTTATTAATGATATGACTAGGATGGGCATATTAATATATTAATATTTAGTGATATTAATAGTACCTTACTGATGGTACCTATCACCTTACAAGGTTAAGAGAACTAAATGAAAAACAAAAAAAAATCCATGCTAAAGTCCTGGCACAGTGCTTGGCTCAGGGTATAAACAGGAAGGTAGAAGATTTTATCTTTTGCAGTCATCTCCACACCTTCCCCACTCTCAAGTCAAATCCAAGACACAAAATACTATCTCTGTGTAGGAACCCTTCTTGGGTACCCAGGACAATGCCTTGGAAGGAGGCATATGGTGGCCTACAGGAGATATTCTGAGCAGCATATAGGAAGGGTGCTGTGCTCTCAACCCACTAAGTTATTTCATCTAGTATTTCTGGGGAGCTAATGTACTGCCACATACAAGCGTGCAGCTAGAATGAACTTCACCAGAGAAAAGCAGCCTGTATCCCCTGTTCAAAGGTCTTTGGACTTTAAAACCCAGTGGGCTGTACATTTTGATTACCTTGTGTGCAAGTTTTAAGAGAATTTCAAGTGTTAGAAAAAAGTAAATAAAAGCAAATACTGTTTGCAAATTAATCAATACTTAAAATTAGATCTTAATAAATGCCCATAGTGCTTGCCACCTGAAATTAAAACATCACAAGAATTCTCATTTCAATTAGGCAATCTGTTCATTGGGCCTGCCAATGACTTGTCTCTTCATTTCTATAAACACTTGGGTAGTTGCTGTAGAAATGACTATTTTCTTTTGTTTTAATCATAATGGTTACTATTCCCATTAAATACATATGGCTTACTGGACAGCCCTGGGCAGAACAGTGTTTCATCCCTGTAACAGCTGTGCTGGGAGCATGGGAACCTGGTCCAGAAACCTTTCCCTCAAATTTTTTCCTTTACTATTGATTCACCACTGCTATGTGCCACACACCTTTCTAAGCTCTTTGTAACACATTAACTCAGTTAATCCTCAATAACAACTCTGTTGGGTAGGAAGTATTGTTAGCCTCATTTTACAGATTAGGTAATTAAGATCTGAGAGGTTAAAAAGTTTGCCCAAGGTCACAGAATTAAGAAAATACTTTGCCATTCTCTTCCCCTCTTTTCTCCTAATAAGTCTTTTATCAATGCCATTTCCCTTAAGAATTGAAGTGAGAGATGAGAGAGAGACCGGAGCTGGGTAGGGGCATCCAGGATGAATGAAAAGAGCCTATTTTCTCCCTCCTGTGGCCAGGTCTTCACTGGAGCAAGAAGTCACCCACTTTTTCATCATTACTTTTCTATTCCTGAATAGAAGAGTAATGAATTCATTGCTGACATTGCACAGGTGCCATGATATTATCCACCTAGCTAGAAGTAATGGTCTTTGGGAAGATATCAGCCATCTTTTGGCATGTTGATTTGCTGTTAAAACTTCTCATTTTTTTCAGCATTTGTTCAAGGGGGGAAAAAATCCATCAGTCTGAGAAACGTGCAAATCCATCTGGCCACACATTAGAGTTCTTCTAACTGTGAAGGATTTCAGTCAAGAATGCAAGGCAGGATTAAACATCTCAGGCCAAATCATTCACTCTTCATGCTTCCACACTCCAGAACATTTCAGCCTGACAGCAGAGCTGCAGATCCAAAAGTGGTAGCTCAGCTCATATGTGCTAGTGCCAGTTCTGCTTTAGTTTGATAATGGCTAGAAATTGTGGCTGCCTCTGGTGCAGTTACTTGTAACACTGCCTTACTAAACCATCAGAAATAAGGTTGAAAATCTAATATGAGGCACTCATCATTCAATTACATATTTCTTGTGAAAGAGGCAAAAACTCTGCCATGTTCTGCAAAATTTCAACATCAATAGCAATTAAGTTTCACATCAAGAGCAGAGAAATACTACACTGACTATCCATGAATAACTTCATATGCAGTGGTTTGCATCTTTCTCTACATTTAATGCTGTAAGACAATAAATGATGGTGCCCTGTCACAGGAAACTATTCACAACTAAGCAGAAAAAATATGTGAGTAAAGGTATTTTATATTTCCAGTTTCAGAGATCATGTAGTCGGTCCTATTACCAACAGCACAACTGCTCCAACAACAAATCACAACTCATAGTTCAATTCAGTTTTAGAATCAAACCTGGGATTAATTATGGCATTTTCGTTGAAAACTTCTCAAACAAAAAGTGTAATGGATCTCATGTAATCCGATGCATGTTTTTAAGAGTTTTCCATCAAGTATGGAGCAGCATCAGCAATGTATATAGATGGTTGGTAAATTAGGGCATTGCTTCTCATTCAGAGGAGACGTTAACACAATAGTCTAGTGGCCATTTATACAAGAAGAAAAAAATATGACCATTCTAGAAGTTTACCTAGTAAACTTCGAGTGAAGTGGGGGAAGGGGGAAGAAGGCTTTGAAAATGTCACTATGGTTTTAGGCTGCGTAAAATTCTCAGTCTAATAAGGCAGGAGAAAAAAAATGCTTCATTCCCCAAATGAAATGCACAGTAAGGAAAAAAAAAATCCATAGTGGGGCTTATGGCTTGTCTTTGAGATCATAAACTAAGTAACAGATTAAAGAGAAATGCAGTCTTTAATATATGTTTGGAGGGGAAAAAAAAAAAAGAATGAGGATCTCTCATTTTTCCAAATTTTGTCCACATCAATGAAAAACAAGAAGAGATTTATTTTAATAATTTCACTATACTCAGAAAGACTATTTTTATGAAGTCTGATGCTAAATTAAAACCTCTATCCATTTTCTTATTCAAAAAATGCATATAAAATGTCCAGTGTATTCAATGTCAATAAATGTATGGTTGATCATTTTAAACAAAATAATAAAGCAATGTTGGAGGGTTTGTGTGTGTGTGTGTGTGTGTGTGTGTGTGTGACTTCATGGTGACCCATGGATCTCTTTGTAATCTAGTAAGTCAATAAATTCATCTTTCCTAAAATTTTGATTATGTACTTAGATGTTGCCTTGGAACCTTACGATCAGTTTCAAAACCGGTCAAGTACATAAAAGAAGAAGCAGCCTTATGATTAGCACATCAGTGAACAAAGATGAACAATAAATTTCCATCACACTGTTAAACTCACTCAAAACAATCAAATACTTCATCGAACCACTTACAGCTACCGATTGCACACCAAACCTGATTTTATATTCTCCCTATTTTAAATAGGTGTAATATTTTACAAGGGCTTCACGAGTAAGAGACTGTGAATGTAAAGCAGTCCATTAATTTTACATAAGCTGTTTTATATACCTGTGGGCCTCTAATAGCATTCAGCTACAAGGTTACAAGGAGAAGTATCATTTACTAAAGTTCAGCTGGAGAGGTTGGCATATATATACATCACTGAAATTCCAGCGATCGTGCCAGTAGTTCTTCACCAAAATTGCTTTCATTCTATAGCTGAAAATACTGACATAAACAGGAAATAATGTAGTATCAGGTAACAGATTCCTATCAAGGAAATGGTACCGTCAAACCCAAGTTGAAATTTCGGGTACAACAACTTATGAAAACAAAAGAATTCCCTATGATAATTTTCCATGGAATCCTTCAAAGAGTAGACGTACAGATATCCAGTCTTGCTCTTATGTGTGCGTGTGCGTGTGTGTGTGTGTGTGTGTGTGTGTGTGTATGTGTGTGTGTTTAACCTGTACATGTAAAAGGGTCTTCTAAGCCAGGACATTTTCTCCAAGCCTTTCCATCATAATTTTTCTGGCAATAACCTATCTTAGAGAAGGAAATCGGTGCCTTCTTCCTTTTAGTCTATGGTTTTCAGTTTTATTAAAATTTCTGTTGATTTGCAGCATGATGTCTTTGTGTTGGCTCTGGAAGGCCCTGTCACTCTATGTGTAAATGTGCATTGTGACAGGTTAGGGGCAGGGATAGGCAGAAAAATGTAGAGCTTTGCAGCTGTTTCCAGCTAGCTGCTCAACTTCCTACATCATACTGCAACTTTGCCACATTTAGCCTAGTATATATTTCCAGTGAGTGGCGAGCCTGGCCTTTTTTCCCACTAAGTTGGTACAAGCTAATTAATGTCTTTTTCACTTTATTGGGATCTCTCCTGAAAAAGGCATGACTATGGAGTCTGGTCTCACAGAGACAGTCTTTTAGACTCGAGAAAAGTAAATTAAAGTGACATTTCTGTTAATATCAAAGCAGGCTTATTACTTCAATATAAGCACTTCCTTAATTTTCCTTTCTCAGCATGCTACATAAATATAAATAAAAAGTCCTCCACTGGATTATGTTACATATATCTCACAGAGTTTAATTATAAAACCTCTAAAAATGAAGATGGTGGGAGGAAATGATGCCAGTAGATCATACAGTGCTGGTGTTGTGTTGGCTGGCTGTCTCTGCTGGCAAGGAAACAAAGACACTCAGGTAATTACAATGTACCATGAAAGGCTGGGCTCCAAAGAAAAGAAAATTCCAGGGGAGAAGGGTATTATTATTACTTTAGTGGCTGGATGTCCACAATTTTAAATTTTGTTCTCATCAGTATTATTATAAATGTTATTATAACTATGATAGTTTTACTGCAATTAAGGAGGAGGAGTTAGGGTTTTTTTAAGGGCCACACCCTATCTTCTCTGCAGCACTGATCTGCTGTAATAAGGGAAAGGCTGCCAGATGAAGACCAAGCACTCAGATACACACACACACACACACACACACACACACCTCACTTGACCATAAGAACTGTGGCATTTCAGGGAACAGTGAAGACACCTGTACAGGAATACAAGTTTCATCCCAGCAGCTGCCCACCAGGAGCGTCAGGCAACTTCTAGGAGTGAGAAAGGCTGTGCCAGGGCATGAGGGCTGCAGAACGGAAGAGAAATGGGGAGACGCTGTGCAATATACTCGGCAGGACCCTCAACAGTTCGGCGACTCCAGTGGGTGCAGGTGGGGCCCATTCCCACTCCTGGAAAACTGCAGCTGACTGGCGCGCGCAGGCAAACGGCCAGCACCTCACCTGGAGCTGGAAGAAGGCCGTTCTCACCGGGGACCTTCGAGAATACCCTGGAGGCGTTATGCCTAAACCTTCCCTTCCCTTCCTATTCAATATTCGACTTCCCTTCACCTCCAGATTCGTTCTCTTCTCTCGGGCTTGCATTTCTCCAAGCTGGCTTCTCACACGGGTTGATGGAGCACTACCTGCCAGACCTCTGCTCCTTTAATACTGCGGGGATTTGCAGAATCGGGAGTCCAGAAAGGACTGGCTCTGACGCTAAGGCGAGAGAAAAGGACGGAACTTCCCAGCCAACCTTCGCCTTTGACACCGAGAACCCCTAGCGCCAACGCTCGGTACTCTCCGGCTTATTTCTGGACCAAATCAACCGTGTGACCGCCGCCAAGGAGTAACTGCTCGCACTTCAAGTGACCGCAGTGTCCGCTCTAGAGTGCTCAGGGAGGCCTGGGGGCGGAGGTGGGGGGGAGTGTGCAACAGAAGCCAGAGCAAGAGGGCGAGGGGAGGGGGAAGAGGAGGAGGAAAGACGGCTGTGTATCAGTGTTCGAGGGGATAGGGCTGGTGGAGTGTTTGTTTTGCTAAGTAAATAAGGAGAAACTGCCCCCCACCCCATCCCGGGTCTAATGATGATAGATCCCATGCTGCTTCGGGCCCCACGCCGGGGAGCCTAACCACGGAAAATAATGAGGCTGCATCCCCATTCGTCTGCATTACGGGCGAGCCAGGCACTTTCGATAGCAAATATATCGATTTCCTTGCTCAGGCCGTTGTTTCGCCTGCTCTCCGTGAATAATTACTGCTCCTCTGGAAATTCATAATAATTAGGACTCCGCACCCCACTCCACCCCGCGCTGCTTTTCA
This sequence comes from Lipotes vexillifer, assembly GCF_000442215.2. Lineage (NCBI taxonomy): Eukaryota > Metazoa > Chordata > Mammalia > Artiodactyla > Lipotidae > Lipotes > Lipotes vexillifer. The sequence goes on from NW_006792432.1 coordinate 1,820,283, forward strand.
AAGGCGCATATCTGGTGGGCGACTTGGTGGCTCCAGCCGTGCTCCCCGCAGGTGGGAGACAGGGCAGGGATCATTGTTCCCCACTTGGTTTTACTCTTTCGAGACAGTTGGTTCCCCTCCTACCTCAGTTTCCTTGTCTGTCAAACGAGTCTTTTACAGTGTTAAAGATGCTTGCCGCTCTACCTCACAGGATTCGCGTTTCTGTTTGGGAGGAGGGGTAGATTTAACGAACTGTGCGAGGCAATGGGGGCAGGGGAGGAGAAAGTGGAGGAAAAGAAGGATTCACCTCTCCTCAGGACAAACTCTGTGGCGACCACGTGACGCCGCCAACAGGGAGGGGGCGGGGAAAGGAGCGCTAACGAGAGGCTCGGACCACAGGAAACCTTGGGGACCTTGCGATCGGAGCTTAGTGCTCCCGAAAGACTGGGAGGGGGAGGCGGGTGGTTCAGGTCGCGACTGGGCGGCGGCGAGGTGTCTGCGGAAAGCGCGCACTCTGCTTGCGGAGGGGCCGAGTCCGCACCGCGGCTGGGAGGGAGGCCGGGCCGCGGGCACCACGCGGGGCGGGGCCTGTGGCGCTGTCCGTGGTACTGAGGGATCGCTCTGCGGGCCCGGCTTGCCTAGCCGCCGGCCTCCGGCCAAGGCCCCATTCACCCTCCGCGCCACGGCCTCCCTCAGGAGAACAGCTGTTGTCCTGCCGGCTGCCCCAGAAGCATCGAAGCTCGGCGGCGTCAACGAAGAGTTCCCCAGAAGCCACGCTTCTGGTGTGAGGCCTTGGGGTCCAGACGCGAGAGGGCTGCACCTGTGTTTTCATAAACCCGTTGGGACTGCTGGAGGTCACCTGAGGCTAAAAGCAGACACTGGAGAGCGCAACTGTGACGGTGGTGACTCAGGCTGGGAAACTTTCCCGGGCCCGAACTCCGCGGCTTCGGTCAGAGGGCTGAGTTTCCGACTCGAGGGTCTGAAGCCTACGTCGAAGGAAGTTTCTCGCTTCTAACTGAAGAAGATGACTTGAAATGGCCTTGAAAATCAATGGGTGGGAAGGAGGGTCTGAGAACGGGGGCGGCGTATGTCAGGAGGACGCCCGCTTCCTCCGGTGGGGCGAGGGCGCGCAGCCTCTCTTCACGCCCCTCGAGCCGCTGTCTCGATCCTTCCCGTCAGGATCCATTAGGGTGGCGGGGATATTGGGCGAGGCCCGGCCAGAGTCAGGTTCGGCAGGGACGAGGAGAGCCCCCACGAGTCAGTTTCTAAGGAAACACTCGGTTTTTACAAGCAGCAATTTGTCTTACTGTGGGAGAAAAACAGCACCAGAAAAGCCTCACGGTTCTCCATTCTCATGCAGATGCAGCGGTGTGCTCCGGCCGCGGCCTGCTTATCACCCTCCCCACTGTATTTCCGGCTGGAACAAGTAAAATACGCTCATTAATTTTAAAGGAAGTGGGAGCCGGCGAAGGCTTTTCGCTAGCCGCGGCGGGAGGGGCACGTGCAGGTCGCTCTCTGCTCCTGAGGCCCTACGGCACGCACCATCCCCAGGCCCCAGCTCTGGGCGCCGACTTGCCTTCCCGAGCCCCCGACCTGATGCCGAGGAACCTTCTATAACAGTGGGACCCCTAGAAGGGGAATTCTCTCCGCCTCACCCCACCCACCCCCCGCCAGCCCCCACCT
>NW_006792432.1:1821954-1824763 GCF_000442215.2 Lipotes vexillifer
CACCCCCCGCCAGCCCCCACCTCCGAAGTAAACAAAACATACTAGGGAAAGCTGTTTACAGAAGAGGCAACCAGGTTTGGAGCCCGCAGCAGAAACGTGGCAAGCTCATTAGAAGTTTAAACAACAGCCAGCAACCCGCGAGGGCAGACAGCAAACTTGGAAAATGCGCCAACGCGCTCCTGGGCGCGCGGAGGGGCTTGAAGAAGCCGCCAATACATATCATCTCAATAAAAAGCCGCTCTTGAAAGGCTGGCATAGTAATTGAGATGGGCGCTCTTTCCTGATCTGGGTTGGCATTTCCTCATCTCGTGCTGACTGAGCCAGCTCAGGAAATTGCCGGTAATATTCATCTGGGAAGACTTTCATTTAAGGTAATTCATTCGACTTTCACAATAAATTGAGTGACATCCTTACGGCGAAACCTTTTTATCCTTGATTAAGTGCTTGCCAAGCTTTGGTTCCCACTTTATTGTCCCATTCCTTCAAGCGGAGTCGTCAACCTGCCCATCGGCAGCAGAAAAATGCGCGCGCGCCGTGTTTACCGAGCTCCGGGAGGGGTTAGTGCTGACTTAGAGAAAAAGAGCTGGTCTGGAGCTTGAGTAGCGGGTAAATCAAGATCGCAACTTCCCGCAAACTGACGGCAGGACTGGCTAGAAGAATGTAGGGGGAGGCGAGGGAGCAGACCCGCCTTGCCACTCAGCTGCTCTGGAAGTCGCTGACCCGACGGCGCCCGGCAGGCTAACTCGCCTACTTCCCTCTATTAATTAAAATGGCGCGGACTGTTAAGGTCTTAGAATGAGATCTGAAGCTCCTAAAGGACGAGGTTGCTTTAAGAGAACTTACCTGAATCGAATCAAACCTAGGCATTTTTTTAAAAAAGAAAGAGAGAGAGAGAGAGAGAGAGAGAGAGAGAGAGAGAGAGAGAGAGAGAAGAGAGAGAGAGAGAGAGAGAGAGAAAGAAAGAAAGAAAGAAAGAAAGAAAGAAAGAAAGAAAGAAAGAAAGAAAGAAAGAAAGAAAGAAAGAAAAGAAAGAAAGAAAGAAAGAAAAAGAAAGAAAACGCTTCCTAGCTAGCCACTTGAGAGCAGGCAAACTTTCACAGCGTCCATCAGCTTTCTTTATGGGAGGAAGAGTGAAATAAGAGGGTTATTCTTCACTCTCAGGATTCCCTTTTGACCCTTAATATCACTGCGGCGACAGTCAAACTCACTGAGAGCTCTTCAGACCCCGCAATTCCAAGCAAGGCTGACAAGTACCTAGGTATTTCAGAACTAGGCGAAACCGGGAAGGCATCCCTTTGCCAATGCGTGGCCCCTTCTCCCCCACGCCCTATAAAAATCAAAGACGCCCAAGAGAGAACATTGCTTATTTGAAAAAGCAATATCCAAATGCTTTCATCACTCAAATGCCCTTTTGAAAATATTGTCGTCAGTGGTTATTACCTGGACAATACTGTCAATTTCTGTAGTCTGCAGAAAATCTTCCCTCAGATAGAAAAGTAGGACATTGGTCACCTATCTCAAAAAAATCAACCAATTTCCCTGCCACCTGATATATTTGTCACCCAGACAACACTTTCATTAAGGAGGAAATAGCCGCCAACAATTCAAAGCCAGATGGAAATCAACTTCACACAAAGAGGAGCCACAAACTTAATGGCTTTCTGGGAAAACACTGCTGAGAAAGTTGGAGCAATTCTAGTTCTCTCCTTCTAATACTGAAAGCTGTTTCCCCAAAAGTATCACTAGAAGGCCCCAGACCAGTATAATCCTCCTGGAAGTGAGTAGAAGTGCGACCCACCCAAGTGCTTTCCACACCCCCAGAGAGCTGCTTTCCCGGTCAGTGGAGAGTTGACTATTTCAGGGGAATGCCTGGAGTAGTAGCAACTTCTCCTCTCACAGAGCCCTGGAATAGGTCTTGAGACTGATGAGTTCTCATTTTGTGCTGCTGGGGCATAGGCTCCTTTAAAAATCTAGGTTTAATCCTTTACCTGGAAGGCTGATCTAGGGCACAAGAGTCAGGAAATTCAGTGGGATTGGGTAACTTATAGTACTGCCTCCAAGAGCTGACCTTAATAGAGAACACTGAATCACTGCTGTTAGGTGATGTGCTTTTCTTTTCAGGAATAAGCTGAAAGTAATTAAAATGTTCAGCAGTCAGCTGGCTTAATTTTCAAAGAATGGGAAGTACACATACCTAGTCCAAAGGATAGACATTGGTAATCTCTTTCCTGCTACTTTTCCCTTAGCTTCCACATTTCTTAACAGCTACTTTCATAATGAGTGGAATTCACCCAGTCTGGCTTCTAACAGTGTAGAGGTAGTATTCCATGAATATATCATGCTTTAATCTCTGTTAAACAATTGGTATGGAATTCATATTTTCAGGATACCCTAAATTCGAGGGAATAGATGAGTCAAAATGTTAAGCACAAGTTTGAGAAAGAACTTTCCATTTTTGCCCATATCGGTTAAAAAAGCAACTAGATTATTAGCAAATTAATTTCCTAGCAAAAATGGTGGGAACTAAATTGGAGGACAAGGGGCCTCTTCTCAGAATAGACTGTGGATGTGTGACTTGATCACAGTAGCATCATTCAACCTCTCAGCAGAATCTCTGGACTCAGTTTCTGAGTGACGTTTTTGTTAACATGCCCTGGGAGTGCTATTTTACTTAATTCTTGACTCTGAAAATTGCCACAGGTGAGCCCCCAAGCAGGACACCTCTGCCTTCTGCTGGGAGGTGCCCTCCCTGTGTGCTCATGCCTGTCCTTCAGCTCATAACTCAACTTAGGACCAGCATTCTTCCGAT
>NW_006792432.1:1824773-1831183 GCF_000442215.2 Lipotes vexillifer
TGCCCTAGATTATCCAGTGTGTGCTTCAATTCTGTTAAAATGCTATTATCTGTTACCCCATTATATCATACTGAAAATATCCTGGAATCAATCCAGAACTGACAGGAGAATAAAGATTGCAGGACTTTTAAATTTTTAACAAGTATTATTACACTATAAGTTCCTCTCCTGCTAAATTCAGAATTTTAAATCTGCAATTCAATAACATTCAGTAAACAGAAGATTTCCTTGCCTTTATATATATATATATATATATATATATATATATATTTTTTAATGATTTCCCAATCCCCTGCATTTATGGCTGGAGTTAGCCCTGTGGTGATTTTTGAGTATCCTAGCTAATATGCTTCAGGAGGTAACTTTGCAGACACATCTCTAATCTCCCATTGCAGTATTAAAATAAGCTTCTAGTTTGAAACAGGACAGACCCATCTCTCAAAGCACAAAAAAAGACTCAAAATTCTCAAACTAGAACAGGCATTCAAAGAACCCTGGGCCAAGAAACATACTTTGAGAACATTCACCTAAATACAGGCTGGGAACTGTGGCTTAAATATGGAGCACTGATCTGCTGGATAGAGTTATTTTTCACTTAAAAAAATATCTTCTTAAAATTGGGAGTATTTAAGGTATGTCTCTATAAGCAGAAGCCTCAATATTGTTGCATAGGAGATACCTAAACAAATCTTGATCCTGGAACATAATGTGTGATTATTCCTTGGGAAATATAACTGGGATTCGAGGGGCTTAAAGAGAAAGGTGATACTGTGGTATCAGCTATGAGGCAATGTACAGAGTGCCCCTGTCACTTAACCTGTGGTGTGAGTCCATAAGGACAAAAAAATTATTCATTTAACTCCTCCCTGGATTGTGGCAATTCAAGGGGAAAAATAAAATAATGGTTCTGCCACCCCTGCCTTTTTGGAGTGTAACTTGAAGCATCTCCTGACAACCTGCAGGCATCTATTGCAGTTTCTTGCAAAGGTCTGGGATGTTTTGGGGTGCGGCTCCAAACAAATGATAAATTCAGTTTACTGTTTCTGGTATTTAACAAAATAGATGGAGAAAGAAGCTTTGACCACTTCTTGGTCTGTCTCATTGCTCCAGAGATTTAATCAAAGGTTTCTACTTATTTACTTGCCGAAATCTGGAGTTAGCCCTGTGGTGATTTTTGAGTATCCTAGCTAATATGCTTCAGGAGGTAACTTTGCAGACACATCTCTAATCTCCCATTGCAGTATTAAAATAAGCTTCTAGTTTGAAACAGGACAGACCCATCTCTCAAAGCACAAAAAAAGACTCAAAATTCTCAAACTAGAACAGGCATTCAAAGAACCCTGGGCCAAGAAACATACTTTGAGAACATTCACCTAAATACAGGCTGGGAACTGTGGCTTAAATATGGAGCACTGATCTGCTGGATAGAGTTATTTTTCACTTAAAAAAATATCTTCTTAAAATTGGGAGTATTTAAGGTATGTCTCTATAAGCAGAAGCCTCAATATTGTTGCATAGGAGATACCTAAACAAATCTTGATCCTGGAACATAATGTGTGATTATTCCTTGGGAAATATAACTGGGATTCGAGGGGCTTAAAGAGAAAGGTGATACTGTGGTATCAGCTATGAGGCAATGTACAGAGTGCCCCTGTCACTTAACCTGTGGTGTGAGTCCATAAGGACAAAAAAATTATTCATTTAACTCCTCCCTGGATTGTGGCAATTCAAGGGGAAAAATAAAATAATGGTTCTGCCACCCCTGCCTTTTTGGAGTGTAACTTGAAGCATCTCCTGACAACCTGCAGGCATCTATTGCAGTTTCTTGCAAAGGTCTGGGATGTTTTGGGGTGCGGCTCCAAACAAATGATAAATTCAGTTTACTGTTTCTGGTATTTAACAAAATAGATGGAGAAAGAAGCTTTGACCACTTCTTGGTCTGTCTCATTGCTCCAGAGATTTAATCAAAGGTTTCTACTTATTTACTTGCCGAAATCCAACCTGTCCTGACTGCCCAATTCACCCTTCTAAATTCATTTCCATGGTAAAAGTCAGCTTCTTGCTCCTCCTGGAAAACAGCTTGGGATCTTGCCGACAAATAACCGTGGGACTGCAATCCCTGGAAATACTGCCTTGGGTCACAGCCACCAGCCTTTTGTTTTTGTGGTGCGTGTGGTTTCTAATCCCCGACACACAAAACAACTTTAGATCGGAGAGAAAAAGAATGGACTTCTAAATAGCCTTCTCTATTTTATTGTTCACATTTTGTATTGTTTTGAGTGAAATTGGAAAAATTGTCTCCTTTCTCTGTATTGCCAAAAGGCATTCAGGTAATGAAGTCTGTAACTAAACGGTAATTGAATCAGCATAATTTTCACACTGAATGGTTTTCAAATGCTCCCAGTTTACAATTAAAGGAGAATTAATGCACTTGTTGTTGAGAACGCAGCGCGTTAGAATAAATCCAGCACTGTTGGTGTAATGAGTGGAAAACGGTTTAACTGCCAACAAACACATTTAAAATTTAACACAACGTATTGATTTCACTTCTACTTTTGACAGATTATTTTCCAGACTATCGAAATATTTGTTCCAAGCAATAACTGCACCACAGCCGCGAGCTTCTGCCATGTGTGAGCACAGTTCAAGGACGTTACGAACAGTCCTGAGGTTCAGGTCCTGCGTAAAGGTATGCAGAGGAGAGAGGCAGGAGGGTTTCCATGGTCAAAGGAATCTTTAATATTCTCCCTCTGTAGCTTTCACTTTGGGTCCCTCCCCCTTCTTTCAACAAACAATTTCTGTGTTTCCTCTGGCCAAACTTTCTGCCCTGCTTCTCTAAGCTCTCAATGTCAGTGGGTTTACTGGACACAGGTGGGCAAGAATGATTGAAGATGAGAAATGGGAAGGACACTTTTTGCAGTGCCTCTGCGTTCTAGCCGGGGAAGGCACAGACTTAGGTAAAGGAGTCAGAAAGGCAGTTCTTTTGGATTGGCTGCCCGGGCTTTCACCTGTTTACCCCAAGGTGTCCTGTAGGCGAGGACACTGACGTGCAGCGCCCTCTGGCGTCCGCGGCTGCCATGGTCAGGCGATAAAGGTGCAAACACAGGCAACACTGAGGGTTCTTGGATTCCAGCTGAAACCCGTTTACACACATACCCTTACATTCATATTCACACACACGTATACATACACATTCATTAGCATATACAGAGTTCACACAACTAGCCGCCCTGCAGTCACAGACACCAGGGCAACAGCTGGGAAACGCTCTCAACTGCAGGTATGGCAACACTTTTGCTCCAAGGATAGTGGCTTCTGAAGCCCTTGGGGTTGAGACGGCACCGCTCACTCCATTCCCGTTTATTCAACCCATCATGCCGCCCCAGAGCTTCTTGTTCCTACTCGGAACACACAGAGCCCTCAGTGCGCTCCTGCAGCCCAGAGGTAGGTTATGGGGTTCTGTGCACTGAGCACAACTTCACCAGCAGGATAAGACTGTCCCTGGCCCTCCCTGAAGTCAGACCCGAGAAATTGCGCTCTCGGTCTTGGCTCCGCGCCGTGTCCATAGCTACCAATCCACCACCACCACAACAATAAAGTGCTTCCCTCAAAGGCCCCCACCCCGCCCACGCAAACCCCAGTTCAAACAGTGGGCAAAGTCCGGACCTCAGAAAACTCGGCTCTGGGAGGACTTGGATGGTAGCTTTGCTTAGTATTTTCTCCCTAGCGACAAGGTCTGCCACTCCCTAATAAGGGGCTCAGCACTGGAACTGGGGTTTGGTTATCTGGTGGGAAGGAGAGATTGGGAGGAGAGGGAAGGGGAGCCTCTACATGTTTGCTGGAGCATCTCTGACCCAACTCCATCTGGACGCTTGTGAGGCTCCTAGATAGTTAAACTTGTCCTGTCTGAACCCTACAAGTCGAACAAAGTTACCTGCACTTCTTTATGTGCTGCATCTCCAAACTGGGGGTGAGGTGGGTGGATTTACTTTCAAAGTCGGGGACCTGTGCAGATTCATTGCTTTCCATTCTCCACCTCCATTTCCTTTCGTTTAAACTCTGGATGAACTAGTAAGAGTTCCCTGTCTTCCACCCCTTCTCTTTGCCTTCTCTCCCTATAAAGCATCCCGTCCAGCTATCTCCTCGATTTCTGGGTGTCTAGGGCGCCCTGGACGCGGTTTAGAATCAATCGCAGGAGAGGAGGGGGTACTGGAGCAGGAAACGAGGGTGGGAACCCCGGAAAATCCCACAGGGATGGGGACATCAGTTTGCCAAAGTTGTTCCAACACCGTCAATAGGAACGTCGCTCTCGCTGAACTGGCGGTCTCACCCTCCTCCCGCGCGCCCCCAGTTGCCTGGCCTTGCGACCAGGGTGTGATTGCGGGGGCGCGGGACTGGCAGCGACTTACCAAGTAGACGGTGGGCTGCAAGAGGAGAAGCACGTACCAGCACGTAGCCTGCATCCTCCCGCGTCTCAAACTTCCTCGGCGGTGCGTTCGCTGAGTCTTTGTTCCTTCAAAAACATAGATCCACCTGACATCCACTTTATAGAGCAAAGAGCGCTCTCAGCAGCCTAGATACAAATGAAATTAGACATCCCATGACCACGCGGGCAAGGTTAGGCTTGGCAACCAAGCGCGGAAAGGGGGTCGTGGCGGGAGGGATGGACCAAAAAAAAAAAAAACCCGGAGGTGGGGGAGGCAGGAAAAACTGAAAAGCGAGCAAATCCAGCGCCTGAAACCCGCGAGCGCGCGGTCCGCAGGCAGGCGGGCAGGAGGGTTGGAGGATGAGGGGCTCCTTGCGCCCTGTGCTGCTCGGGTGCGAGTTCCCGGGAGGTGGAGCCAGGAGGTGGCGGGGCACACAGAGCCGCGTGCAGGCTGGTTCCGAGACCAAGCGTCTCTGGCAGCGAGACCTGCCCTAGTGTTTGATGGCCGGGAGGCTCGGACTAAAGGCGGTGGCTGGTTCTTCGCCAGCCCTGGCAGTGCTCACACACGTACACACCAGCAGAGAGAGGTGGAGAGAGAAAGAGAGGGAGAGCGAGCGAGAGATATTGAGCGAGGGGGGCGAGGGAAGAGGAAGGGGTAGGTAGAGCTGACCAGGATTAGGTACCGGGTACCTCCACGCGTTTGGTGCGATGGGGGTGGGGAAAGTGAATGCAATTTGCATATAGGAAAGCCGGCTTCAATTTACCCATTCGAGCGCCCTGCACACACAGAGATACCACGCGCATACACATGTACTACTTTTTTTCGAGCGAAGGGGCACAGCCAGTCGCTAACTTATAGAGTGGAAGCCTGCCCGGGTCTGTGAGGGTCACCCCTCAGGCTCACTCTGTCTCCCAATCAGTGACCTTCCCCGCTGCCCCTTCCTGCTGCCCCACCGACCCCACCCCAAGGTGTCCCCCTTATCGGGACTGCGGAGGCGGAGGCTACGTACCGCACAGGACTGGGGGCGAATCCAGCAAGCAGGGACCGCTCTGCGAAAGCTCCATGGAGGAGCTACTCGGGCCTGGCGTCTCCGGCGTCCCGAACATGCCCTGCCTGGCGCTTCATCTCGATGCTCGGGCGCGGACCGGTCCCGCTGCCTTGTCCAGCCTCGGCAGAGTCCGCGTCCCAGTGCCCGGGTCGCGCTCAGGGTTGGTTCCGCGGGAGCCTAGGCTTGGCACAGTTGGATTCACGGTGCAGGAAACTTAAGAGGCAAGAGAGGGAGGGGAAGTAGAGGGGGAAAGCGAGGAAGAGAGAAAGGGAGGTAGAAAGAGCGGGAGGGTGAGAAGCGAATGCGCCGGGCTACTGCACCGGACAGACCGGGACTGCCCGCGTTGGATGTGGGACGAGCTCGCTGATTCCCGAGGCTGCCGAAGGATGGTAGAAATGACTTAAGGGGAGGAGACTGGGCAAGTCCTCAGGACTTGAACTTGAGATATAAGACACTGGCCTTTCGGAAGAAAACAGCCACACGGCAGGCGCAAGCAGTCCGAGTTTCAGAGGGAGGGGTGGGGTGAGCAGAGCCCCGAGGATCCTGGCGCAGCCAGCAGCTGTACCTCTACCGGCGGCCCTGAGAAGCCCGAGAGCCACTCCGGAGCGGAGTCGCAGGCTCTATCCGTGGTCCTGCCCGGCCACTGGGGGACGCTCTGGAGTGCGCTGGGGTTCTCGGCGCCGGTGCCGTGGTGCTTTCTCCGTAGGTCCACCGCTCGGCTCGCCTACCTTCCTGACTCGGGCAATTACATCGGCACGTGGGCGAACGATTCCTCAGAGACCAATTAATACCCCGTGTAAATGGATCCCGCTCCTAGGCTCTCGGCGGGCTGGGCCCGCAGGGAGAAGTGGCTCCTGCGGTGTCTCTGGTGGCCGCAGTGCACCCTTCCCAAGGGTCGTGAGGAGGACTGCGACCGCCAGAGGAGTGGCGGGGGG
>NW_006792436.1:0-201 GCF_000442215.2 Lipotes vexillifer
ACATGTGAATTGGAGTGGGAGGGGACAGCAATTCAGCTCATAACAACAATGAAGAGCTTAAGCAAGGTGACCATGTCATAGGGTGGAAAGCACAATGGAGCAGGAATCCACGAGGCTGGATTTCAGTTCCTTCGCTGTCTGGGTGACCCTGGGGCAAGTCCCTTCACCTCTTAGGCCTCAAGTGGCTCATCTGCAAAGTGA
>NW_006792437.1:0-2980 GCF_000442215.2 Lipotes vexillifer
AGCCACGGCCGCTGAGCCTGCGCGTCCGGAGCCTGTGCTCCGCAACGGGAGAAGCCACAGCAGAGCCCGCGTACCGCAAAAAAAAAACCCAAAAAACAAAAAACTGGCCTATCTAGGGAGAGGATCGGGAAGAAAAGCATTTCAGGTGGAGGGAAGAGCAAAGCACCAAGACCCCACGGCAGCAAGGAGATTTGCCTGTTTGTGGAACAGAAGAGATGCTGGGCAGCTGGAGTATGACAGAGGGTAAACGGGCGGAGAGGAGACGGGAGAGGTGGGCAGGGAGCAGATGAGGCAGGGTTTGCCGTGTGAAGTTTAGATTTTAATCTGAGTGCCGTTCAAAGTCAGAGGAGGGTTTCGGCAGGGGCTCTGGGAGCTGACGTCCATTACTGGCATCTCTCAGCTGAGCCTTTAAGTCACTTTGACTCTTCTCTGTATCACACACCTCTCGCCTTCCACATGGGCAGTATCTAACAGGGAATGAGGGTAAGGTTTTGGTAATCCTCCAACTCCCCGCATCTCCCCTTCAGGGTCTTGGACAGAGTCCTCTGTGTTCAAAACGACTATAGCAGCCAAACGGAAAACAAAGCATCCCTTTTGTGATCACTGGGAAAGCACCAGTACCCCTAAGGCTGTGAATGTGGCTTAGGTTAGCAGACCAAAGCATAGTTTTCTCATATTCTGAGAATTTAAACCTTGGAACCCACCTGCCCAGGCATGCCTGCTGGAGGAGGGGGTGAGCGTGGGGTGGTAGAATGGAGACTGGCTGGTGCATCCATCTCTCAGCTGCTGTCAGTGTTGGCTGCTAAAGGATCACACCTGTTTCTTCTGCCAAAGCGTTCCCTTGGGAGGTCACACCTCCCCATCAGGGGGCAGTGGGCAGCCCATGACCCACTGGCATGGGGGTACAAAAGGCCGGCCCCTTACCACTGGGTGAGACAAGTCTGTGGTGCAGTTCATGCTCCAGAGCTCCCTCGGGGTCAGACCAAAGCAGTCTCCAGCTGAGCCCCCTTCCTCCTTGCTCTGTCCTCTGCTCCATCTGGCTCCCCAACTCCCCTTCCCCTGACAGCATTCTCTCAAGACACACGCCCTCGATCACCTTTTCAGGCTCTGTTTCTCAGGAAGGTAACCTAAGACAAGTGGAGATATAGCCAGACCTTTTAAGGATCCTGGACTTAGGCTCTCTGCCACCTGTCTCCTTTAAATTCATCCATTTATTCAACAAACAGTTGAGACATGTTTCGTACACTCAGGACCATGAGAAACCCAATGGGCACAGCCCATGCCATCGTGAAGAGTAGTAACAGGGGGAAACGCAGGCATTAGACAGGTAAATGCATCCACTGGGTACAGGGTGGCCAGGCAGGTCTTCCTTGCTGTAATGGGATTGTTTACCTCCAAGGCAAGGCATATTTCCAGGATGATGGAGGGGTAAGAGAAGCACAGCCACCAGCCACCAGAGCCTTTCTTCTGCTTCGGGAGCTGCTGGGACGTAGTTGGGATTAGGGGCCAAAATGACATTATTTAGTCTCACCATCTCCCTTGAGCTGATTCTTGTCAGTCAACCCACATAGGGAGGCACAGTTAAAGGGGAGAGGACACTGCAGGAGGCCCCTTGAGGTGCTCACTCCTTGTTTTTCTAATTCTTTTACCTTTTGGAAGGACTTGCTCTTTTCAGCCCCTCAGGAGGATGGTCTACCCATAGGCGATATGGCTGCCTCCCCGAACAATCTGGCCAGGATTTTAACCACCAGCCCACAAAATCCTAAACGCTTTATGCCCAGCAGCCCATGCTGTGAGCTGAGATTCATGCTGCAGTTCCCATGACTGAAGGAGAACATTCCAGACATCCCTGGGCTCTTCTATGGAGGCTATATCTTGCCAACGAATTCTTTTTGCCCTGGGACCCGTGGCCACAGTGCTGGGCTGAGACCTTCCTGTGTTCATGGCGTTCTCCTGCTCCCAGTGGCACCAGTCGTCTCAGTTTCCCACCTGGAGGAGGCAGAGGAAAGCTGTTGGCTGACACTTGTTCAGGCCACTCTGAGAGGTGCAGCCTAGGGAAGACCTCTGTGAATGGCAGCCAGATCCCAGCATCCTCTGTGAGTGCCTGCTAGCGGAAGAGATCCCTTAGGGCCAGCAGCAGCAGCATCTTGTGTGCCCTGGGCAGTTACACAAGGCTCCCCCCTCAGAAGGGTCTCGTGCTTGGTTTAACGCTCTTGGTTTAATGGTCAGCAGTGGGAGAAGGGAAGAGTGGCGGCAGAGGAAATCCTGCTTGATTGTCAAGAGGACCAGATCTGTCTTCTCTTGCTCTGGCAGGTGTTTGGAGCTGGTCATTTTTCTCAGGGAGCTGTTGTGGGCTCCTTGGAGGCTTCCTGCTAGCCCTGCACTGGGAGTTGTCTCCCTCCAAACAGATGTTTCTCTCTTGCAAGAGTCAGCTGAGGCTCTTTCCACAGCCCTTAGAGATCCAGCATTCCCCCTCAGCTCCTGGGGCTTCTCTTGAGAGGAGCCCAAGAAAACCCCACTCTTTCTTCTGCAGAGCCCTCTTCCACCCAACTCTGTCTCCTCAGTCTTGCCGCCATGGACCACTTTGTCAGCTGTGCAGTAAGACACTGACCTTTCCTTCCACACTTCCCAACGCAGGCCACGCATGTCACAGTGTTCTGAGTGGCCCCATGGAAACCCCCTCACTAAATTTGAGGCAAAAGTAGCACTTCCTACCACTTCCCGTAAGTGGAGTGAGACATCTCATGTCATGGCAACGGCTTTCTCCAAAAATAAACACACACACCCCTTCAAAATTCTCTCTCCTCACTCTCTACTATATTTGTATTTTGTATTTTCTATACAAAATATAGTAGAGTGGTGGGTGAGAGAGGACTCAGGAGTTTTGAAACCAGTTCTTGACAATTTTCTTTCTTTCTTTCTTTTTAAACATCTTTATTGGAGTATAATTGCTTTACAATGGTGTGTTAGTTTCTGCTTT
>NW_006792438.1:0-2324 GCF_000442215.2 Lipotes vexillifer
AACCCGTGTCCCCTGCATCGGCAGGCAGACTCCCAACCACTGCGCCACCAGGGAAGCCCCTGGCTTCGTTCCTTACGGCCTGCTCCTAAGCTCTGCTCAGGGCTGGCAGCCTGCCTGGGAGTGCTGGCTCCACCTGGTCCTCTTCCATCTGGCCGGGCCACTCCTGTTCCACGGCAGGGGTGCAGGAACCCTCCTCTCTGCCAGGAGAACAGGAGCTGAGGGGACCTGGTGATTGCTACCTTCTTGGGTGGCTTCCTCCCAGGAGACATCCCCTGCTTCTCCTCAGAATGCCAAGAGCCCCAGGAAATCAGAGGACATCCTGCATCTATCCACCTTAATCTGTAAGAAGTTTGGATTATAGGAGGACCATCTTCCAGGAAGTGTGCCCCAGGATTTGCACAACATGGTAAATAACCAGTGGCCTATTCTCTTCATTTGATTTACTGTCTGTAATCATCTACATATTTTATTGAGGCTGAAGTCCATGGAATTTTGAGGAATAGGACTTGAACTGAATATTTTTTATTTTATATTATTTGTTTATTTACTTTTGGCCTCACCATGCAGCTTGCAGAATCTTAGTTCCCCGACCAGGGATCGAACCTGGACCCTCGGTGGTGAAAGCACTCAGTTTTAACCACTGGACCGCCAGGGAAGTCCATGAACTGAATAGTTTTTAAAACTATAATCTTATACAGTCATTCAGACAGTTTTCCATCAAGGAATTAGTATTCTACCAGAATTCAGTTCACAATGGTGCAAATCTTACTGGGCCCAAGCCAATTTCAACATTTAGGAAAAGATAAGCTAAAAGATTGTGCACAGGTGATGTGGGTGTGTGGGAATAAAGAAGAGAAATGGGAAAAGATGACCAGAGGTGACTGGCAAGGAAGGAAGACTAAGCACATCTGCTATGATGTGCTTATCAGAAGGCTGGTAATTATTGGGAGAAAGGAAACACAAAAGATGAATATTCTGTCTAGGAGGTAAGCCAACCTAGAGGTGTCGAGGAGCCTGTCCTAATCTATGTAAAGCAGGAAGGGTGATCACCTGGTATTCACAAGATTCACCTGAGCTCTAAAGATGTGCAGGTTATTCCACGAATGAGAGACTCTGGAAGAACACTCGGCTGGTGCTGGCAGAGTTTGAACTTCCTGGTGGAAGTTGGACCAGCCCAGCCTGCAGATGTGTACATAACTTCTCAATGCCTACTGGTGGGTTTGAACAAATTACATGAAGATATAAATCAGCTAACACTATAAAGGAGTGTCATGAAGGCCAGGGGAAGATGCTGGTGCAGTGGGTCTGGCCACCACAGTGGCAGGCAGGAAGGTTTGGAACATCTGTGAATGTAACATCTGAATTCTCCTGTGTTATCCATCATGATGTCGACTTTCCCTTACCTTGCTCTGGAATAAGTCTCTCATGCATAGTAAGTCGATACTCTAATAATGATTTAATTAATGGTCTTCCAATTTCCTTAGGAAAGAGAAATTAAATTCGTTAATTAAAGCGGGAAAATGAAGGAAAGAAAAAGCAAGTGGATTAGCTAAGATCTCACAGCTCAGTGACACCTAACTTGAGATTTTTGACTTAGTAAATGAACCAAAGGAATGTACCCTGATGTCTTCCCTCCCTGTATCAGCTTCTTTCCACTCAAAATGTTGGGGTGACCAGCAGGATTCTTGTTTTTTTTCTGGTCCGTTAAGAAAGCAAAGGGCAATTCTTTGTACACAAATGTTCCTAGTAACATTTTATGTAATAGCCCAAAGTGGAAACAATCTAAATGTCTGTCAACTGAAGGATAGTTGAACAAAAAGAGGATATCTATACAATGCGATATCATTCAGTCATAAAAATGAATTAAGGTCTGATACATACTACAATATGGATGAATTTTGAAAACATTATGCTAAGATAAAGAAGTCAGTCCAAAAGACCACATTTGTATGAATCCATCTGTATGGAATAGAGTAGAATCTATATGGAAATGTCCAGAATAGGCAAATCTATAGAAACAGAAAGTTGATTATTGGTTGCCTTGGGCTGAGGAACTTAGGGGTGAGGGGGTGATACAGGGTTACTTTTAAAAAAATTAATTAATTTATTGTTGGCTGTGTTGGGTCTTTGTTGCTGTGCGTGGGCTTTCTCTAGTCGTGGCAAGCGGGGGCTACTCTTCATTGCGGTGCGCGGGCTTCTCATTGTGGCGGCTTCTCTTGTTGCGCCTCGTTGTGGCTCGTGGGCTCTAGAGCACGGGCTCCGTAGTTGTGGCTTGTGGGCTCTAGAGCGCAGGCTCAGTAGTTGTGGCGCACGGGCTTAGTTGC
>NW_006792439.1:0-540 GCF_000442215.2 Lipotes vexillifer
ACGAACCTGTGTCCCCTGAATCGGCAGGCGGACTCTCAACCACTGTGCCACCAGGGAAGCCCCTCCCATTCTGTATGTCGCCTTTTCACTCTGTTGTTTCCTTTGCTGTGTAGAAACTTTTTAGTTTAATGTAGTCCCTCTTGTTAATTTTATTTTTTGTTGCTGTGCTTTTGGTGTCATATTCATGAAATCATTGCCAAGACCAATGTCATAAAGTGTTTCTTTTATGCGTTGTTCTAGGAGTTTTACAGTTTCAGTCCTTCTGTTTAAATCTGTAATTCATTTTGAGTTGATTTTTATGTACAGTATGAGATAAGGGTCCTAATTAAGTATTTTACACGTAGACATCCATTTCCACCATTTATTGGAGAGGCTATCCTTTCCCTATTGTGTATTCTTGCATGCCTCTGACTCTTGAAAGATTTCATGCAACTAGCCCCAACAGAGAAAGGCAATTCCTTTTTTCTTAAAAATCTCCCTGTGAGGGCTTCCCTGGTGGCGCAGTGGTTGAGAGTCCGCCTGCCGATGCAGGGGACACGG
>NW_006792440.1:0-9580 GCF_000442215.2 Lipotes vexillifer
AATTTTTTTTTTTTTTTTTTTTGGTACGTGGGCCTCTCATTGTTGTGGCCTCTCCCGTTGTGGAGCATAGGCTCTGGACACACAGGCTCAGTGGCCATGGCTCACGGGCCCAGCCGCTCTGCGGCATGTGAGATCTTCCCAGACTGGAGTGTGAACCTGTGTCCCCTGCATCGACAGGCGGACTCTCAACCACTGCACAACCAGGGAAGCCCTATTCTCTGTATCTTTAACTCTGTTTCTCTTCTTTTAAGTTTGTTCATTTGTTTTGTTTTTAGGTTCCACATACAAGTGATAGCAAACAGTATTTATGTTTTTCTGTTTGTCTTATTTCTGTAAGCATAATACCCTCTAGGTCCATCCAAGTTATTGCAAATGACAAAATTTCATTCTTATTAATGGCTGAGTAGCATTTCATTGTATATATACATCTTCTTTACCCATTCATCTATTGATGGGCCCTTAGGTTGCTTTCAAATATTGGCTATTGTTAATATTGCTGCAATGAACATAGGGGTGGATATATCTTTTTGAATTAGCATTTTTGTTTTCTTTGATAAATATCCAGGAGTGGATGTGCTGGATCATATGGTCATTCTGTTTTTTTTTTTTAATTTTGTGGGGAATCTCCATATCATTTTCAATAGTGGCTGAACCAATTTACATTGCCACAAAGAGTGCCTAAGTGTTCCTTTTTTCCACATCCTCACCAACACTGATTATTTGTTGTCTTTTAGTTAATAGCCATTCTGACACGTGTGAAGAGATAGTTCATTGTGGTTTTGATTTTCATTCCATAATGACTAGTGATGTGGAGCATCTTTCCCTGTGCCTGTTGGCCATCTGTATGTCTTCTTTAGAAATTGTCTATTTGGGTCCTCTGTCCATTTATAATATTTTTTCTTTTGAGTTGCATGACTTATTTGTATATTTTGGATATTAACCCTTTATTGGATGCATCATTTGCAAATATCGTCTCCCATTCAGTAAGTGGACTTTCCATTTTGTTGATAGTTCCCTTCAATATGCAAAAGCTTTTCAGTTTAATGTAGTACCATTTTTTTTTATTTCTGCTTTTGTTTCCTTTGCTAGGGAGAGAGATGAAAAAAGGTATTGCTGAGACAGACATCAAAGAGTGAACTGTTTATGTTTTCTTATATAAATTTTACAGTTTCAGGTCTTTCATTTAAGTCTCTGATCCAACTTGAGCTTTTTTTTTTTTTAATATGGTATGAGAAAGTAGTTCAGTTTGATTCTTTTGCATGTTGCTGTTCAGTTTTCTCAACACCAACTACTGAAGAGGCTTTCTTTTCCCCATTGTATATTCTTGCCTCCTTTGTCATAGATTAATTGCATATATATATGTGGGTGCATATCTGCACTCTCTATTCTGTTCCATTGATCTATGTGTCTGTGTTTGTGTCAGTACCATACTGTTTTGATTACTGTAGCTTTGTAGTATAGTTTGAAATCAGGGAGTGTCATACTTCCAGCATTGCTATTCTTTCTCAAGATTGTTTTAGATATTCAGGGTTTATTGTGATACTGTACAAACTTTAGAAATATTTGTTATAGTTTTGTGAAAAACACCATGGTATTTGGATAGGATTGCATGAAATCTGTAGATTGCCTTGAGTGGTATGGTCATTTTAACAATAATAATTCTTCCAATCCATGAGCACAACATATCCTCCAATCCATTTGTTTTGTCTTCAATTTCTTTCATCTGTGTCTCAGAGTTTTCTAAGTATAGGACTTTTAAATCCTTAGTTAAATTTGTTCCTAAGTATTTTATTCTTTTTGATGTGATATTAAATGGGATTATAGTCTTAATTTCTCTTTCTGATACTTCATTGTTAGTGTATAGAACCACAACAGATATCTGTATAGACATCATATACATCCCAGCAGCATACTCCCTTCTGGTCACCAGAGCTATATGCTGTAGGGGTGCCCTCTATGTAGGCTGTGTAGGCCCTTCTACTGTGGTGGGCTGAGTATTATGTGTGCAATAGTAAGCATAGCTGGTCCACAATCCATCTGGTCACCAAGACCTGCCTATTGCATAACTGTCATCTCCTAGTTGGAGGGGGTGGGGGGCTGGCTCCTAGCACATTTGGCTCCATGGCCCAGGGAGTCCTGGGCTGGTGTCAGCCCACTAGTGGGTGGTGCCAGGTCCCAAAGTGGCTGGCTATGGGGCCAGAGGTCCTGGAACTAGTGTTAGCCTGTTGGTGTGTGGGGCTATTTTCCCACATAGCTGGTTGTGGGATCTGGGGTGGTCTAGCAGCTGGTGCTGCCCCATATGTAGGTGGGGTTGGGGCCTAGGAGGTCACAGGGCTATTGCCCACCCACCAGTGGATATGATTTCTGGGGTCTTTGGCTGTAGGGCCTAAGGGACCTCAAAGTTGGGTTTGGATTTCTGGTGGGCCAAATTGGGACACTGGGGATCCTGAAGAGCTGGTGCTGACCCACTGATTTGCAGTGCCACATCCTGAGGGCCTTAGTGTCAGGGTTCTGGGAGTCACATTGTTTGGGTCAGCCCACTGGTGGGTGGAGCTGAGTCCTGTGCCCCTTGTGGGTGAAGTCAGGTCCCATGGCTTCTGGATACTTAGGAGGTCCTACAGCAGCTGATCTGCTCATGCATGGGGCTATGTCCAACCTGGATAGCTGCTTGGTTTTGCAGGAGGTGTTTCCAGGACTGGTGTTGAATAGTTGGTGTGTACAGGCAGGTCCTGATGTTAATAGCTAGAGGGAGGATTCCAAAATGGGGCTTGTCAGCGTCAGTGTCCTTGTGGTAGAATGAGATCCCAAACATGGCTGCCACCAGTGTCTATGTCCCCCAAGTGAGTCCTAGTATCCTGTCTTTCTGGGAGGCTCTCCAAGTTAGCAAGTGGATTTGACCCAAGCTCCTTTGAAATTACTGATTCTACCCTGGATTCTAGAACATGTGACGTTTTGTGTATTCCTTTTAAGAGTAGAGTCTCTATTTCCTATGTTATAGCCCTTTGACTCTCCCAAAAATAATCTCCATTGACCTTCAAACCAAATATTCTGGAGCTTATCTTCCTGGTGCAGGACGCCTGAGCCGAGGAGCTCAATATCGGGCTTAGACCCCTCACTTCTTGGGAACAACCTCTGTAATTTTATTTATTCTACATTTTTTTGGAGCACCCACCAGGGTGTGTTGGTCTTGACTCTATTGTATCTCCAACTCTCTTATCCATCTTGCTGTGGTTTCTTCTTTACATCTTTAATTGTAAATCCTTTTTGCTGATCTTCAGCTCATTCTCATTGGTAGTTTCTCTGCATATAATTGTAAACTCGGTGTGCCCATGGAAGGAGGTGAGCTCAGGGTTTTCCTACTTCACCATCTTTGAACAACATATTCTATACTATTTTTATCCCCATGGACACTATTATAGTTCTAGCCAAGCATCCCTTATGCATAATTCTCAAAAAGAAGCAAAGGCTACATTCCAATTACAATAATTTAAAGAAAGTTTAACGAAGGGGCTAATTTAAAGTGTGTACAAAGTAAAGAGAAACCACAAGCAATAATGCATAGACTACTACTATTCTTTCCTAAAAGCGTTGGAGAAGAGAGCAGTTAATGGAACCAGGAAGCAGGAGCATTTGGAGAAGGCCACTGTGCATGGAGCAGTAACTTTTGGTGGCAGGATGCTTCAAGCCTAGGGCCACCCTACAAGGAGTGAACTAGGGAAATAAACATGCTAATCACGACCTCCTTTCTCCCTACAGTTTTCTCCTAGGGCTCTCATTAATAGAATCCACCTGGAATCCACGAGGCAGGAAGGCTTATTGATCCCTTTCATACAGGGGAATCTCCTTGGACAGAGAACAGAATGGGAATGAAGGGTGAAACCAAGGGAGCAAGATGAAGATTCCCAGCACATATCCTTCATAGGAGAGAATGACAGTTCTCAATCCTTAGGAGCTCAATGTAAGCATTTAAAGAGACCCCTCTATATTAAGGATTAAAAAGATTAAGTCTGTTTAAGATTAACTGTTTAAGCAGAGTTGAATATTTTAAAAGTTAATGTGAAAAATGTTAAGTTTTGTTGTCGTAAAAAGCTATCCATTTTAGGATTAGACAGACAACTCAAACTTATGCTAAATAATTGACTGCTGGTTTGACTCTTTTAACATTTTTTGCTGTTTGCTGTGTTTGGTCAGGAAACATAAGATTACAGATCTACACTTCCATTATGTTCCAATCTGTATATCACAGAATATGAAAATCCATCAGCACTGATATTTCTATATCAATCACTAAATAAACTCTAATGTGTCAAAGTAACGTGTAATGTAGTTTTGTCGATAAGATACACAAAGCAACTACCTGGTTATTTTTAGCAGCCTATTATTATAGATGTCATTTTGGCTCATTTATAGATGTTTACAGTAGCCAAAGGGAGATAAGTTAATGATGTTTTGGTGAATTAAAGCAAATTAAATGAAAATAAAAGATCACAGCTGGAAAAGAATACTAGTTATTGTTACACACACTGACCCCTGTGTTCATGCTATAAGTACTGAAATTCTACAGATACTTGTAATATCTGTATTCTTCCTTTGGAATGGATTGTTAAAAGTGACTATTTATGCTAATGAAGAGGGAAAAAAAGATACTACTATGAAGAGTTTATAATGATATATAGTTTGATATAACCAATATAAGCTATAAGGGTGTTTCTATTTCTGACATTATGTGAATCTAGATATCCTGCACAGTAATCTTGCATTCAGAAAACTAAGTATGCAGGATAAAAATTTATATGTAGAGCTGAGTGGGCAAAAACTAAGGGACCCTCAGAAAATAAATGCAAATTTAAATTGCTGGTCCTGAGACCTAAGAAAGCAATTAAGTTTTTTCTTCAAGGCTGGTGTTAAAAACTGGTGACATCAGTTTCTGTTTCCACTGACACCTGGCATACAAAGGACAGGAGAAAAACCTAGGGATTTCACGCTAAGTAGGAGTCCAATAGGAGTCTACATAGAAGTGTTTTTATTCTTAGTGAATGAGAGGACCAGGGATAAACCTGCTCCTGAGAAGGTGAAATTAAGAAATTAGCTGGGGGCTTCCCTGGTAGTGCAGTGGTTGAGGATCTGCCTGCCAATGCAGGGGACACGGGTTTGAGCCCTGGTCTGGAAGGATCTCACATGCCACAGAGCAACTAGGCCTGTGAGCCACAACTACTAAGCCTGCGTGTCTGGAGCCTGGGCTCCGCAACAAAAGAGGCTGCGACAGTGAGAGGCCCGCACACTGCGATGAAGAGTGGCCCCCCACTTGCCGCAACTAGAGAAAGCCCTCGCGCAGAAACAAAGACCCAACACAGCCAAAAGTAAATAAATTAATTAATTAAAAAACAAAATTAGCTGACTTGAATTTGGCTCTGTAGGGATGAAAAACATTCTCCCTTGAGAAATTACAAGCACAGACTTGATCTCATGCACTTTTGCAGCTCAAATTCACACAATTTGTTTGAGAAAACTTTGCAAGAGTATAATAAATGTTATCCTGTGCTGGAGGAGCCGATCAAATCATGGCTTGCACTATTACAAATAAAAATCACCTTCAAAACCAGGTCTATTCCCAAAGATAAAAGAATATGAGCTCACAGTCAACAATGACCAAATGCAGATAAAATATAACACTGTGAGTAACAGAAAGTAGAACAAAGGATAAAATGAAATTGCCAAAGATTTACATACAGGAAGCATAAATCACTGACTGTAAAGTAAATATGGTTTTAAAAGCAACAGATAGATGTTAAAATATGTGTAAAGGACAAGAGATGTAAAAAATAAGCAAGCTAGTCCAAAAAAGTATTGAAGAGATCATTCAGAAATTTTAAAAAAAATCATAATAAAAAAATATACAAGATAATATTTAAACAGTGGAAAACATTTTTAAGGAATTGTGACACATGTAATGATTATGTAGAGTGTAGTGAAGAGGCAGGCAGTGCTGGGTGTGGCCATTCAAAAGCAAGTAGAAGACATAGGAAACAGAGTGACAGTTCTCACATACACTGAATTGCAAATATGAAAGGAAATGAATGCTCATAGCTTAAAATTTGCCAAAGTCAGTGAAAGATACTCATGCTCAGTGATTGCAATTAAAGAAAGTAAATTTTTAAAAATGTAACCAGACTTATCTTACTAAGAGTACAGAGCACCAAATACAAACATAAGATCTTAAAAATCAGTTTCACTTAAAAAAATTAAAAAAAAAACAAAAGCAGAACAAAAATCTATGAATAGGTTGTTGATTAGTATTACACATCTCAACAACAGAAACAAAATAAAAGTAAGATAGAGAACAAAAAATTTGAAAATATTTTAAAGAATATAAAAAAATGAGAAAAAAAATAATGAGGCTGCTTACATAAGATAGCTAAAATTAATCCAGATAAATCAGTAATCACAGTTAATGCAAGAGGGTTAAACATGCCAATCAAAAGACAAAGATTGTCAGAATATTAAGAAAAACTCATAAAATGAAGTTATATGTTGTTTAGTTCAGATACATCTTGAATATAAGGACATAGAATGTTTTTTTCAGTAGCTTTAGTTTGTTATTGACATACCCAAAGAAGATGAAGAACAAGGATGGCTCACAGGTGAATTGCCTTATAGAAGACAGGGGAATAATCAACTAAAATATCTGGAATTAGTCTGATGGAGCAGAGAAAGTCTTCTTATGTGTTTCTCAAATTTGCAAGTTTTTACCATCAGAGATGAACTATCAGATATGTGTGAAAAATGAATATTAACGTCTGCATTACAGATAAATTATGTAAGTATTTAAAAATTATTTAATTGTATATTCCCAACAAAAGGATAAATGATTAGAAAACAATAATGAGATGAATGAAAGGTTTTTTCTTATTTATTATTGTATTTATTTATTTAGTATTTGACCACATTGTCTATACTTGAAAAGCCTCTGGAAAAGAAAATAGTTAAATATGAATTGGAATTGATCCTGAAATTTAAAAAAAACAAAAAAACAAAAAAACAAAACTCACCAAAAGTCCCCATAATAGGCAGAATAATGGCCGCTCAAAAATGTTCACTTCCTAATCCCCAAATCTGTGACTGTATTTAGGTTAAAGAACAAAGTGGAACTAAGGTTGCAGATGGAATTAAGCTTGTAAATCAGCTGAATTTAAGGTATGGAGTTGGCAGAGGTTATTTAAGTAAGCTCAATAAAATCATGTGTCCCTAAAAGTGGAAGAGAAAGACAGAAAATCCAGAGATGTCACAGTGGAATAAAGGTCACAGTGATGCAATTTGAAAGGAATTTGACCCACTCTTTCTGGCTTTGATGATAGAGGAAGTGGGACATGAGCCAAAGAAGGCAAGTACCCGCTAGAATCTGGAAAAGGAAGGAAATGATTATTCTCCAGACCACTGTAAAGGAGTGCATCCCTGACAACACCTTGGTTTTACCTGGGTGAGATTGTCAGACTTCTAACCTCCAGGACAGTAAAATCATAAATTTGTATTGTTTTAAGCTGATATTTGTGGTGATTTGTTACAACAGTAATAAAGTTAATATAGTTCCTAACAAGGCAATCAGATAACTTCTTCTACTATTTCTATTTTACCATCAGAAAAGCTAAGAAGACGTTCTAAATTATGAAAGTAAATCAAACTTTATTAAACCACTGCTATGCATTTAACATTTTGCAGGAGCAATAAAAATTTAAGTATAGTCAGTTAAAATATGTTGAAAGGGTTGGAGGGAAAACAATATTTGTACATTAAAATATTAAAGTGCATTTAGTGTTAAACTAGAATCAACAATGGCTCAGAACAATGAGAGAAGATACACAGTATAAGCTATAACATGGAGGAGTTTGTATGTACCTGTGAGGAAGAGAGAGTGGTACCCATATTTTGGATTAGTCTGAGTGAGAGGATTCAGCTTGAATGAGCATGCGTATCGGGGGCAACCAGAGAGGAGAAAGCCACCGCACAAGGACCTAACCATCCACAAACCTCTCTCACACAGCTTCGCACATTTTGCCTCTATGTGAACTCTATCTCGTATTCCTAAAACACAATCTGTTTTTCTCCTTAACTCCTCTGGCTTTGATCAACACTACTCCACTCTGCTTGGCCTGCCTTTTCACCTCTTATTCAAGTGAAGACATCAACTGTTCATCTATCAAGATGCAGCTTAAGGACCACATTTACATTTATTTTTCTGTTTTGTATGCCTGCTTTGCCTGTTTGTCATAGGTCTCAAAGCAACTTGTCTGATTTATCAATGTGCCTCTCTTCTCCTACTGTCAGATCCTCAATGATTCCTCATGGAATGATTTTTAGACCAAACATCCTTTGTATTTCAGCTCCAGACAGAGTGTGTACCTCATTGTAGGTAATTTTTAAAAGTAGGGAGTGAAGTAAGCACCTTATTTTTTTTTTTTACAGCAACACACCAAATTTTGAATTATCCATAAATCTCAAATACATTTAAACCTCAGAGAAAGACAGTAACTTATTACACTTTCATCTCTCTTATTTTGGTCAGTTGAATCTTTTGTCAGGTATTTTTTACAAAAGATAGAATGTCTCTGAAATACAATTTGAGTTATGTTTTCTGCCACTCAAATCATCTGCTGTTGCTTCATTTAACTTTGATGAAAATTGAATAATCTTATTTTCATGTTTAAAGAAAAATAAACTAGTTCTTCAAAATTATGGTACCTTGAAACCCTAAATAAGGCAGAAAAATTTTGGGGGGGAATTCAGTAGGAAAAAAATGTGTAATTGTAATTTAAAAAAACTATAGAAATGATTTCACAGTTGAATATTTAATATGAGCTTAACTTCATTCCTTACTGTTTCTTCTTCCTGAAAATGTTGGCATACTCTGAAAAAAAGGACATTTTGTGTAAATTAGAAAAGGGAGTGGCAGAAGTACCATTTGGCAGATTTGCATCACATTTCATGGAGTATTGAAGTTGTTGGAAATGGATTTTAGAGGGAGAAAATTATAAGGCCTAGATTCAAATTCCTGTAAGTACTATTAAGAAATAAGCAAAAATATAATGGACAAATTTTCTTTAGAAAAATAAAAATCTCTGAGCATTTCAGGGAAACAGTAGAAAAATATGATGTTTGAAAAAATGTACTGTCCCAAGAGGTACAAAAGCTGAGACAAGCAGAAAACAAGTAATCCTAATATGTTTAAGAATTTCTGTTTTTTCTTTCTCTCCAGAGAATTGCATTAAAAATATATATTGGTGCAATAATATTTTGTTGAAACTTTCCTCAATTTCTTATTGTCTCTTTTGCAGTAACATTTTTCCTGTCATAATATTTCTGGGGAACAAAGAAAAGGAAATTATGTGTTTGGGAAATGTTCAATGTAAAAGCAGCATAAGGGCTTCCCTGGTGGTGCAGTGGTTGAGAGTCCACCTGCCGATGCAGGAGACGTGGGTTCGTGCCCCGGTCTGGGAGGATCCCACATGATGTGAAGCAGTTGGGCCCATGAGCCATGGCCACTGAGCCTGTGCATCCGGAGCCTGTGCTCTGCAATGGGAGAGGC
>NW_006792441.1:0-2663 GCF_000442215.2 Lipotes vexillifer
GGCCGCTGAGCCTGCGCGTCC
Source organism: Lipotes vexillifer (assembly GCF_000442215.2). Taxonomy (NCBI): domain Eukaryota; kingdom Metazoa; phylum Chordata; class Mammalia; order Artiodactyla; family Lipotidae; genus Lipotes; species Lipotes vexillifer. The sequence goes on from NW_006792441.1 coordinate 22, forward strand.
AGAGCCTGTGCTCTGCAACGGGAGAGGCCACGACAGTGAGAGTCCCGAGTACTGCACAAAAAAAAAAAAAAAAGGCATTTCACATGATTCAACTTATTAGTGAGGTAGGAGATCGATGGGCCCCAGGCTGAGCAGCTGGAGTTTGTCCCCTGTGGACAGATACTCCAAGATAAAGATAATAGCAGGAGGGAGGAGGAGCTGAGCCCTGCCCAGATAAAAGATATGGACTCGGAGCCAAAGCAAGACAATTGGCCAGAGGAAACTTGGAAGAAATGCCCCATATGAGTGATTCAAACTACCACGAGGAGCTCGCCTGTGTGTATCTATTCACACGTACTCTTTTTCTTCCTAATAAACACTTTACTTGTTTCACTACTTTCTGTCTCTTTATGGAAGTTCATTTCTACAAAGCCAATGGGCCAAGGCCTTGTCACTGGCCACTGGCCCTGGTGGTCCAGTGGCTGGGATTCAGCACTCTCACTGCCACGGCCTGACTTCAATCTCTGGCTGGGGAACAGATATCCTGCTTCAAGTCACTACAGGCCGAGGCCACCAGAGATCAACACTACCAGCCCATTATACAGATGTGGAAGCTGAGACTCAGAGGTAGGAAGTGGCAGAAATCTGATTCCACTTCACACTGGTCTATCATGTAGACCCAAGCTTTATGAGCTGCCTGTGGCTGCCACCCTTTCTCATCGGCAGCTCAGCCCTGGCTTTCCTTTCCAGTCACCAGGGGCCCAGGCTCCCATCTCAGAACTCCTTTCATCTGTTCTCTCAGTCCCTCTGGAGGCTGACTCGGCCTGTAGGTTTGCTGCCTCGACTTGGCTACAGAGAAAGACCTGCTCCACGCTTGCCGCCCCTGCACGACTGATGCAGAAGGAAATCAGTGCTTGCTTAGGTGTGTCTGAGTCCCATGGGCTTATTCCCAGATTGATATTCATACCAGGAGTTTCTCAGCTTCTGCTTAATGCATCCCCTATAAATTGTGAGATAAGCTCATCCGAGTCTGTTTCTACATTACTGTTATAAGAAATCTTCTTTCAGGTTTGTTAAATTTGTGCTATTACCTGGGGAAGAACAAATATATATATAATATACAAATATAAAAAGTATATATATGTATATTTTCTCCAGCTATTTATCAGCTGACACTTTTCTGAAAACACATTAATTTAGAAACATGCTCTGACACCCAAACCTCTGCACAGTGGCACCACCTCCCCACCAAAGCCTTGGAAACCTGGGCAGAAACTGGGCTGGCCGCTGATGAGGTTTCCACTGGTCTGTGGGGAAATGAGAAGAATAATGTTGAAAGAGTACTCAGAAAGCCACATTCATGTAATTTCAAGGGCTCTCCTCTACCCTGCGATTATGTTTTTTCCCTACCTTTTAGGTGCTAAAATGCCTTTGCTTTATGAGATGATGGTGGTAAGAGATGGGAGTCATTTTTATAAGAAAATGGAAACACTACGTCAATCCGCATGTATTTATTTTAATTTTTATTTGCTTACTTTTTTGACTGATCAGTGATGTCCAAATGTCTGGGAACTACTGGCCGGGTGACCCAGGGATGGGGGAAAAATTATACAGACCTGGCTTTCAATGTGGCTTCACCACTCTGCAGCAATTTGATCTTGGGTAATAATAATAACAGAAACAAAAATAATGGCAGAAATAGACATTCTTGGATGTCTTTTTATGTGCCAAGCATCTTTCTAACTACCTTATGTTCATAAACTCATTTGGTCTTTATGACACCCAAGTAAGGTAAATAGAGTTAAAACTACCAGGAGAGTAGTGAGTCAATTAACATGACAAGACAGCTATTTGCCTTTGGGCCAGGTTCCTGGCACAGAGCTCCTAAAATCCTTGGAACTTCCTGAGTGATAAGCATCTTCTGTTTTAAGGAAGTACCTAGATAGCTTCAGGATGGGGGCTGGTCCACAGAAAGACCTTGATTACATTAGAAACTTGTAACTTTCAGCCCCACCCCTCCCAGAAGCAGAGAGGGGCTGGAGAATCATCAGTGGCTAATGATGTAATCAATCACACCTACTACTGAAACCCCCGTAAAACCCTTAAGTGATGGGTTTCCAGGTTGCTGAACGTGTCAAGGTGCTGTAAGGGTGGCACGCCCACTCCAGAGAAGGCACGGAAGCCCTGCACCCCTCCCCCACACCTCGTCCTGTGCATCTCTTCCATTTGGCTGTTCCTGAGATGTATCTTTCGCAATAAATCAGTAATAATAAGTTAAACACTTTCCTGAGTTCTCTGAGCCATTCTAGCAAATTATTCAACCTTGGAGGTGGGGGTTGCTGGACCCCCGGAATGTGTAGCCAAGTTGGGTCGAAGCGTTCATAACCTGGGGACCCCCGACTTGTGACCAGTACCCAAAGTGAGGCAGTCTTGTGGGACTGAGCCCTTAACCTGAGGAGTCTGCATTGACTCTGGGTTGTCAATGTCAGAACTGAATTGAACTGTAAAACCCCCAGTTGGTTTCAGAGAATCAGAGAGTTGGCTGGTGTCAGGAGGGGAAAAAAAAAAAACACCACCTGTCTGGAGCCAATATATTGCCTGACCAATTACCAATTAATGTTCACACACACACACACACACACACACACACACACACACACACA
>NW_006792442.1:0-2315 GCF_000442215.2 Lipotes vexillifer
AAAGAGAAAAACAAATATCGTATATTAACACGTATATGTGGAACCTAGAAAAATGGTACAGATAAACTGGTTTGCAGGGTAGAAATAGAGACACAGATGTAGAGAACAAACTTATGGACACCTAGGGGGGAAAGCGGCGGGAGCGGGTGGTGGTGTGATGAATTCAGAGATTGGGATTGGCATATATATATATATACTAATATGTGTAAAGTGGACAACTAATAAGAACCTTCTGTATAAAAAAATAAATAAAATAAAATTCAAAAAAATATATATCTACAGATAGCTCATACAACTCAATAACAAAAAAACAACCAACCACAAAAAGAAGATATGAAACTCTTTTTACTCAGAATATATTACAAATCTTGGCAACTTTAGACCTGCTAGGAATAGAAATTTAAATGTTCATATAAAAGCCTTGTCTTTTTGCTTAGTTTTATTGTTTCCAACGATATTTTTCAGAGAATTTCCTCCCACATGGACATATGTTATTTGTGATTTAAAGATAATTGTTAATTTGCATTGAATGATTAAAATTCATTTATTCAACAAACATCTATCAAGTCCCTACTATGTACCATGTACTAAGAGCCTTATATTTATTATTTTCAATACTTATAGCAAACCACTATGAAGTGTATTCTTTTTTATTGTAATTTTCAGATGAATAACAGTTATTAGAGAACTGAAATAATTTTCCAAAATGTCACCACAATGTTACAAAGTAACCACAGATTAGAGAATCATTTCTCTTTTATCTAGTTCCATTATATATAGCCATGTAAGATCATTTTTGTATGTGATTTCATTTGAGTTTTTAAACATATTATGTTCAAGTTGTTGTTTTCTGAATTATAAGAATCTGCTCATGGTAAAAGTACTGTCATTTTGAAAAAAATACTCTTTAGAAGGGTAATTTTCTTTTCTTTTGAAACACATTTAGCTAATTAGTCTTCTTTATATTTTTCACATGAGCTTATTATACATGTTTATACAAGCCTTTCTCTTTCACTAAAGATTTCATGTTATGACTTAAATAAAAATAAAAGTGATCTAAGAGGGAATTATGGTATATGGATAATAGCTTAGGGACAATCGAGAACTTTCCACTTGCAGATTCCTCTTAACTGAGCCCACAGAAGTGGCATGTTACCCCTTTAGAAGATGTTTCCCTTTTTCCTTGTTTGAAGATCATGAGCGTACCTTACAAAACAAAGCTTTCCTGCCTAGAATTCACCTTTTTGTCCATTCTAGGCAGCTAGGTCAATAACAGAGCTCAAACCTAGCATAGCCTGGCTGAATTGAAAATGGGATTTCAAAGGGAGGAGAGGTAATGAAAAAAAAAGTTTCAGGATCTGGTTAATAAGTATTTTCAGGAGCTGTGACTGGATCTTGAGGGTGTTTGATAGAAAAGGGAAAACATAAAGTTGATAAAAGGGAAAGTTTGCTGATATGGGAATATCTTCCCATGATACAAAATTTAACACCCTGAGAAGAATTCTGGTAGGTGGTGCCACCATGCTATTAGGATTTCTCTTTTAAGCTTGGATAAAGTGATGACTCATGTTAAATGAAATAGAAATGCCAATATTCTGTGATAGTGAAGGAAAAGATCATATTATTAGAGAATTGGGAATTGTAAAGTAAATATACAGCATAAGGTTAGAAATTCCACTGGCCAACAATATTCCACTGATGAGCCTAGAGGATGCTCCATTTACCAAAGTTATAACAACAACAACAAAATGTGCTGATGAAAGGTGCATCACCATCTTTGAGTGGTGGCTCCGTCTTGTAGGTCAGGGCTAACCGCAGGTGATGCTGTAAAGGAATTGGTCCCCTAAGAGGTCAGGTGGTGGCACTTAAATGTCAAAAGCCAGGTGGGCACAAATTTGCAATGAACAGCAACATCAGAGTGGCAGTTGAAGGGGCTCATCTTCAGAGGGTCGTGGAGATGACTGGTGTATTGCAGTTGTTTCTAGAAGGAAGAAACATGAAGACTCAAAAAAATATTGCGTAACCTTTATAATAACTCAAATTATCCAGGGATTATGAGGAAATCAAGAAAAGCAGCCCCAAAATAGTCATGGTTCATGGTCAGTTACCAAACCTGAGCCATTTCTTAGACTATGAAACCACTGAAAGAGAGCCCACATTCCTATTTGAAAGGACAAAGGAAAATCATGGCAACTATCATTAGTAGATATATATTCTCCCACAAAAGACCTACGATAATTTACTTAAGAAATTTAATTGTTTTAAGTTAGGTGTAGAATAGAAAAAAAATCTGCAGGAGCTCCAGGTATTTGTGC
>NW_006792443.1:0-1316 GCF_000442215.2 Lipotes vexillifer
AATCAGAATTCCTTCATGGTGTGAAGATGTGAATAATTGCACATGGTGTTGAGAACAGAACTGTAAATCTGTTGCCCAGTCTTAACATTTTTGAGCTGCATTTAAGTAGACTTTGGACCGTTAAGCTGGGCAAAGGAAATGACAAGGGGTGGGGGTCTGTGAGATTCAATTCAGGGGAAAGATACAAGATTGATTTGTAAAACCCTTGAAATGTAGATTTCTTGTAGATGTATTCTTCACGTTGTAAATATGTTTTGTAGAGTGAAGCCATGGGAAGCCATGTGTAACAGAGCTTAGACATCCAAAACTAATCAATGCTGAGGTGGCTAAATACCTAGCCTTTTACATGTAAACCTGTCTGCAAAATTAGCTTTTTTAAAGAAAAATTTGGGGGGTTAATTTATCATTCAGAAATCTTGCATTTTCAAAAGATTCAGTGCAAGCGCCAGGCGATCTGTGTCTAAGGATACAATTTTGAACCATATGGGCAGAGTACAAAATACCATGAAACAACTGTTTCCACACTTGCACCTGATCAAGAGCAGTGCTTCTCCATTTGTTTTGCAGAGAAATGTTTTCATTTCCCGTGTGCTCCATTTCCCTCTGAAATCCTTGATCTGTTTTTATCCATTTTTTAAGGCTCCTCTTTTTCTCCTTTCTTAAGGCACTGTTGCTATGGCACTTTTCTATAACCTTTTCATTCCTGTGTACAGTAGCTTAAAATTACAGTGATTGAGCATAACCCACTTGTTTGTGTAAATTATTGAAATCCATTTGCACCCTGTAAGAATGGACTTAAAAGTACTGCTGGGCATGTGTGCTGAAAGTACATTGATGGCTCAAATATAAGGAAATGGCCCAATGAACATGGTTGTGGGGGAAGAGGAAACAGCTAGTCAGATGTGAATTGTATCTGTTATAATAAACATGTTAAAACAAACACAAATTGTTACTTTTCTTTACCTTCGGTCAATGCATATTAGGATTTGAACTACGTGGGGATTCTTTGTCAGAACTATTCTTGTTGAACATTTACACTTAACTGAAGTAATTCCTTAAGGGAGGCTTTGTTTAAAGCAATTAACAGGAAATTGTGTACATGAATACTTAATGAAATATGAAATTCAACAAGAATGATTAAGTCACTTCCCAAGTGGTTGTCATTTGTTAAACCCTGGTTTACCTGTCTTGCTGTTAATGACATTTCATTTTGAAGGATGTTTGTGTTGTAGCTAACTGTTCAAGTCTGGTGCTGACTGCTGTTCTTAGCCATCACAAAACGCTAAATTTGTGTAATTGGAGCTTCCTGCTGTTAC
>NW_006792444.1:0-1893 GCF_000442215.2 Lipotes vexillifer
ACAAAAACAGAAATACAGATCAATGGAACAGGATAGAAAGCCCAGAAATAAACCCACGCACCTGTGATCAATTAATCTATGACAAAGGAGGCAAAAATATACAATAGAGAAAAAACAGTCTCTTCAATAAGTGGTGCTGGGAAAGCTGGACAACTACATGTAAAAGAATGAAATTAGAACGTTCTCTAACACCATATACGAAAATAAACTCAAGATGGATGAAAGACCTAAATTTAAGGTCGGACACTCTTAATAGCTCATTTTTTAAATTGCTGAATAATACTTCATTTTATATCAGTTTGTTTATCTATATATTTGTGGATGGACTTTGGGGTTGTTTCCTGTTTTGGGCTGTTACAAATAAAGCTGTAATGACATTCATATTCAAGTCTTTGTACAGAATATGTGTTAATTCTCTTGGGTAAATACCTAAGAGTGAAATGGCTCTATTGTATGTTTACCTTTTTAAGGAGCCATCCCGTTGTTTTCCAAAGTGGTTGTACAATTTCCATTCCCACCAGCAGTGTATACTAGTTCCAGTTCCTCCACATTCTCAACAACACTTGGTATGATCAGTCTCTTTAATTTTTGCCATTCTAGTAGGTGTTTAGTGGTAGCTCACAATGGTTTTAATTTGCCTTTCTCTAACGACTAATGATGCACTTAGTTGCCATCCTGATATCTTTTTCGGTGAAGTGTCTGTTCAAGTATTCTGCCCGTTTTTATATTGGGTTTTTTGTCTTCTTACTGGGTTTTGAGAGTTCCTTGAGTATTCTGGATATGCATCCTTTATCAGATATACGCTTTGCAAACATTTCCTTCAAGTCTATGGCTTGACATTTTATTCTCCTAACAGTGTCTTTTAAAGACGGAAGTTTGAAATTTTGATAAAGTGCTATTTTTGTCTAACCCAAGTAAGCAGAGGCTTTCTCCTAAAAGTTTCATGTTTTGTATTTAGAGTTAATTTTTGCCTATGGTGCAAGTTATGGATTGAAGTTCTTTTTTGTCTTTTGCATATGAATATCAAATTGTTCTATCACCATTTGTTCAAAAAAACAATCCATTCTTCAATGAATTGACTCTGCATCTTTGTAGAAAAACACTTTATTTATTTATTTACTTCTGCACTCTCTATTCTATTCCATTGGCTTATGTGTCTGTGTTTACACCAAAGCACACTTTATTGATTACTATAACTTTACAGTAAGTCTTGAAACCAGGCAATGTTAGTCTTCTAAATTTGGTCTTCATTTTTTAAGTGGGTTTGGCTAAGTTCTTTGCATTCCATATGAAATCTGGAATCTGCTTGTCAATTTCTACCAAAAAGTCCACGGAGATGTTGCTTGAGATTGCATTAAATTTGTAGATTAGTTTGGTTAACGTTGACACCTTAACATTCAGTCTCCTGACTGTTAGCAAACTATATGTGTCCATTTCTCACAGACTTCTTCCGTTTCTCTCAGTAATATTTATAGTTTTCAGTGTATAGTCTTTTAAGCTTTATTCCTAGTATTTTATATATTTTGATACTACTGTGAATGGTATTGCTTTTTAAATTTCAATTACCAAACATTTGTTGTTATATATAGAATACAATTGATTTTTGTATGTTGATCTTGTATTCCATACTTTGTTAAACTTGCTTATTAGTTCTAGTAGCGTTTTTGTGTGGATTGTATCAGATTTTCTATATAGATGATTATGTCAGCTATAAATAAATAGAATTTGTTTACTAAATGAGTTAAAACATTTCATAATATCACTGTCTTAGTCTGCTCAGGTAAATGGTTTATTTTTTGAACCATTTTTATTGAAGTATAGCTAATTTATAATGTGTTAGTTCCAAGTGTACAGCAAAGTGATTCAGTTATATATATATATATGTGTGTGTGT
>NW_006792445.1:0-620 GCF_000442215.2 Lipotes vexillifer
CATGTGTTTGTATTTTTTATAGATCTTTTCCTGTAATTGATATCTAGTCTCATAGCGTTGTGGCCAGAAAAGATACATGATACAATTTCAGTTTTCTTAAATTTACCAAGGCTTGATTTGTGACCCAAAATATGATCTATCCTGGAGAATGTTCCATGAGCACTTGAGAAAAATGTGTATTCTGTTGCTTTTGGATGGAATGTCCTATAAATATCAATTAAGTACATCTTGTTTAATGTATCACTTAAAACTTGTGTTTATGTATTTTCATTGTGGATGATCTGTCCATTTGTGAAAGTGGGGTGTTAAAGTCCCCTACTCTGAATGTGTTACTGTCGATTTCCCTTTTTATGGCTGTTAATGTTTGCCTTATGTATTGAGGTGCTTCTATGTTGGGTGCATAAATATTAACAATTGTTATATTTTCTTCTTGGATCGATTCCTTGATCATTATGTAGTGGCCTTCTTTGTGTCTTCTAATAGGCTTCATTTTAAAGTCTGTTAGGTCTGATACGGGAATTGCTACTCCAGCTTTCTTTTGGTTTCCATTTGCATGAAATATCTTTTTCCATCCCCGTACTTTCAGTCTGTATGTGTCTCTAGGTCTGAAGTGGGTCTCT
>NW_006792446.1:0-204 GCF_000442215.2 Lipotes vexillifer
GTATATGCTCAGTAGTGGAACACCTGGGTCGTGTGGTAGTTCTATTTTTGGTTTTTTAAGGAAACTCCTTACTGTTCTCCATAGTGGCTGTATCAATTTACATTCCCAACAACAGTACAAGTGGGTTCCCTTTTCTCCACCCCCTCTCCAGCATTTATTGTTTGTAGACATTTTGGTGATGGCCATTCTGACTAGTGTGAGGTG
>NW_006792448.1:0-49826 GCF_000442215.2 Lipotes vexillifer
GTCCCCTGCATCGGCAGGCGGACTCTCAACCACTGCGCCACCAGGGAAGCCCCATAAAATAGAATTTTTAAAGGAACTACTTATCATTGAAGGCGCCAACTAATTGAGATCTAGCTCTCTGTGGCTTTACAGGTCTGCATCTGAGCATCTCTGCAAGATTCTTCCTGTTTCCCAGGTAATGCCCTCTCCCGCCTCCTCTATCACCTTAATCCTATCAAGGCCCACCTAGGCTGATCCTTCCCTGAAACTTCCCCAACCTCCCAGAACTCAGGGATGGGCTTTATGAATTCTTACAGCAAATTTGTTGACACGAAGCTCTTAGCAGAGATTATCTTACTCCAATAATACTATTGAAATGGCTACATTTCTTATCTCCCTAGGTAGACTGGATTCTTTGAGGACAGGGACAATATCTTACATCTTTTGTCCTAAACTCTAATAACTGAATCTTGCCCAATAATATTAATAGAGGCTTCCAAGGAACTGAGTCAGCACAGTCCTAGAGGCTGCTTCACCAGAGAGAACGGCCGGATGAAATCCAGTCACATCATTCAGACGCATACAATTCTAATGTCCTTTCTCAAAGACAAGTCTACCACCATCTTTTTCTCTCTGACCTTTGATCTTTGAGACTCAGGGGTGAGCATTTATTGGAGGCTTTGTATCCAAGCCTTAACCACCATGAAATGGACACAAATATTGAAAAAGTAATCTTGTGCGGGGTTCTGTAAACCAAAGTGTGCCAGCTGGTCACACCATTCTGACCGTGGAGAGGAACAGGGAGGGGCAGAGGGGCAGGAGATAAGGAAAACTGGAAAAGAAAAAAACATGGCAGGATTTATCCCTAGAGCATTTGTGGGGTGTGTGTGTGTGTGTGTGTGTGTGATGATGATGATGAAATGACCCTTCCCACTCAGGTTATAATAGCTACCCCCTTACAGTGACCTTTGCCAAGGTCCCAGAGGGAAAGAATAAATTATAATTGTACAGAAAACAAAACATGACAATACATGCAATCAGTACAAGAATTGTGAAGCGTTAAGTCATGTGCCCCTCCACATTAGGGCAACGTTTTCCAGGGATAGAAAAAAAAATTAAGCTAAACACTGAGTGCCACCTGGTGGAGAGATCTACCACCGCACTAGGATCCTCCAAGGTGAGAGGCCAGGTGGAATGCAGACTGGATGTGACCATCTGCTCCTGTCCCCACCCCCATCTCATGGAGATCTCATGCCACTTCCCTAGCACATGGGGAACTGGGGGAAGTCGCCCCAGGCCCCACTCTCTGAGGATTCTTGTTATGAGTAAGGCAGTGACACGAGGGAAAGGGTTCTTGAGAGGGATGGGGTGATGCCATTAGCTGGCACAGTATAAACATCCGTACATACGCACATACGATCCTGAATGACACCTTTCACCATCGCCTGCAAAGGGGGAGACTTTACACTCTCCCTTCTTATGACTTCATTGCCTTCAGGATTTCCCCTTGTCCTTGCAGTTCACTGTAAATGAACTTTGTAAATCCTGGGGTGGGTGCCTATAATACTAAGGCAGGGGGAATCCAGTGTGCTCAGTCCTGGCAACTTTCTAAGGATCTCCCTGGAAAAGTTGTATTAGTCATGCATTTTACTTTCTACCCTAGCCTGTGACAGGGACTTAAATTTGCTGTGCGAGTTTGCCTTTTGCTCGGCAAGACTGCCACAAAGGCTGGCACTCCTGGACTCCTGGGTTCAATCCTCAAAGTGTTTCCATCTAGCAGCTGCCGTTTCAGACAAGCTCCTTGGTGAGGGAATCAGGAAGGCAGCATTGCTCTTCCAGACAGAACGGCCCCCTAAGAGGTTGTCGTTTTTAAGCTGAGCAAGATAGGACTTAGAGCCTGGCCCTGCCTCAGTGACTTTGCATAAGGGACAGATTCCTCACCATACTGACCAAACTGAGGCCACTGATGGGTCAGGAGCATTGGGGTTCCAGGTCCCAGGGCCGGACAGAGGTCTCAGCAGAGGCCAGACTTGACAAAGCTGCTCCTGGGAGCTGCTGCCCTCAGCTACCCTCCATCTGTACAGCTAGACGAGCAGGTGTTTATGTCAAGTGCAGCATCCAAGTCAGACAGACCCGGGTGGGATCCTGGCTCAGCCACTAACCAGCCCTATTTTCTTTGTTCACTTAACCTCTCTGGGTCTCATCGTTTTCATCTATCACATGGGGATAATACTGCTTTCCTCATGGGATTATTATAAGAACTCACGAATGTCAGTGTCTAGTACAGGTAAATATATTTTTGCCATTGGAATATTCCTCATTTTCTACAAAGCAGGCTTTTGTCCCCCCTTAGTAATAGAAACATTTATTAAGCAGTTAAATGTGTTTCAGTGGTCTGCTTTTCATGTATTTTCTAAATTTAGTTTCCACAAATGAGCAGAATTCACTGCTTACGGATCCACCGTCACAGTCAATACGGAACAGATCCATCAACCCCCATAATTCCTTCCTGCTGTCCCTTTGTTGTAATGCCTTCCTCACTCTCACAACCACTGGTCTATTCTCCACCTCTTTAGTTGTGCCTTTTCCAGAATATCATATTAATAGAATCATATGTTATGAGTCCTTTGGGGGGTGGCTTCTTTCACTTAACTGCTGCGCTCCATCCATGCTACTACATGCATTAATACTTCATTCCTCTTCACTGCCAAGTAGTCGTAAGAACTATTTTAAGGGCCATACCTGTCAGTTCTCCTGCACCTTCTTTCCTAGCCTCGTAGAGTAATGCAAACTGTCTAACAGAATCCTAAAGACATTTATTTACAGGCATACCATGCTGAGGATCTTCAGGAGATAGAAACAAAAGAAAATGGTCCCCAGGGAAGTTATCATCTCATTGATTGGCTAGCATCAAACCAGCTATGTCACTCAAATGAGAATGCCAGGCTGTTTGTCACGAGTGAAGCAATGGACACAATAGTCAAAAAGTAACATGGGGGTTTGGAAAAAAAAGGAAGATCACTGGAGTGTCAAGGGCTTGTTCATGGAGGAAGTGAGCTTGGAGTGAGCTTTGACGTAAGGAAGAGTTGGGCAAGTGAAAAGGACTCAGGAGTGAACAGGGCAGGAACTCATTCTTGGGGCTATATGGGATTTGGAATCTAAGGAAAGAAGGTAGTTAGCGTGGCTAAAACACAATTAGTAAGGGGAGACTAAATGAAATGAGGAAAGTGGCCAGAGACCAGATTAAGAGGGACACCAGGCCACTGCAAGGACATTAGATTTACTGTGAGTGTGGTAGAAACTGCAGGAGAGGATCAAAAGAGGGACTCAGGGCTTCCCTGGTGGCGCAGTGGATGAGAGTCTGCCTGCTAACGCAGGGGACACGGGTTCGAGCCCTGGTCTGGGAAGATCCCACATGCCGCGGAGCAACTAGGCCCGTGAGCCATGACTACTGAGCCTGCGCGTCTGGAGCCTGTGCTCCGCAACAAGAGAAGCCGCGATAGTGAGAGGCCCGCGCACCACAACTAGAGAAAGCCCTCACACAGAAATGAAGACCCAACACAGCAAAAATAAATAAATAAGTAAGAAAGTAAGTAAGTAAGTAAATAAAAAGCCAAGCACTTGAAGCCCTTTAAAAAAAAAAAAAAAAGAGGGACTAAGTCACACTTAGATATTAATAGGATTATCCTGGCTCCTCGGCAGTGAACATTCAGTCGAGTCAGGCGTGGAAGCAGAGGACCAAGTAGGAGGCTTTTATTAACAACCCAGGTGATAAACAATAATGACTTTTGCCAGAATGGTAGGGTAGAGGTGGTGACAGGTAGTCCGGAGCTGGACATATTTTGAAGGTAGAGCTAACAGATTTGCTGAAATAGCCACCAGAAGGATGGGATTGTCATTCCTTGAGATGGGAAGATTGCAGGAAGAGCAAGTTGGGGTACAAAGAGCAGTAGTTTGGTTTTGGATGTGTTAGGGTGATGATGCCTCTTAGATGGCCCTTGTGGTGATGTTGATCTAACGCCAGAGCACTAAATGTATGACTCAGTGGGGAGGTTGGGGGCTGGGAAGGTCAGGGTGTCTTTCATGCATAGGTGAGCAAACAGGGGTACATATAAGATGGGTCTAAGTGGACAGGGAGTGATGGGGGCAAGGCCTCGAGGAAGCCCCACCGTGATCCAGGCAAACAATGATGGAGATCTGGGAGTGGAATTGAAGGAAGAGAGACCCTTAGAGAGACTGTTTAAAGGACGACTGTCTGATCTTGGGGATGAAGACAAATATTCCCTGTTAAAATCTTGGATGACTTCAAGACTGGTATTACCTTACTAGAAATAATGCTCAATGGACCTTGTTACGTTTTACTGCAGAAACATTTTTTACAACTAATGAAGGCACACACTTTATATCATCATAAAGGAACGAGTTCAATTTTTTTGGCCTCAGTAGAAAGAACTCCAAACTTGTGTTTTGTGACATCTTACCAGCAAATGGTGGTGTCCACTCAACTCCAGTGCTTAAAAAGTTCCAATTCCTCCTGCTTTCCTTGGAAACATCTTATCCTGAACAGTCCAAATCTGTAAACAGTCTCAAAGTGGGCAGCATGCAGAGTTGGAATAGATTCAAATACCTGAGTTCACTCTCCTGCTTTAAGGAAAATAATTGAATCTTTCAGCTTTGATAATGACTCACAAGCTTTAAGGTCATCACCCTAAATATCACTGGCCTTTGTCTCCCGGGGAGAGAGACGATGTCTAAAATGCGCTACCCCACTGAGCCTAGAATTTGTACTCACCGTTGTGGGCTGACTGTTCATATCTTTAAAATTTTCCTTTTCTTAATACAAGCTAATTCTGTTTTTTAATAGTTCCCTGAGGAATGTATATTCTTTCTCCTAAAGGAAGACCTTCCTCAAGTTCCTCATCTCAGGGATGGTCCACTAACCATCCAGTCACCACATTTGAAGCCTGAGAACCATCCTCTGTCTCCCCCCAGTATCTCAATCATCCCCAAGTTTTCCCTCCTCAGTGACCCTCTGGTTCATCCCTTCCTTTCCACCTCCCTTTGTCACCACTTTTGCTGAGCCTTTCCCACTTGGACGGCTGTCACCGCATCAAAACCAGTCTCCTAATCCAGCCTCCACTACTGTCACAGTGGTCTTACAAACCCATACGGTCTTGCTTCAAATCTGCAGCAATTTCCCATCACTTTAAGGACAAGGTTCCCCACTCCTCAATATGACATGCCTGGAACCTCCTGGTGTCATCCAGTTTTCTTCTCTAAACTTTTCTCCTGCCAGAATCCCTGTATGCTTCAGACCTCCCAGCCGCAGAACCCATCCCAGTTTCCCTAAGCAGGCTCGTTCCCTCTTGCTTCTGTGCCTTTTTATAAATGCTTCTTCTGCTTTGACCACTCTCTTTCATCTCCCTACAGAGATCTTCAGCATCCTTCAAGATCCAACTCAAGCATCAGTTCCTTTGGCTGTCTCCCCAGCCGTGCCCCTCCAGCATGAAGCTGGGTGCTTTTATTCTCCTCACCCCATAACACTCTTACCTTCCTTGCATCCTAGTCGCCCTCCCACTGAGCCATAACTGTTGGACTAATGCCCTTTTAACACGTGTGTGCATTTGTGTGTGGTGGGGGAGGAGTATACAAACACTTACACACAGTTTGCTTCATCCCTGCACCTAGAACAGTGTTGGCACCGAGTAAACATTCACAATGTTTTATTCCATGAATGAATGAATGAACCAAAAGTTTTAGCTTTCGTGGGCTCTGACAATTTTGAGATGTTACCTTGAGGCGCTAAATGCATACAAAAATATATTTCGTCTTTAAATCTTTAAAGGAATCATTCATTTCTTCCCCCCTACTAAAGCCCTTCAGTTAAAACTTTCCAGAATAAAGCCAGAACCCATGGCAAAGGTGGTTGAACTCTGCCCATCACCAATCAATGGCATAAGCAGCTGCTTTTATGATGTCACTTTGGTCTCTAGGAATAAATCAACCTCAGTAGTCTTTAGAATCCAACCTGCTCACAAGTAAAGAAGTTTGTCTAGTATATACCTGTACGGAAGTCTCACAGAGTAAGTGTTTTCCAAAAACCCTAATTTACCCCTTGGGACTACTGACGTACATGGGCTACTAGTGCAGAGGAAATGGAACCACAGGGTCTAGTTCACTTTGGCACGGAGCCTGTTCTACCTGGAGCAGGGGTTGCCTTCTCAAAGCTTAGAAGGGATCTAAATCATATATGCAGTAGGATGTGGAGAGACTCTAGGAAAGCCATCTCACCCCCCAAATGTCTTCCCATCTGAGAGCCAAAACCCTTTATCTCCATCAACAGAAATATCCCAGTTGGATACATTAGCCAAGGATTCCTAGGACAGGCAGCATGGTCACCTTCTACAGCCAATGGCATGGATCACTTTCTCCAGGACAAGAGGACCTTGGAGCATGAAGGGAGCTTTCAACAGAGAGGACAGACTCAGAAAGGGAAGCAGGGCGCCAAAGTTACACTTGTCTTCCCTTCGCAAGCATGCCTGTCCCTTTTGCTATTCATGGGTGTCCTCCCATCGGGGACATTCTCTACAATAGGCTTTCCATGTCCTGCTAAGCAAAATGACGGAAGATTTTTTTTTGATAGCCACAACTCTCCTGTGACTTCTGAAAGGTCCTGGCCAAAGTCTGGGTCTGAATAAGTTTTCAAAACCATGAGTCAAACCTGGCTGAGGACTTCACCAGCCTGGCTGAAATACATGCATCAAATGGCAAATAAAACAGCCACATGATCTCTTTCAGAAGCATGATGGTTCTTGGCAGTTGCATGAAACTTCTTCCCCCCACAAGGCAGAGCAAGCCTCTTTACAGGAAATGATACTGTGCAATGTATAAGTAACCAGGATTCTGCTGCAGTCTCTGGGGTTCCCAATAAAGCTGATTTTCACACTGACCTCCAGTAGTGCCCATGAATAACGCACATTTCAAACATGTCCTGAATAACAATTTAAATAGAAAGAGATGGTGTTATGTCATGTCTGCCAAGGGAAGGGTTCAAAGTACACAGAAAACAAACAGATGAAGAAAGCAGGGTGGGGGGGATCCCATCAAAGAAACGGGGCTTTAATAAAGGGATGTGCTCAGTGGGATCAGGCTCAAGGTAGCTGAGGCAGTGGTTTTGTGAAAGGTTTTGGCAAGAATAAGGTACTAAATGCATCAGTGTGAGGATTGATAAAGCCCACAATTGAAACAGGCAGTTCTAGACAAGGCAGGGTCCGGGGTAGAGGGGAGACAAGGGGGAGAGTGGAAGGCATCTGCTATATCAGAAAAGATAAGAGATGACCCCCAGGTGACTTTTGAATCCTATGAAAAACCTGCCAACAGCCTAGCACCATGGGATTTCTACCGACTGCTTGTAGAAGAAATGAAGCCTGCTGGGTAGCTTGGATTATCAAAATTGGTCCATTTGCTCTTTCTGGATGCACAATCCCTGCTTCTGGTGCAAGAAAAGTATGTCGAATCATCAGAATCACTAATGGCAAGTACTGTTCCTTAAGTACAGGCATTTGTCCTGTCGGTCATTGCCGTGGCTTCCCGCAAGCCCACCTCCAGCCCCCGCGAGGGCTCAGCTACCTCTGCCTCAGCACTGACTTTCTTAAATGCCCCCCAGATGCTGCGTAAGAAGAGCAAAACGAATAGGCAAAAGACAAAAGTAATTTAGAAAATAGTAAAGCAGAGACTGAAGTAGATGACGTCACTTTCCCTTTGGTTTTCTATATTGGAGGGTCTGGTGTTAAACAGTCACATGTGATCAGACAAAGGAGACAGGGCTGGGTGTCGAGTAGACACTAAGGGTCTACATGTAACAAGCAGCCTCAGCCAGGTGTAGGGATAGATGAGGATCTGGGGTCGATCCTCACATGATCCAGCCACGCCTCCTTCCCAGGAGTCCAGCAAAACTGAAAGAAGGAGAAAATGACCAAGTACAAGGGTCAGATGTTCATTTCAAGCAAGGAATAGCAGATGGTAGTAGATGCTAACATAAGCCTCCTAGGACTCACATTCCCCCAAACCGCCAACGGAGCAGTGGGACTCCCTGCCATATACCCGAGTTCTGACACAGACCCCGAGAGAAGGCTGACGCCCCTCCTCCCTACTGGAGCTCCCTGCTTGAGGTGTTTTGGGACTCCCGGACAAAGGCAGACCCACCAGGGCTCAGAGCTGGCGACCAGGGCCAGGCAGAGAAGCCATCCTCTGGAGAGCTCACGCTGAACCAGGTAGCAAGGGTTTCTGCCACGTGCTGTGGGCCAGCACTCTGCTCAGGGCTGGGGACGAAGCACTGTCCCCTAAGGCTTAAAAATAAGTGAAGGAGACACCAAAAAAATGACACCGAGGGCGGCACTGTCTTAGCTGGGCTACTTGTATGAGCACCTCGGTCAGCCAGTCAAGACACAAGAGTTTGATTGCACATCTACCAGCAAGAGCTGCAGTACTCGCGAAACCCCCCTGAATGTGGGTCCTGAGAAAGCGTTGCCGTGATAATGGGTATTTGGACATCTCGAATGATGGCTGGCTCCCACACTGTGCCAGCCCTTGTTCGCAAATGTGAGTGGGTTGTCTTCTTATGTTCTGGTCAGGAGAGAGACTGAGGAAGTGACTGATTCGTGACCATTATTCTTCCCCTGTTCAGCTCCTTGTGATGGTGCTGACCAACTGAAAAATATTATTTTCACTACCCCCCAATGATGTCACCCGCATTTTATGTCACTGAATTTTTACAGCTCACTTATCTTGCTATGGCTGAGGTTTTAGTCAATTCTGCCTGAGGAGGTATCTCACTACTCGTAAGTAAGACAAGAATAAGAGAAATTTAATGACATTCCAATAACATATATTAAATGTGGACGCCATTGGGCACAGCGCTAGGTATAGTCAGTCATGAGCAAGACAGGTAATTGCTGACTGCTTGGAATTCACAGTCCAGAGGGCAAGGCAAGCATGAAACAAGTCATACGAGTACAAGTGCTATGGAAGGAAAGCACAAGCTGCATAGGTAGAATTTTGGATGATAAATAATATTAATCTATCTTTTGTCACTTTTTTTACTAGAAGAAAAAGAATAAAAGAAGGGAGTTGAAAGGAAGGGAAGAAGGAAGGGAAGGAGGGAAGCAGGGAGGGAGGAAGGAAGGAAGGAAGAAGGGAGGAAAGAAAAAAGAAAGGAAGGAAGAAAGGAAAGAAGGAGAAAATAGAAATAAGCATGAGGGTAAGTGGCAGCTGGGACCTGGCCTTAGGAACAGGGAGGCAATAGGGAGTGGTGAGGACTGCAGTAAACTAGAGCTCACCCAGATCTACAGGCGATTGCCCAGATCTCCAGCTAACTGCTCCCAAGTGTAATTGCAAGGCCATTGTTTCCAAAGCTTCCACTTTTTAAAGTAAAGCAACAATTCTGATTTTTTTTTAGGTGAACTGTCCTGATTTTTAAATGTTGACTCATATAAAAAACTAATAAGCTCCAAACAGGCCAAACCAAACACTTTGGCAGTTGGGATTCAACTCTTGAGGAGCCAGTTTGCAGCCTCGGCCTTAAATGGTATCATGGAAGGTTATGGATCTCAGAGCACAGGGCCAGACAGATCCCATTATACCAGACCCTGGGCGGCTTCTACAGCATGGCAAAAGCCTCACAGCAATTTCACATTCCTTATATGTTTCTGCCTTATAAACTGACGTCACATTTTTACCTCTGTTTTTGCTAAGCTGAAGAGCTATGTTTTGAGAAGGACATTGGACCAGGTGACTTCAAAGGTCGCTTCTGAATCTAATTGACAGCCCCCATCTTGAAACTATGACACTAATAACAGCATGACAATGATGAAGGCAATGGTGCATTAAATACTTCATTTCCCGTGAGTTCATCTGTGTTATCTGGTTTAAATTACTCAAAGTATTCAATCATCTCATTTAGGTAGGAAAAGTTATCACTGAATTACACACTATGGGTAATATATAAGCCTGACCTTATCTTTCCATCCATTTTTTTGGATTGCTTGTGCTGGAGATTATAGACATACCTAATAACTAGTGGCATTTTGCTTTACTGGCCATAAATGTTACCTTCAGGGCGAGCAGGTGCAGAATGAGACAGGCTGTATGAAAAGATCACCATTTCTACTCTGTTTCACCAGATTAACTCAGGATGGCTCTGAAGTGAGCATAGTTTCTCTAGAAACTGACAGTCTAGCCAGAGAGAGAAAGGATCTTTGCACATTAGCGGTAAAGCAAGAGCTAATTTAGGGACAAATTCACAGGAAAAGAGATGAGAGGTGCCAGGGAGTTCGACTCTTTTTCGTAGCAGAGATGGATGGAGTCGGGGCCCTGGGGAGGTGAGTCATATTAGAAAATGCGGGCAGGAGGACAGAGGGTGAAAGTTCAATTCCCGTCTTCGGGTTTCCAGGTTTTACCTCCATTTGGCAGCCTGGGACATGTGTGGGGAAGACCACGAGGGGGCTGGGAGGGTAACCAGGACAACCCGGGTCTCTGCCTTGTCTTCTGTCCCCACGAGGCTCTGGCACATTTTGCCTCCGGCCCAAACCACCGTGGCCAGCGTGCCAACCACACAGTACCAGGCTGGCACATGGCAGTGTTCGGCACACAGCACTAAGGGCCTCTGCTCTTTGTGCTGGTTTCCGCCAGACCCCATTTCTCAAGGGAACAGCAGGTCGAGAGCAGGGCTTTTTTTTTTTTTTTTTTTTTGACATCTTTATTGGGGTATAATTGCTTTACAGTGGTGTGTTAGTTTCTGCTTTATAACAGAGTGAATCAGTTATACATACACATATGTTCCCATATCTCTTCCCTCTTTGTCTCCCTCCCTCCCACCCTCCCTATCCCACCCCTCCAGGCAGCCACAAAGAACCGATCCGGTATCCCTGTGCCATGCGGCTGCTTCCCACTGGCTATCTACCTTACGTTTGTTAGTATATATATGTCCATGTCTCTCTCTCGCCCTATCACAGCTCACCCTTCCCCCTCCCCATATCCTCAAGTCTGTTCTCCAGTAGGTCGGTGTCTTTATTCCTGTTTTACCCCTAGGTTCTTCATAACATTTTTTTTTTCTTAAATTCCATATATATGTGTTAGCATACGGTATTTGTCTTTCTCTTTCCGACTTACTTCACTCTGTATGACAAACTCTAGGTCTACCCACCTCATTACAAATAGCTCAGTTTCGTTTCTTTTTATGGCTGAGAGCAGGGCTTTTGAAGACTCGAGCTCAGGGCACTGTCTGCAAGCCTGCCTGCTGGGCGCACTTGGCCGTAGGCAGGTCCAGGAGAGGAGGGGGAGTAGGCTGGGAGGCCAGAGGAGGCCTGGAAGCCCCCTCTTCCCATGTGCCTGGAGGTCTGAAACTCTCCTTTCTAAGCCAGTTCAGGCAAAACAATTCAAGTTGCCTGCAGGCAAGGAGGCGCTGTGGGGAGCTGAGAGTCCTGATGGGGAGGCAGGCGGGGTGGGAAGGAAGGGAGAGAGGGCGGGAGGGAGACCCCATGTGGAGAGGAGAAGGCTTTGAACTTGCAGATCGCTCCAGCTGAGCCAAAATCCACACTAAAGCAGCCCCAGCTGGGTGCCCAGGGGTCCATGAATAAGTGTTAGGGGGTGAGTGAGATGACAGCTCCCCGACCTTAATGCATTCACCCCAAGGTGCTGGCGGGCATCTGCTCCATAATTAACACTAGGCTCTCCTCTCTATGCCTCCTCCTTCCCCTGTGGTTGCTGAGACATTTGCCATAATCACTCCCCACGTCTCTAGGAAGGAGTGTGCCCCTGGCTCGTTTGCTTCCTCCAACACTCCCATTCTGGGCTGGGGGACAGCCGTCCCTGGCTAGCTGCGGGTTGGGGGCACCCCATTTCCAGGGGCCACTGTAGTATCCCATCCTCCCCACTGCGGTTCATCCACACAACATCTGTTCTCCCGCCAGGAGACTCACTGGGGCATCAAGAATGGAGGAGCATCACAGGCACCTGAAGGGACATTTTCCACCAACAGATCAACTATCTATATCATGTCTAATGGCATGATGTGATGTGCCCGTGGGTTGAAAATCACTGCAGTAATGAAAACTGATGAGGCTACGTGGCACACAGAAAAGGTTGAGAACGTCTCTCCAACAATTATACCAATATTATTAATATTAATAATAGCAATAATAATATCATTTATTCTAGATGAAAGAACAAGGGAAGGTGTCCATCTGGCTTCTTATTTATTCTCAGAATCTGTCCCCATGTGTTGCACCTACCAGGCACACAATATATATTTTTTGAAGAGACAGATCACTGCTTTGTCACATACTTTACAAAAGTTGTCTCCAAATATCACAGCCCTCATGAGATGTAAGTACAATCATCTCTATTTTAAGGGGAAGAAAACTGAGGCACAGAGAGGTTGAGCAACTTGCCTAATGCCACACAGCAAGTAAGATACAAAGTCGGCATTTGAATACAGATCTATGACACCAAGACTGTGGTCCTTCTGTTTTGCCATGTTGCCGGGTCACTTCCCTGCATGAAACACTTTAGTAGGTCCCTGAAAGTGAGTTTCTTGTTCTTTCTGTTTATAATGTCTTATTTGACTCTCACTCATTGCTTGAGCTTAAAGACTCAGTGACAATGCCCATTAATTTGTGAATCTTTTATTAGCGTGAATCATATCTTCTTTAACTCTGTATCACTACTGCATTTCACAAATACCTAGCACAAGGTAGTTATTCAATAAATATTTGTTGAATTTCTATTTTACAAAGAACAATCCTGAGATTCAGAGATGGAACTCTCTCACTAGAGGCTATATAGCCAGGAAATATAAGAACCACAGTTTGAATTAGAGCTCTACTGTGAGTTCAGGGACCTTTCCACTAACCCATGTACCACTGAGCTCCATGGACATCATTTCGTATTATACAACAACTGAAGTTCTATAACTGTGGTTATTTCCATTTTGTCAGACAGCATCTTAATATATACCACCAACTAATAATCCTAAACTTGAGTTATTTCAGTTTTTATTATAATGAGAGTAAAGCAAGCTTATTATGGAATATTAGAAGAAAACCGAGAAAAGAAATTAAATCAATAATCCCAAAACATTTAAAATGAATATTTTCTTCCAGTATGTTTATGCCTTTTTACATAATTTAGATTACAGTCTTTACATAACTTGGGATTCTTTTTTTTTTTTAGCTTAATATTGTAATATAAACATTTCCCTGCTTACTTCAGTAATTTCAATAATTTCCCTATTTACCATTTAAGTGACTTAAAATTATCATTTAATATGCTCAATAATCATTTTTAATGACTAAAAAAAATCCACTGTATGGAGTACAGACTATCAATTAAACATTCTGCCCAATCCTAGATAATTTTTCACTATTAAAAATAAGAGTACAGTGAACATCTTTTTTTTTATTCTTTCTGAATTTCAGAACACTTTTTAGAGTAATTTTCTAGGAGACAAATTATCGAGTCCGTGGGTATGAACATTTTCAAGGCTCTTGACATAGATTGCAAACTGCTTTCCAAATGAGTTGTGCTAATATTTTTTTCCCACTAACAGTGATTTGGATTTTACCATCCTTTTAAATTTGACAATTTCTTGAAAATATGCACATACAACCATCATGTTTTGAATTGTAATAGGAAAACAATATTAGAGATGGGAGGCCCCCTTCCCCCTCTTATACATTAGGAAACTGAGGTCTGGCCAGTTCCAATGGCCTGCCCAAAGTCACAGCCATTTGGGGGAATGAGCTGGGCTAGAGCCAGGTCCCCTGACCTCCACTTCCCCACAATGTCTCCCAGGGATCTAAAAACAATTTTACAATCTATTTATCCGTTCAACGGCAGTGTTGCACAGTTGCCATCACTTGACATCTTAATTTTGATTATGCCTTCAAGGGAAGCAGCTTTTGAAATATCTGGACCTGGCAAGTAACAAATTCCCTTCTATGGTGAGAAAAGGGTATTTCCTGATAACAGTCTTCTACCTGCCAGGGTTCTGCAGGGAACCTTGTATCTACTTATCACTTCCTTTTCTTGGCTCAGGCTTCTGGAACTCTGTGAGTCCTGCTTGACACGCAGCTTGGCAACTTTCACTACATCCTTCCCGTGGGCCTCTGCTTTCCTGTCCCTGCTCAGCACAAAGGCAGCCTACCTCGTTTTCAACCTCAGGCCAAGCACAGTGTTGCTCCTGCCCATCTGCCACATTGGCCAAATTTCCCTGATTGCTAAGTGATTCCAGGCTCTTCCCAGCAGGGCTGAGTGAGCTGCAAGTTAAGCCTCCCCTCCAAGGCTCTGCCTTGTTCGCAGACGCTGTAGGATCTGCAGTGGAGTCTTCAGATGCACTCTCTCCACCAGGGCCTGGACGGCACAACACTGGGCCCATTGCTCACTCAGTGGGTGGCCTGTACTCTGTCACAGGGCAGAAAGTACCTCCCCAACAAAGTCTCCCAGGAGACATTTCAACACCCGGCCTCTTCCCTCCAGTTCACGTTACATACCACGGCAATGCAAAGTGGTCTACAATACACCTCAACTTACCTCTCTGCTCAGAAACCTTCCTATGACCACAAGCTGAAAGCGGTTGGCTTGGCTTTCAAGTCCCTCCCCATATTATAACACCTGCCTTGCACCAGGTACTCAAGTTCATTGTATACCAGCCTAGCTAGGAGAGGCTTGCAAAGGGGAGCAGAAGGAGGCAAGTGAGTTAAGGGTGGAGTGAGTGATATGATTGAGATTGGGTGTAGAAAAGAAGCGTGTCTGGGATAGTAAGGGGCTTGTACTGTCTACTCTACTAGAATGTTCTTTCCTATCTTCTCCCTGATAGACTACTCATCCTTCATAGCCCATTCACAAGCCACCTTTGAAGTTTTCCATAACCTGCCTCACCTCTAAACTTTAATCTCTTTTCTCACTACTCTTAAGGCACTTGGTCCACACCCCTACAATGCCATTTTTCACACTGAACTGACATAAGTTTTAAAATGTGTGACTCCCCACAACCAAAAATCCATGCTAGTTTTTAAAAGGGCCTGTGTCTGTTCGTCTTTTTTATCTTCATTATCTAATACTTCTCGTGTACTTAGTACATGATCAAAATCATGCAAGATTGAATACCATGTGTAAGACAGAATTAAAGCTGGATAGAATGAACACAGGAAAGAATGAATCATGAACACGTAGGTGGAAAAGAGTTAAGTGTCATACCCTAGATGGCACACATACACATTCGTGATACAAATTGGCACCTTTAACATAAGGATGTGGACATGAAGTCATCTGACTGATTGGGAGTTTTGCAGGACACTGAACACGGGAAATTGTCAACAAATATTGATCAATAAATGAGCTTGATAGTTTTTCACAGAAGAGCCCCAGGACTAAAACTATAAAGAGTAAGCTCTGTAGTCAGAATAATCCATGTACCCTTGGCCAGCCAGAAGCAATTCTACTCTTTTTTCCGTAACAAAGCATACATCATGAGCCATAGTGGTCACTGCTAGGCACCTATGACATCCCCCTAACGGGTCTCATATCTATTAAGCAGAGGAAGGCTTGGGTGCACAGCTAATCCATTTAGTAGCCAAGAGGAAATTCGAAGCCTAAGATTCCACACATCTCTTGATCACCAAATAATACGTCAGCACTAAAAATATCCATGGAAGAATTAGGTCTGGTTGGGCATTTGAAGACGACTTTGTGCTCTCTAACTTGAGGATACTGGGGGAAATGTGACCATGTCATTTACCTGCAGTTCTTAAATAGGTGGAACATTCTTGCCAAGTAGCCTAAGAGCTGCTGGTGGAACATGTCACTTTTTCTTTACCCTCCTCTTCCTCTACCTGCATGTCTATCCTTTGTAATTGAATCTAAATATGGCATTGGGGTGTTTTTAAAATCTAGAGATTGGAAATACTTATTGGAAGAGGCTGGTTTAGGGGTTGGGGTCTTGGCGCTGGCAGCAGCTGAGGGGCTTGGAGACTGGAGGCAGGAGGAAGGCTGCCCAGAAGCAGAGGGAGTGTGGAAAAGGCCAGGTTTGGCTTAAGAGCCTTAGCGTCGGCTGCTGTAACCTGGCAAATGGATAAGTAATTTTTTCACAGCCAGCAGTAAAATGAAACTTATGGAAACAATAATGTAAATGTTCTGCCTAGCCAGTGAGTTAAATTAGAGAAGAGAAGATGTTTCCAACCAGGCCTGAAAATCAGTGCAGTTTGGTGGTCTAAGGAGAGCCAGGAAGTTAATGGTATTTCAAGTTTTGAGTCAATGATGTACATGAGAGGTCAGCAAACTATGGCCCACGGCCCAAGTCCAGCCCATTGCCTGTTTTTTAGGCTCACCAGAGAAGAATGAGCTTTACATTTTTAAATGGATGGGGAGAAAAATAATCAAAAGAAGACTATATCATGACACATGAAAATCATATGAAATGTGAATTTCAGTACCCGTAAGTAAAGTTTTATTGGAACATAACCAGAAGTATTCATTGACATAGTGTCTATGGCTGCTTTCTTGCTACAGTGACAGAACTGAGTAGTTGCAAAAGAGACCACATAGCCTGCAAAGCCCAAAATATTTATTTGCTATCTATCACTTTCCAGAAATTTGTCAACCTCTAATGTACACGGTCAGAGAAGATTAGTTCAGGGTCCATCCCTTATGCAGTAAAGGCAACATGTAACACAGTACAAGGCACAAGCTTGAAGTTCAAAGAGAATTTGGAAGACTCCTGGTCCAGCTTCCCACTCTGTAGAAAGTCCTGCAGAAGGTACGCAGGAGTGAGGGCTCACAACTTCCAAAAAGCCTAACCCTTCATCAAACACTTCAACTCTACCTACTATGATTCTGATATTGACCTAAAGCCACCCTCACCCCCACCCATCTTATATAGATAAGTTATAAGCTTTCTCATCTACAGACTATTTCTACACTGAGACAGCATTAACAAAAAGCCTTTTTGATCAAAGAGGGGACTCCTACCACCTTCCATGGGTTAGCACTTTGTGCGTATTAAGGGGCTTTCACATACAATGTCCCATTTTGCCTTCATTACACCTCGCAGGGAACAGGCCCTCATGAGTATTCCTGTTACAGGCGAGGAATCCAAGGTTAAGGTTACGGACTGAATTGTGCCACCCCCCACTCCCCGCCAAAAGCATATGTTGAAGCCCTAACCCTCAGTGTGATTGTTTTTGGAGACAGGGCCTTTAGGGAGGTAATGAAGGTTAAATGAGGTCATAAGGGTGGGGTCCTAACTCAAAAGGACTGGTATCCTTATAAGAGGAGAAAAAGACACCAGTGATCTCTCTCTCTCTCTCTCTCTATATATATATATATACACACAAAGAGAAGGCCATATGAGGACACAGCATGAAGGTGGCCGTCTGCATGCCAGGAAGAGAGCCTTCATCAGAAACCAACCCTGACTGCACCTTGATCTTAGACATCCAGCCACCAGAACTGTGAGAAAATAAATGTCTGTTGTTTAAGCCCCCCAGCCAGTAGTACTTTGTTATGGCAGCCCAAGGAGACCAGTTAATATGGTTAAATGACATGGTCAAAATGAGGCAGCTCACCAGGGTCAGAGCAGGGACCCGTCACTCATTGCGCAAATATTTATTTTTTAAACACCTACTAAGTGTAAGAAGTCTTATGGAGGAGACAGGTTTTAGGTAAAAAGTCACACCAAAACAAATAAAACTATGACTATAATAAAGTGCTACCACAGACAGATTATGTACTATGAGATGTAAATAAGATGAGCTAACTTACTCAAGGTGGTCAAAGGAGGCTACCTGGAGACACAATTGGACTGACAGCTAAGAGGCAAAGGAGAAGTGAAGGAGCAGAGGGAACATCCAGAGAGACGGCATGTACAAAGGCCCTGTGGTAACAGGAAGCATGTGATGATCAAGGAAATCAGAGAAGGCCAATCTGTCTGGACCAGAAAGACAGGGGGAGTAACGGGAGAGGAGGCTGCAGAGGCAAGAATTGGTCAGATTTCTCATGACCTTGTCAGCCATTTCAAGTAAGTGTGGCTTTATTTTAAGAGAATTTAAGAGCATTAACATGCTTTCAACATGAGAATGACTTTTAAAGGTTTCTAATTAGAAAGGATTACTCTGGCTGCAGGGTGCTAAACACTGGAGAAAGTCAAGGGAGCTGCAGGAAACCTAGCTGAGAGATTTTTGCAGAAGACAAAATGAGAGCGGCTTGTTCCTATGCCCACAGAGGTTGCTTTGAAAACGTAGAGAAGGAACTGGTTAAGAGAGCTGTTGATGAGGTACAATCATCAGGTTTTGTGACTGATGCAGTATGAGGTTGAGAAAGGATGTCAAGTACGTCTTCATGATTCCTGTATATTTAGTAGAATGAAGGAGATGAGGATGACATTGACTGAGATGTGAAATACTACAAGAGGATGTCGATGCTCTCCAGCCCCCAGAAACATACCTGCAATTGAACAAACTTGGGTGTGCTAACTAACAAGGGAGAATGCACGACAGGGAATTGCAGAGCACCTCAGTGAGAGGGTGTTAGAAGGGACATATTATAGAATTTGGGCTTCTCTTAGGTCATTTGGGGATTATACAAGGAAATGGGGTTTTGCTCTGCTTTGGGTGCTGTTGGGAAGCGGGGGTGATTCTATGATTGTGTAACTTCATAATTCCTACCTAGAAGGCCATCAGGATGGAGTGACTGATAAAGCTATGATTGACAAAGACAAATCAGGCTTATATTATCCGGGGTAAATGACGTTTGGTCATTTTTGTGGTAGGGACATTGTTTATCTTTCTGTCTGTGTTCAGACATGATTATGGAATGATCTTGCTTGTGTCTTGTCTGAGTGGCCTTCCTTGACGCTGGTGTTCTTTGAACTTGCTTATGTCAAGCAGGAGAACACCACAGCTTAGCTATAAAGGACAGGACGTTCCCAGCAACGCCACAGCCTCCCTGATGGTGCCAGGCGAGTTCCCGCTGTCGGAGCTGCTTTCTTTTCTCTTTCTCAGTCACCCCTTTTGGTCAAGGACAGATAAAGTCGGGCTGCAGGACATTCATCTAGGATATTCCCATTGTTACCACTGCTGAGCTTTTGCTGATTAGGAGGTTGAAGAGGATGTAGTCTGTAGTGGGACTAGGGTTTGTCACTGCATTTCCCTTTGTGGCAGGACAAGTCACTTAACATCCGACAAGACAATGGCCGCACAGTAGCATTTGTAACTCTGGACAGGATACATCAGCCAACTGCAACACAGACAATTACCAGAAACAGAAACAAAAACGGTACTCAGTTCACACAATAGACCCCGAAGACAGGGACCTAGATTACCAAACCCAGGCAATGAAAACATGTCCCAAGTTCCAAATAAGTGTTCTCTTGAGATCCAAATGGAGCCTAATTATAGATTTCTATTTAGGTGCAACAGAAAGTGTTTGCTGCAACACAAATTTGGCCAGCTAAGAAGAAATTAAGGGCGATGTGATTAGCCAAGACAATGCAGCTAATGAATTTAAATTTAAACTGGTTTGTTGGGTATCCAGAGCAGAATTTGTATTATTTATGATATCTGATAGGGTCAGATATAAGTTTCAGACCACCTTTCCACCTGTATTATCCCTACTCTGATTGCAGCTTGCATAGCTACGCAAGAAGAGGCAGTCCATTCTTCCTCTTGGGAATTCTCCCAAGTAGCCCGTATTTGCCTCTTTGGGGAGATGTCAGGGAATCGCATAAATCCATTGCCAGGAGCCACATTTCCTCTGGCTCAGAAGAACAGAGTGAGAGCGAGAAGGCAATTATCGGTGCCAAGAAGGGCAGTGACCCTCTCGTTGAAGAAGGTCTGACTGAAGTTGTTTCAGTTTGGGGTGAATTTTGCTAAAATTATCTCCTTTGAAATTATATATTCGAGTTTAATGTTTCAAACCCCTGATCGATTGCTCAAGTTAGAGCTGTGATAGCAGTGGCTGGTGTGCTTCAAGAGGCTGAAAATGCCAGCTCTTGGGAAAATGACAGTTCTTTGAGAAATAATCAGGTTCACTGCACACCTGTCTTCAACGGAAAGGTTAGCACTGAGCGCACAAAACTAACTATGATGGTCTTTCCCCCCAGCACTGAAGGTCCTTTATTACTAACTAAAGATCCTATGAAAAAAGAGGAGACATTTCATTTTAACTTCCTGTTGATGTCCATTTTCCTTTCACTAGCCATCTCATTACACACACAAAATATTTTGCTTGAAAATAAAGTCCTTCTGTATGGTTTGAACATTTCTTTTATGAAAAGCAGAGGATGGAGTAGATGATATCCCTGTGTCCCCTGGCATCATTGGAATTCTATGATTCCTGGACTGGACATAGTGAAAAATATATAATATGATACAATTTCTGCCATATAGGAAATTAATCAATATCGATGATTAATAACCATACAGCAGGACTTCCCTGGTGGTGCAGTGGTTAAGAATCCGCCTGCCAATGCAGTGGGCATGGGTTTGAGCCCTCACAACTACTGAGTCTGTGCTCTAGAGCCCGCGAGCCACAACTACTGAGCCTGTGCCACAACTACTGAAGCCCACACACCTAGAGCTCGTGCTCCGCAACAAGAGAAGCCACCGCAATGAGAAGCCCACGCACTGCAATGAAGAATAGCCCCCGCTTGCTGCAACTAGAGAAAGCCCGCATACAGCAATGAAGACCCAACGCAGCCACAAATTAATTAATTAATTAATTTAAAAAATAACCATACAGCAGGATGGTGATGGTGATAATGAGGACTCAGTTGCTGCTAACAGTGATTGTAAAGACTTCTACTTTGGTTGGGGGTGGGTAGAGGGTATAAGAATCATTTGAGTTCAATTTCCAAAGAATTTGATGAACTTTCCTCTTACTGGAAGTTGGAAATGAAACTCACAGATTCACAGACGGAGGGAGCAGAGATGGCTTAACATAAAGGTGTTGGGTTTCAGTAGTTGTAAAATAAGGATTAGACCCAGGACCTCTAGGCCTAAGATAAGGATAATGTATTTGAAATCAATTAAAGGATTGATAATTTTCGCACCCCGCCCCCTCCAAAGGTTCACCTTATCCTTAAGAAAATGATTTGCAGGAGCCTAAAAGCTCAGAAACATACCATTTTCTGTAGGAGAAGGTGAGCATTCACTCCCCCCAAATACAAAGGCTACATCCACGTAACTGAGTTGACAATTAC
This sequence comes from Lipotes vexillifer, assembly GCF_000442215.2. Taxonomy (NCBI): domain Eukaryota; kingdom Metazoa; phylum Chordata; class Mammalia; order Artiodactyla; family Lipotidae; genus Lipotes; species Lipotes vexillifer. The sequence continues at coordinate 21,233 of NW_006792448.1, forward strand.
ACATGGGACCATCTGGCTATATTTATAATTGGTATAATGAACAGCTCCCTGTTTCAGATATTAAAAGCAAGATGATTTAGCACATGCTAAGTGAGCATGAAGATAGACCCTATCTAGTCAAATGATGGAAATGAATTTAATAATAAAAACCCACCAGGAGAAGCAACTGCTCATGTGAATTTCAAAGAAACTCTTCCTGCCATCTGCTGTTGCTAGCATTTTATATCACCATATTTACCTGCTCTCTTCCAGAGCCCAGTGCTGCTAAGCTCTTTGTACAGAATAAGTTACTAGGCAGGAGAACAGAGTGACTAAAGGGATGGGAGTGAATAAAAAAGGCCCTTCACCATCTCCAGACTCAGCGTGCTATTTTTACCAGCCAGGTAGACACTAGCAGTATAGGAATCAATGCTGGACTTCTCCAGGAAAGCTTTCATAATGAAGGACAAAAAGGGACTAAAGAAGTGGTGACTTGGGTGGGCTCAGAGATCACCAGGGCCATCAGGTAGAGCTGCTTGGCCACACCAGTATCCCATTGCCCCCCTCCATGTCCCTCCTCCCCAGTACCCTGCAACATGAAATCCAGATGTAATCAGGTCTAAAGACTGCAACAAAGAAGATCTGCCCAGAGGAAGAACACATGCCTGCAGGCACTGCCAGCAAACACCCTGGAGCCATTTATAGATGTCCCAAAGCCTGGGACAGTGCAGAAGGTCAGTAGAAGGAAAACAGCACTCTCATAAATGGAGAATCAGGCATTGGTAGTGGTGGTGGTGGTGGTGGTGGTGGTGGTGGAGGGGTGATTTTGATACTTCTGTCTGAAGAGAAGAGCTTAGGAGACAAGGTACTTAAATAATCATGGGTCCAGGTTGGTCCCACCTCACAAGCTTACAGCAGAGAAAGCAGAATTTAGGGGACTGTGAGTACAAGCAGCAAGCAAGCTCTCCAGCCATCCCCCAGGGATCTGATTTGTTTGCACTGTGTTCCCTGGAAAAGAGAAAGGGAAATCTTACCTTGATTTAAGCCCAGTGCCCGAGGGAGCTGCAGTGTGGCCAGATTCCCCAGAGAGAGAATAACCATGCCAACAGAGGGGCTCAGCCCTTCCCCAGGGTAGATGGTTTAGACTCTTGTGGAGATACTTTATGCATTTCTTGTGAAAAACAGAACTCTTGACAGTGGACCTTGGCAAACAACTTTCAATCCAGAGAAGACCTGATAGACCGCCATCCTTGGGCACCTTGTAGGGCCCATACAGAGACCATAGCAGGGTTTCTCCGAGACCTGCGCTCAGCAGGGGCACAAAATGATTGGAGAACAGCTGAAGAGAAGCCAGATAAGCCACATCTGCATGCTCTGCTCCTGTCTATGGCATGCAGCTGTGCCTGAAGAGGAAGAACCACCTGTTGGCAATAAAAGCCAATTAGATTCTGGGGTGAGATCAGCCCCTGAGGGGATAACTAGTTGTTGACACAGCTCTATCAGGTTGGTTATTGGAGAAAGACCCTGAAGACTGGAGTGGAAGATAGCCTGGAGCCTGGAGATACAGTTCTTAAGTTTTCTGTTTTGTTTTGTTTTGGTTTGGTTTGGTTTGGTTTTGGTGGGAGGGGTCAGTGAAAGAAAGGGTTCAAGAACATATGTAAAATGAAAGCTATAGGTCAAACTTCTCCCCCAAAGAAATGCATATACACATGACTTGCCTTCAAATTCAGGGAGCCCACAGGGTCACTGAAGCCCAAGTATGCACCCAAGGTTAAGAACCCCTGCTTAGGAGGCATTTTTGAACAGAACAGGTGAGGAGTTTATTTATAAGATATAATAACCTCACTGGCAATTTCTCAAAGTATGTTTCCTGCAGCACTTACATCACAGTCACCTGGTGCCATCACCTAGTTCTTGCTGAAAATGCAGATTCCTGAGCCCTTTCTCAGAATTAAATAATCAGGATTGTTCACAATAGGGTTTTGGAGTTTGCATTTTTTAAAGCACTCAGGTATTATTTATACATTATAGAGATTAAGAACTCCTGAGAGTTAAGAATGACCCTAAAATAGGTCTTCAGGGTCCAACCAAAACCCAAGGCTGATACAATAAGATATCAGAAACTGATCACTAGTTGACTGTCAATTGATTAAGGACCAAGAGGGTGGGTGGAGCTCAGGTCGTCTGACTGATAGAGGAGGGGGTCCACCGATACTGATTCTGAGCCAACATTTGTCTAGCATCTGCTTTAGTCCAGGCACTTGAGCATGTGGTTTATGCCATTTAATTCCTCTCAGTCACTCTCATATTATAGATGAAATCAAGGTTCAGAGAGTTGAAAAAAATTACACTGCGTCATGGAGCAGAATAAAGAGAGGAGCCAGGCCTTAACACAGGCAACCGGACTCAACACTTGTGCATTTTAAAACATTACACCAAACAGTCTGCCTTTTATATGCCAAATTTGGAGGACACAAGAGAAAAATACTGAGCATACAGTGTCTCCAGTGATCAGGCAATACACTTCAGAACAAAAGATTTATTCAGATAAAACAGGAGAGAGAAATACAAAATCTGATGTCAATCCATTGGCAGCAGACGAAGTTTGGGCCACACATGCAGTGGGCAACAAGAAATGGGACTCACCCTACAATTCAGAGTCACTGGAGGGGCTGCTAGAGAAATAGTGTTTTGAATCAGCTCTAAAGAGTCCATATAATCTTGAATTCATTCCACCTTATGTAGAGCCTGAGTTTAAACAGACCAGAATCTCCCAAAAATCCACCTCATATATTACTTTAGATAAACAAGAATACTTATGGGAGACAGAGAGAGGAATTCCTGAACAAAGATAAGTTTCTCAGTTTGTAATCCCCAATTCCTCGATAGACCTCAAAGGATAAAGTGAACTTTGCTGAGTGCTTACTGTGTGCCAGTCATGGTATTAACCCATTTAATCCTTATCCAAATATTTTAGGTGAGGTATTATTATTACTGTGCCCAGTTTTAAAATGACATAAGCTGGGCCAAGATGTAACAAGTAGGAAATAGTAGAGACAGGATTTAGACCCTTGACAGTCCAGTGACAGCAAGCTCTCTCTAACCATCAGCTACACTGATCAGCTAGCCTAGGTGATTTAGGGAATTTGTTGAGTCCATTACAGTAGAAGAGAAAAGTTAGAAAGACCATATGTGACAAAAGACTTGGTATTCATTTGGGGGCATAACCATGATTTGAAAGTAAAGGGCATTAGGTTATCAGTTTTTGAGTCAACCTCCTGAGTAACTATGAGATTGAGGGAAAAGGGACAACGGTTTATCTGTCTCCCTCTGTCTGGCAAACAACCCCATTCCCTGAGGAGAGTTTCTCAAACTTGAAAACATGTTTATTCCAACTCTGAGCAATGTTTTGTTCCCTTAGTGTCTAGGGAATAGTCCTGAAGGTCACTGACCTTGTTTTAAGTGCCTCTCCTCTTTGCAACTCTCCCTGATTTTAATCTCACAATATGAGGACCCATATTTTAAAAGCTGGATGGACTGACTGCCAAAAAACAAAAAGAGAGAGAAGGATTTATAGAGATGTATAACTGCCCCCCCATGTGTCCACTGACAACCCATCATGGAGAATGATGCACACCTCCAGTTTCCTAAGAGGGCAGGGGGCACCTGTAGAGCCCACTAAGATGAGGGCTCTAGTGATTCAGCAAGATACATCCCAAAATTAATGGTCAAGGTTCAGCTGCCCTTACAAGCTAATCTCTTGCAGCCTCATGACTCAGAAAACATTTCCTGCAAAAGTGTCCATATGTTTGCCAATGGAATGACATCAATCTCAGCTTTTTGTCAACATTTTTCAGTAACTTCCTTGTGTTCATTTCTGTAAACTTGTTGATCTCTAAGGGTTTCTCAGTTTTGCTTCAGATACTCTGGTTGACACAGGAATGCTGGTGCTTCTGGCTCTGTGTTCATCCAATGCCATCCTCAGCATGATAATAATAAGAGCTAACATTATTACGTGCTGGCTATGTGCCAGGTGATGTTCTAAGCAATTACATCTATTTACTCATTTAAATCTTTCTTAGTAAGTTCTTGAATTAGAGCTGTTTTTTTTCTTTTTTTTCTTTTTTTTTTGCGGTATGTGGGCCTCTCACTGTTGTGGCCTCTCCCATTGCGGAGCACAGGCTCCGGATGTGCAGGCTCAGCAGCCATGGCTCACGGGCCCAGCTGCTCCGCGGCATGTGGGATCCTCCCGGACCGGGGCACGAACCCATGTCCCCTGCACCGGCAGGCGGACTCTCAACCACTGCGCCACCAGGGAAGCCCAGAGCTGTTTTGTAGATAAAGAAATGAGAACACAGAATGTTCCAGCCATTTGCTCAAGATCACAAAGCTAATAGGTGGCACAGCAGGACTCTGAGTCAGTTTGGCTTCAGAACCTGAGTGCTCAACCAGTATGCTATTTGTCACCAATATGTCTATACCTCAACCCTAATGTTACCTACTATAATTTTATCTTATTCACACCACACTACGAACTCACAGGCATATATTAGCACATATGCTGGAGCAAGAAAGATTACCAGAAGATCAAAAACATTATTCAGGCAGTAATAACAATGGCTAATGGCACTGTGCATTCTTTATGATTTTAAAAGCATCCTTGCAAAGCTGTATAATTGACCCAGTTTTTTAACCCTCTGAATCAGACAAGTCAGGTAGATTGTTCAAGATCATCAGCAGGTCTCTGGACTTCTGAACTCAGATCTACCAAGTTCAGAGGTCCCTGCCCTTTCAACTATGACATACAACCTTCTTACTAACCGCTAGGCACAACCAGCCTAGTACAGTGAAATGAACACTTGGATAAAGTGTCTGTCATCATGGTAGAACTATTAACAGCCAAAGAAGGAAGGAAGCATTGTCCATAATTAGACATAAATTCTAGACTTTAGGAAAAAAGTCGTTTGTAAAAGTTCAGAGAAAAGGTAGGTATGACTCCTTGGTGACACTATAAAAGTTAAAATGGCTAAAAGAGGAAAGGTTCACATAAAAGAATTCTATCAGAACAATCACTAACGTCTTAGTTTGTTTGAGCTGCTATAACAAAGTACCACAGACTGGGTGGCTTATAAATGACAGAAACCTATTTCTCACAGTTCTGGAAGTCAGAGGTCTGGAAGTCATGGTCGGGTTCTGGTGAGAACCCTCATCTGAGTTGCTGACTGCCAACTTCTCACTGTATCCTCAAATAGCACAAAGAAGGTCATCTAGCTCCCTGACCTCTTCCTATAAGGGCACGAATCCCATTCATGAGGGCCCCACCCTCGGAACTTAGTCACCCCTTAAGGGCTCCATCTCCTAATACCATCACATTAAGAATTAGATTTTAGTATATGAGTTTTAGGGGACATAAATATTCAGTCCATAACAAAAAATGACATTGATCAAGAAGAAAAAAGAAAAGTGTCTTTAAAAAAAGCAAACAAACAAAAACTATGCAGAGAGCTCTTGATCTCAGATTTTAAAAGAAATGCCTGAAATATGAAAAGAAGCACTTATAACCAAGGAATACTAGCCAGTCTTAGTGATAACCAGGAAAAACAGAGTTGAAATTGCCCTGAGTCTTAAAAAGACAGTGTCAGGGCACTGAAAGGGGGCTGTGAGCTGAGTTCAGAGCAGGAAGAAGAATGAGGAATGGAAGGGCCCCATGCTCAGGGGCAGATGGTGTCATGTTGAAAGCTAACAGAGAAAAACGGGACAATTCGGCTTCTATCTTGCTTTCTCTATTGAGGAAAGTGATCTTCAAACCGGGAAGGCTTGAACAAATGTGGTTTGTAGGAAATTGAAACCTAAGGTAGGCAAGGAGACAATACGAAAACACCAAGCCCCTCAAATGAGTTCAAGTCCACAGGCCCAGCTGCAGTGAGTGATGGAGAGTTTAGGAGAATTTAGAGAACAGATACATGCTCCAATTTTTAAAAACAAGCAACGGATGGATTACAGAAAGATGAAAAGTATCAAGACCTGGAAATATTTTTTACGGATATATAGACTTTTATTAGGACAAGCATTTCCACAAGCATAAAGATCTCTTTAAGACAAACAGATGGCCCAAGTATCTTTGTTAAGTAGTGATCAAAAATGAAGTAAAATTTAGCAAAATTAATTCTAAATAAAGACATTCAGCATATAAACCAAGTCTTTTGAAGTTCTTTAACACCGAGACCTAATCACATTGTTTTCCAAGTTAGAGTGTCTAAAAATTAATGTGAAAACCATAATTAATAATATGACACATATGCTACTGCGCTTTTCCAAAGTAAAGAAATATATTTGATGTCATATTTTTATGAATCACATTTGATATCACAAAATAAACTTTACTGGACAAAAAAAAATTGTTAAAAAAATCTCAGAAAAAAACAGACATAATGAAATGATAGACATAGTGTACAAATAATGTTAAAATATTGTCACAGGTATGGGAAGGTATCATTTGAATATAAAAAATGTTATAAAGCAAAAGGTTGTCAAAATACAGGAGAGTTATTTTGAAACACATGCGAAACCAAGATCATGGAGTAGTGGCAACTCTTTCTAATGTATAACAGATATTGACATGCCGTGGGGGAAATGAACAGAAGTATCTCCTGAAGTGGTAGTGACAAAGGACAGAGGTGGTTTTCAGAAGTTCAAGGGACATAGCTAATTAAATTACCACCTCCTTCAAATAAAAGTGAGACTCTCTTGGGAGAATCTAAGCCCATTAGCAGACACATCTTAGAGCAGTTAATGAAATGCTTCATATTTCAGCAGAAAAAGATTTCAACGGTAAAAATGACATAGGAATCAGAAGCATACTTTGCTGTGACACTTGGTAGTTGACATTTTCCCAGTGACCACAAGTGTGAGATCCTCATGAGACTGATGTTCCCCAGCTGCATGAATATCTGCACTCTCATTTCACCAAAGAACATGAACTCTGCTGGGTGCTCTGCATTCTGGGTGGAGAACTCCAACCAATTCTGTGTAGCCTAAATCAACATGGGCATCAACCACCGTTTTAAACTCATCACCCCACAGAGCTGGCCCAGCAGGCTTCATCTGGAAAATAACTGGCTCATAGACTCCTTTGGGATTTTTTTTTTCTATTTTGCACTATGGTACCCCATAAATAATCTCAAACTCTTGCTTGTCAATGAGAGCCAAATTTGGAATAAGAAATTGTTCTTGGCATTCCTTACTCTTGGCCGAGCCTTTCTGAACTTCAGATCAAGGAGCAAAACTATCATACTTCCAAACATGAAACACTTTATCCATTATGCCTCCAAATTCTGCACTCCAGAATCCAACCAAATCAGAGTGAGCTGTCTAAAGATGAATGGTTTTACTAATATTTTGCAGAAACTCATTTATCTTTGAGGGTTTAAGGCAATAACTATGAAACTCACAGAACGTTCCATCATATTGTCGGGGGGCCCCCATAGCAAAAGGTGAATGGATCTGAGGGGCAGGTGACCACGTGGCCAGAGCCCTAGTCAGGCCGCCTTGGAGGACAAGCGTGGCATGACTTTGGGTGCTGAGAAGGGCAGCCAGTCAGTGGTCCTCCTGGGACTCCTCCTTTTATGGCTTTCCTAATGGAAATCAAGACCAGGCCAATTTTTAAAAGAGTAAATATCTTTTAATACTTAAAAGATCATAATTAAACATAATTACGTGTGCCAATATCATTCTTATAAGGCAAGCTTTACCAAAGGAATCTTGTTTCTGTGTTGAGAGGCTATGAAGGTAAGTCAACACTTTCCTGGGTCAAGATTACAAGACACCATTGTCAAACTATCCCTATGGACAATATAGATAAACTTGGACTGAATGCCGGTTAAGTAAGGAAGTTTCCTAACTAGCTGAATGACTGAATGTATACGCTGTTGATGAACTCAATTCTGTCTGAAGAAATGTACTGTGTGGTAAGGAGGGCTGGGGTATGCTTTTCTTGCATAAACCATATATTTGGCACATTTTTAATGACTCATATAGATATACAGAAATCAGCTACATATTTTGATGCAACTGTTTTGAAGATATTTTGACAGCCCAGTGAAACAATTTAATTTTAAAGAATTTTTCTCAAGTGCCAATTAACATAATTACATACACACTCCCTTCCTGATCTTCCTCCCACTTCTGAGTGAATTTTAGAGGGGCAATAAGGTCAGATTCAGGGGTGAGATGAGGCTTTGCGACATTCACGTTGCTAGGGCATGAAGAAAGATGTGTTCATATTTTGATGCACCCATTTGGATATGACCAAATCAAAGTAGTCACATCAAAATCCTTTTCCAGATCGGATTTCCATACATTTATCTGCATCACAGATTTTTGAACTCTATAGCACTAAGGATCTATCTCTTCAATACCCCGTGAGACATTTACTTTCCAGGTTGGCAATAACTCATTGTGCTTCTAATATATTTGAGGACAGAAAGATGGAGGCTGGTTTTAGAGTCAATATTTGCTAGATCTCCACCAAGTCAGATGTCATCTTCTTGCCTTTGGGAATACAGGTAAAGATGGCATATCATTCCAGGTTCTTTGTAAGTAATAGAAATAGACCCTGGCTGACAAAGCCAGAAAGGACTTTATAGGAAGCCTACTGGGTAGAGCTTTCAGTAGCAGAAAAGTCAAACAACCAGGTCTTGGGAAGGCCCACAGTCAGAGTAGCTCCAGGGCGCTCAGTAGAGAACCCAGACACAGCTTCTGTAGGAAGTACCATCAATAGCTTCAGTTCCACTGGCCATCTGTCCCTCTGTGTCTCTGCCCAAGTTTCAAATCTTGTCTCATTGCCACCTGTCCTGCGACCAGGACTATTGGGGTCATGTGAATGTAGGAGAGCAATTTCCCCAAGGGAAAAGGAAGGGCACAGTTATCAGAAGAAAGGGGCAGTGTGCAGGAAAAGAAAGAAAAAAAATAGACCCACTAAAGACCTGAACTTCAGTCAAACACTCATTTTCAAAAATACAGGTTTGGCCTCACCTGCTTTATGTAAATAAGAGTGCTGACACAGCCTTGGTGGTCCCAGCATCAGTAAGACGGCACCCCTTCAGAGGTTCCAGCACAGCCATGGGACCTTCACCATGGGTCCCTGGGTGGCCCTCTCTGTGATTCTGGTCTCTGGGACACATCCTCTCATTCATTCTCCACCTCCAGGAATGGTAGCTGCTTCCCGCAATTACGAATGTCTGGGGTATCTCACATTTGTCTTTTTGCCCACTTTGTCCTTCTGTAGCTATGTTAAAAATCTCCTATGTTAATTTCCCTCTACTGGAAATGTTGAGAGTATTTCTATCTTCCTTTCTGGAGTCTGACTGATGCAAATGCTGAAAACCCAGATGATGTCCACAGTAGGATGTTTGGTGAGGGAGGTTGATACCATGTGGTACTTGGAATGCATGTCTTGTTCAAAGGAAGACTTAGGGAATGTGATCACCAGCTTCAACTATCTGAAGAGCTTTCGTCTGAAAAAGGGATTATGTTTATCCCCTGTAGTTCTGGAGGCAGAACTAGGATTAGTGAGCAGAATTTTCAAGGAAGCAGGTTTCAGCTCAAAATAAGGAACTATCCTCTAAGCCCTTGAACTGCCCCCAGTGGAATGCACTGGGCAAATTTTACTGGAGGTTAGTCAAGCAGAGGATTGGTTTTCATCCCTCTGAGACACTGGAGAGGTGCCCACCAGAGTGACATGCTGGGTCAGATTAACTCTTGAGGCCCCCAAATCCTCCTGCAGAATCTGTAGGCTTTAATTAAAGATTTAGTCACTTTCTATTGGAGCTCGAGAACAAAGATGGGGTGCTTGGTGACCTGCAAAAAACAGTATCAATTATCCTCTAAGATTTACCTTGGCTCCAGCGTACTTTAAAACAATCACTCTTACTCTAAGACTGAAAAATTCAACTTCCCACCATTGTACACCCAGCTGAAAGTGGACACCCATTAGTAGGAAGATTCCCTTCATTTGCTCCCCTCTCTGCTTCTAGCTGGGTTCACTCTGTGTCCCTGTGATTTATGCCCAGAGGTCCTTTGGAGGAGACAAAGGTGACTACAGCCCACAACTAATGGAATCAAAGGATTCAAGTGTTCTGGAAAGACTTGCTCACCCTTGTGAATCTCCTTTGATGGATCCAAATCCCTGAGGCTGAGGCTTCCCGTATCAGTCCTGGATTCACAAGGATGGGCAGACAGTTATGAGGGAACCAGACAAGTCTTCAAAACCTTTATGAGATTATCTTCCTGCCAGCTTGAAAATCCCAGCACCTTTCCAATTCTTGCTACAGCCGTCAATAACTTGTGCACATCTGTACAGCCCGCCCTTCTGCTGTTCGGGGCACACGAGTCTCAAAACATCTCTTCTCCATACACCAGTTTTCCTTTCCTGGAGCAAAACACCCTTCATTCCCATTGTGGCAATTTGGGGGGTAGGTGGGGGGAAAGCTATTCCCCTTTGAGCCCTGCTAAACCAAATGTAGAAACGTAACATTCTAACCTCTAATACGCTCAGAAAATGGTAACTTCTAAGCACACTCAAAGAAGTGTTCTCTTACATTTTCCAATGGGAACACTGGAGGAGAGAGGAAACACAATGAGTAACCCATGGTCAAAACCCCAGATATAACAGGACCAGAAATTAGACTTCATTTTGACCTAGTCCAGGGATGCTCCCCTCACTCACACAATCTTATTGCTTCAAACGATCCTACATTATGAGAGAAATCCATAGAATTAAGAGTTTTGGTGGCTCAGCCCAGCTTTCCAGTGAGCACGGGTTCAAACTGACAGCAGGCCATCGGTGACCGGGAGGTTGCCCCTTTTGCCAACACAACCCTTCGTGGATCATTTTACTTTCCATCTGCTTCCCCTAAATTTGTCCCAGTATTTTTGTCATTTTAACATTCGTCATACTTCCTACTCTAAGGGTGTGATTGCCCAGAAAACAAATGGAAAATGCCTAAGAAGTGATCAGCAGAGCCTGGCTTGCATGTCAGCAACTGCCCAACTCTCCGGACTCCTGCCATGGTTTAGGGAGCCCAGGATGCAAAATATCTTAAAACGCAGACACCCCTGCATGCCTAAAAGTCCAACATGAGCAAAGAATAATTTTGAGTTTAACAATATCCTCTTCCCACAGCCTGTCCCCAAAAGTAGGGCTGTAAGGCCATGTTCTCCTAGTGAAAAACTATTGGTTTAGAGCCTGGTGCTGAGGGCAGTAGAGGGCAGGAAGAGAGGATATCATGGTGTGGTGGGAGGTGGGATGGAGAATGGGGGGACAGGGGCTTCTCTCATGGATGGGCCCCCCTATGGGACCAGCTCTCTTGCTGCAAGTCAGGTCAGCTTGTCTTCCAGCTCAAGAGATCTGAATTGCGATGCTCATCTAATGCTCTCTGTTTCTTCTCCCTCCGACCCCTCTCTGACCACCCCTCATATTGTCCCCTTCCCTGTCCCTTTATGTTCCTTGGCCCTCTCTCTGCCCATCCCCTCCAGTCTGAGGCAGCCACCTGGGGACCCTGCTATCCAATCATTAGCCAGGGCAGCTGCTCTACCAAGCAAGCTCCAGAGACCTGCAGCTGGGAGAATGGAGTCCTGCGTGGAGGAGGGGAGCCAGGGAAGGCCCACCGAACCTTCTCAGGTGGCCAGATGATGCCTAATTAGGCCCCCTGCTCTGGAGGCCTCACCAGATGGGCAAATGCCTGGCAGCCTTAGGGAGCCAGCAAGACGCTGTGGGAAGTCCCAGCACACGGTTTCCTTTCCAGCTGCCTCTGGGGCTGTGCGGAAGGATGGTTAAAATAGTAATTGGCGCCTGGGGTCAAGGGGCCTCACGTTTCCCTGCCAGGAGGGGAGATGCTCTGCTTCTCAGTGATGCAAGCCCCGCCACTCCCCAGCCCCAAGGATCCCCTCCACCAGCCTGGAGTCTGAGTTGCCGATGCTGTTGATTGAAGCTGATTTTTTTTTGTCTGTTTTTTTTTGGATTCACACCAGAAGAGTTGGTGCTGGGAACATTTTTCTAAACCTAAACAATGCACACTATGAATTCATGAAAGGTAGAATTAAACTAGAAGGGAAACAAGAAGAAAATGCATGGGTTTCATTCTTTCTGTCTCCCCAGCCTACAAATGTGAGCTACAAAGGGCGTGGCAGAGGGAGGGTGAGGCAGCTGAGGACTTAATTTCGACAAATTGCTGTTTCTGGGCAAGGGAGAAGTCGGGAGCCAGTAAGGGAGGCGGGGTGTAGGGGTCCGCTCCGGAGGTGCAGATATTTTATATTTCAAGGCATGTCCCTGGCCTGCAAAAGAGAACTGCCCTGTGGTTCTCCTAACCTACCCGGCCACTGTGCCTCTCACTGCCCCTCAGCTTGGCCATTTCTACAAGAAAAACATGTCATGGGGGACAGGCAGGGAAGCAGAACCTTTGACACCCTCCTCAGCCCAAATTCTGCTATTCAGGTAGAGTTCGCCTTTCGGTGGAAAGGCATCAATGGAAATAATGAAGTTTACAAACATTAAAGGGAAAAAATGCAGGAAACGGAGCTAAAAATGGGCCAAACAACTTCTTTGCCCTTCCCTCTTCCTGCCTTCCCTATAGCTCCTTGTGTGACGAAGAACGTCTTTGCCTCTGATGAAGAAGTGATAGCAGCAGGGCTTAAGTCCTTGACTCAGATGGCCTTTTTATAGAAAAGGAAAAGTCAGGAAAATACAAGAAATCTTTTCTGCCTGCCATCACAGCCCTCGCACCCCCATTCGGGATACCCTATAAGCGTCCATATGGATTCAGAGGAAGAACCCATGTATCTCATTTGGCGGTTTTCTTTTTTAAGCTGTTGGAAAGTGAATTCTCCTGCCCAGTGGCAATTGTTTTCTAGCTATTATATGCAGGGAAAATTTCCAAAATAAAATGTAATAAGGCTAAGAAAACAAGCATACAAATCATTCATTATAATGTTCCTTATTTACCCTTGTTATTAATGTCCCTTGTTTGTGGGACAAATTTGTGGACGGGACAGGCTGTGTATGATTACATTCTTGGCCAGCAGAGAACCAGGTTGGCAGCAGCACGTCTCTGAGCAATCTCAGCTCTCTGCAGTTTCTGGAGTATAACATATTTTCTGCGGGCTCAGGCTGATACAGTGGACATTAATTGTTGATTCACCAACAGCCATCTGCTAAAGCGTAGACTCCCTGGAAATCTGGGGAAACAGCGCCACCTAGCAGCCCTAGCGCTAAGTGCTTCAAAGCTGTGTTTGTTGTTGACTGGGCCGGTGGAAAAGGCGGACCGTTCTTTTGAGGTTGACCAAATTGGAAAGATGGTCTCTTCAAATCCACCTCCGCTACCAATGAGCACAATGAGCACAATGAGCTGGCGACACCTTGTAGTCCATTTTGCTTCGGAAAAGCAGCTCAGCTTAACATTCTGGTTGGATAAGCAAGGTTTCATAAAATTTCATTACCATAGGTCATTTCACCTGTAAGACACTTTGGAGCTACACATTTAAAAGATGCAGGCCCAAGGAGAACAAGGTGCTTCTTCAAGGTCACACGGCTATTTTATGGTTGAGCCAGGCTCAAAAACTAGAACCAATCCTGCTATTCATAGAATGGGAGCCCTTTTTATAGGCTGTGCAGAGATGAAGGTAGAAACAAGACACAGAAGTGAGAGTATCCATCGGTAAGCCAAGGTCTGGGTCTCTCTCTGAATCTAGATATTGATAACAGGGACAAGGCAAGGTGCACAGTAAACACAAGGACAGATTTTGGCCCGCGTCTAGGACACAGGCAAACACCATGGACAAATCTTTGAGCCGCCCTGCAAAATGTCACTGAAATGGCTGAAACAAACATCTGGGCTATTCTCCAGCCCAACCTCTCTGTGGTCTGGTCAGTCACATGTCTCCCTAAGAGGAAAAATATTGCAGATTTTAATTTGGGAAATAGGGGTTTCCAGACTCCCCTCCTCTAAAGGCCCTTTGGAACTTTGACTCCAAATGTGTCAGATGCTCTTTCTCTCTCTCAGGGAGGAACATTGTGGAGACTCAACCTCTCAGAGCGGGAAGGGACCTTGGGGGTGACTCATCCCATGGGGCTCATCCTGAGTGCACACTGGAACTGCCAGAGAAGACGTTAAAAACGTCAGTGCTAGGGTCCCACCCCAGACCAATTAAATAAAATTCTCTAGTGTGGGACCTAGGTATGGTAGTCCCCCCTTATCTGCGATTCTGCTTTCTGCGGTTTCAGTTACCCACAGTTAACTACAGTTCAAAAATATTAAATGGAAAATTCCAGAAACACACTACTCATGGGCTTTAAATTGTATGCTGTTCTCAGTAGTGTGATGAAATCTCGCACCATACAGCACAGCGTCCCCAACCATCGACATAATCATGGCTCAATCCAGGATCACCTGCTCCAGGTGACCTGCTTCTGACATGTGGTCTGAAGGTCCACAGCCTAATGTTATGTCACAATGCCTATGTCATTCACCTCACTTCATCTCATCACGGAGATATTTTATCATCTCACATCATCACAAGAAGAAGGTTGAGTTCAGTAACACAATAAGATATTTTGAGAGACAGATAGAAAGACTATACTCCCAAACTTGCATTATAGTATATTATTATAATTGATCTATTTTATTGCTAATTATTGTGAATCTCTGACTGTGCCTAATTTATAAATTAAACTTTATCATAGGTATGTATGGGTGGGCCCAAAAGTGCCCTCGGTTTTTTAAGGAAAAATAAAAGACATATTTTTCATTTTGACCAAGAACTTTATTGAACAACATATTCAGCCTTTTGTTCCACTACCTTCCACCAGTTTTCAGGCAACTTTGTAATTCCATCTTCCCAAAACTTTTTACCTTTTTGAGCAAAGAACAGTTCCAGGTGCCTTCTACAGTCTTCCAGGGAATTGAAATTTTTTCCATTAAGAGACTTTTGTAAAGACCAAAATAAACGGAAATGCGAAGGTGCAATATCTGGTGACGGCGGATGAATCAGAACTTCCCAGTCAAGCTGTAACAGTTTTTGCCTGGTCATCAAAGAAACAAACATACAGTCTCGCATTATCCTGATGGAAGATTATGCGTTTTCTGTTGACTCATTCTGGACGCTTTCCATCGAGTGCCACTTTCAGTTGCTCTAATTGGGAGCAGTAGTTGTTGGAACTAATCATTTGGTTTTCCGGAAGGAGCTCATAATAGAGGACTCCCTTCCAATTCCACCATATACACAACATCACCTTCTTTGGATGAAGACTGGCCTTTGGTGTGGTTGGCGGTGGTTCATTTCACTTGCCCCACGATCTCTTCCATTCTGCATTGTTGTACAGTGTCCACTTTTCATCACCCATTACAACTTGTTTTAAAAAAGGAACATTTTCATTACATTTCAGTAGAGAATAACATGTGGAAATATGGTCAAGAAGGTTTTTTTCACTTAACTTAAGTGGAACCCAAACATCAAAGCGATTCACATAACCAAGCCGGTGCAAGTGATTTTCAATGCTTGATTTGGATATTTTGAGTATGTCGGCTATCTCCCGCATGGTATGATGTTGATTGTTCTCAATTAATGTCTCGATTTGATCGCTATCACTTTCAACTGGTCTACCCGACTGTGGAGCAACGTCCAGTGAGAAATCAATCTCCAGCACAAAACTTTGCAAACCACTTTTGACACGTTTGATCAGTCACAGCACCTTCTCCATACACTGCACAAATCTTTTTTTGCACTTCAGCTGTGTTTTTACCTTTCTTGAAATAATAAAGCATAATAGGCCGAAAACGTTGCTTTTCTTCCATCTTCAATATTAAAATGGCTACACAAAAATTCACCGATTTCGATAACTCTTCTTTTAAATGCATGCTGGTATGACAGCTGTCACATACAATCTAACAAAATTGTTTTGAATGAAGTTAAAGACAACTAAGTGCTACTAGAGCCATCTTACAGAAAAAACCAAACGAAACTTTTGGCCCACGTATAGGAAAAAACATAGTATATCTAGGATTCAGGACTAGCCCTGGTTTTAGGCACCCACTGGGGGTCTTAGAACATACCTTGCACAGATAATGAGGCACTGTTGTATTAGTATGTATGAGGGATTCCAATATGCTACCAAGGTTAAAAATCGCTGGCTTCTAGCCCAAACTTTCCCCTTAAAGATGAGAAAACTGAGATGCAGAAAGGCAGTGGTCTGTCCAGCAGCACACAGGGAGCTAATGGCAGAACTGGGACCAGTTTTTTCTTCCTTGTCCTTAGCAGCTTGCTACTAAGTCCGTTACATCACGCTCGGCTTCAACCAGCCAGATAGCCAGAGTGGTCACAGCCTGCAGACACAGCCCCGAGACAGCCAGCTGTGAGTGGTCATCTGTGCACAGGAAGTGCTCTGAGCACTGGGCAAACTCAGCATTTAGGAACCTTGAAAGAAGAGATGTTGAAGGATTCCAACCAATGTGAGGGCACTTGGTCATATTTTTTTTCAACTATGATTTTTGGAACTGGAGAAATAACCACAGAATGGGTCTAGGGCCCCCCCCTGGGCCCATGGTGAGATGGACCAGAGACAGACTCCACTGATCACCTAATTGGAGGTACTTTGGGTCTCCAGCGTACACTCGTCCCCGACAGTCTGATTACACCCCTTGCCCCCATGCACTATCACCCTAGCACACAGCCACAGGTCCCTTTAGCGAAGGTCAGAAGGAAGATTCACGGTGTAAGCTGTTGGCTGTGCAGCAGGATTTCCAAGGAGACTTGTTCTCCTCATTCAGGAGGCTCTGTGTCTATGAAATGACTCAAGTCTGAGAATTAGTTGAGGGATTTTTTACTTTTTTTTTTTTTGCGGTACGCGGGCCTCTCACTGCTGCGGCCTCTCCCGTTGCGGAGGACGGGCTCCGGACGCGCAGGCTCAGCAGCGGCCGTGGCTCACGGGCCCAGCCGCTCCGCGGCATGTGGGATCTTCCCGGACCGGGGCACGAACCCGCGTCCCCTGCATCGGCAGGCGGACTCTCAACCACTGCGCCACCAGGGAAGCCCGATTTTTTTTACTTTCTATTGTGATTCTATTCACCAGGTCTAGAGCTTTCCCATTATGCAAATCAAGTAAGGCTTTAATAGCCAATTCAATGGCTCTACAGGCCATTCTATTCTGATTACCACTTGGGTTCTGCAAACCCTTACAGTAAACACACCCATCTTGTCTTTAGCAATTAAATACCACCTCTTGGTGCTGGGTTTCATCATCCCCACTGAAGTCAGGGGTCCTGTTCGATGGCAGCTGTCCACACCATCACTTCTGGCCCACAGAGAAGAGCCAGCACAGAGAACACAGGGCGTCCCTCGCAAATGCATCTCCCCCAGCCTTGGTAAAGGGAGTGCCCTCTGGACCCTCTGAGGGGACGCAGTTAGGAGGTAGGTGAGCTGATCTCATATAATACATCTGCTCCAGCTTCCCCATCCCCCAAAGCTCTGTATACATTCCTCTGTCTCACTGCCCCATCCTGCCCCATCCTGCCCCATATCTCTTGTCAGGAAGGTCTGGCCCAGGACCCATTACCTTACTGTCTTCATGACAATTCAAAACCCCAGAGATTCTAACTTCAGCATTATGCAACCAAACCACATCTCCCAGCCTGCTTCCCAAACTTTAAAAGAGCTCCAAATCCCATTAAACAGAGTGCCCCAGGTTTTAAAGAAATCGCTGATCACGAGCTATGAAATGAAGAATTGCATCAATACCAAAAGTTTAGAAGAGAAGAATGATTCAGGCAATGTTAGCCAAAGATTCTCCAGAATGAGGCTGGCTGTGACCAGGAATCTGCGAGCAGGCCATCAGCATGAATGTTCCAGGCTGGGCTTCCCTGTCCCACTCCCAATTCCACCTTTCAATCAGTGACGCAGAAAGGAGGGTGGAGGGGAGACAAATCTTGACCTTGTGAGGCCAAGATGGCTCAAGGGCTCATACCCTTTTGCCCTTGGCTTTGGCCTTTAGCATTGCTGAGAGGAAACACAGAAGCTTTATAAGGATGTTAGGTATTGACCACATAGATAGGGTTTTGCATGGGGCTCCCCACTACACCCAGGGATGATGCCCACCTGCAAGCCCTCTATTTGAATTTGGATGTTTTAAACAAAATAACACAGGCTGTCAAAGAATTCATTTCAGGAGTCCTTTTATACTGTTAGCTTATCATGTGGCTCCACTGTGGAACCCTGGGTTGGCTTGGTGGTTCACTCAGAATAGAGCCCAAGGATTCTTCCACGGGGCCCAGGCGCTAAGTGATCGGCCCCCCTTCCTCTCCGGCTCATCCCCTATTCCACTCCCTTGCTCACTGTGGTCCAGATGCGCTGGCTTTCTTGCTTCTCTTCAAACATGCATAGAACTTCCCCCAGCCATTCCCCCTGCTTAGCACACCCCTCCACCAGCTCTGCCCCTGACCGTCTTTGATCTTTCCAAATGTCACCCGCAGCTTCCCTGACAACCTCCTTTCACACTGCATCCTCCACTCCGCTCCTCTGCCTTTTTTCCATTACGGGTCACCTTCTGACATACTGTATACTTCATTTATTTTGACATTGTCTGTCTTCCGCACTAGAATGGCAGCTCCCTGTGGGCAGACATGCTTGTCACTCTTGTCACTGCTGAATCCCCAACCCCTAGAAAAATGCTCGGCATGTGTAAGGGGATCAGTGAATATTTTGTGAGTAAATGAATTAAACTACTATGTGATTGGCTCTGTGGTTGAGCCAATCACAGCTTAATAAATGGGATCTACTAAGAGCCAGAGGCAGCCAGTTTGCCTGCCTCTCCTCTCTACCAAAGTGGAACAATCTCACAGCAATCAATCCAATCAGTAAGGAATTGCCCAAGTCTGATAAGACACACAGACACTGCAATTAACATTTCTACGGCATTTCTTTTTTAAGTTCTTTAATTAAAACTACACACGGATGGTTAAAGCAAAATGTTTTCATTCTACCTAAGCTTGCCATATGTCTGTGGTTTAAAAAGTGAATCTTGTCCCACTAATAATGTCCTTCATCATTTTGCTTAGAGGAGGAGGTTTCAAGGAAAAGGACAGTTATGATTGTGACTCCTTTTACACTAGACTAATAATAACTTTAGAAAAACAGCCCATGTTTAGCTCCACAGATGCGCCTTGAGGGGGACCCTAAAACACCTGAGGATAAAGAGCATCCATTCACAAGAGGAGGCCAGCCACACTTGTTGGGCCCATCTGAGTATTATTCCTTTCGGCCAATGAAAGCTTCAGCCAATGAGTTGCTTAGTTATTATAGGTTATTCTGAATTCAGACAGCTGTCTTTTGTCTGGAAATTGATTACAAAGTAGATGCATCCATCAACTGGGGAATTTCTGATATAAAATTCATTCTTTTATTTGGCAAACATTGACTTAGAACCTCATAGGTGTGTTGAATATACCAAGTAAAACACTTGCAGACACTATGTGGACAGTAAGGAGAAAGGGGCCTTACTTGACACTGGGAGAGAGGGGTGCCAGGAAGGCCTCAGGCATTATATATCCTTTGGACAAGCCCCGAATGAGGTGAGGAAGAAGCCATGCAGATTTAGGAGGGAGAGCATTCCAGGGAGATCAGGTGCAAAGGCCCTGAGGTGGAAATGAGCTCGACATGTCAGGACACAAGAGGCTCCTTTGACTTAACTCCTTTCTCTCCTTGGCTAGAATCCCAAATCCTCATCCCATCCCAGAAGCCAGCTTCCTCCTCTCTGGTAGGTCCAGGGCCTTCCCAGCCCTCAGTCTGAACTAGACACCGCAGAGTAGCCCTGCCCCCAAAACTTTCGTTGCCAGGGCTCTAAGACTAGTTCTTCCAGGCAAACAAACTCCCTTTGTCCTGCAGACTCCTGGCCTTTTAACGTGGGCTTTCCATTGCTGACAAACTCCATAATCGAGGGGAGGTGTTAGCAAAACTTCTCCCATTCCTTAGCAGAACCCCTCCCACCCCACACCCCACCCTCCCACAAAGGAGCTCGAAATGTGAAGGGTAAGGAAGAGCTGAGCTGCGGGGAGGACAGGCTGGTGGGGTGCTCATTGGGCCCCCTTCTCATAGGTCTGACAAGCGAGCTGGACTCCCCACCCCCGCCGTCACCCTCCAGGGAGGGGGTGGGGTGTGCATGGGTGGGGTGAGCAGTGAGGAAGAGGAGGGAAACCACCTCCCCCTGAGCCAGGCTGGGATTGCACATTAGGGACCGCAGTCCAGGCCAGACCCGGCTCCTGCGGGCTCACTCACCCTGGAGGGAAGTCACAGTGGGGAGCAGGGAGAGAGGAACCTCGCCCTGGGGTTCTGCAGCCTCTCCAGCCTCAGAGTGTTGGTCCTGTGAACAGTGTCCAGACCACAGTTTCTGCTGAAATGGGTCCCAGTTTATGAATGTATTCATGTTTTCACTACTGTTTTTCATTTGTCTCAGCTTCATTTCCCACAGTTCCCAGTTCCATGCTCGTCAACAAGACTGGCCACTTATTTGAACAGAAATGACATCAAGAGTGAATTTAAAGGCTGCTAGAAAGGCAAAGGGGGCCAAAATACTGCTGAGTCATCCATCACCTGCTCACTACAGTCTTTTCTACTCTGATGTTAAGTACCTTCTAGACATTATTTAACTGCCGTGGAAACAATATGAGGTGGGTCTCAGTGTTCCTGTGCCGTGGACAAAATAACTGAGGCTCAGAAAGGTAGAGACACCTGCCCAAGCTCACACAGCTAGAAAAGAGCCAGAATTGGACACAAGTGTGCATGGTTCTAGAATCTTCTTGCCACTCAGTGCAAAGACACATAGAGGAGGAATGTGAACACCTGCGGACTGAACTATATGCTGAACACCTGCATACTGGTTAAATTTTCTACCTCACTCTCTTGGAATGAGAAACTGGTCATCAGGACCCCATTCAGTTACTGGTAGGAGGAGCGGAAATGGGGGAGGAAGGTGCAGAAAAGATGCCAACCCAGAAGAGAGCACTGCTGACTTCCTACGTTTTTTGCCTGGGGCGGCTTTTCTTCTTTGTAGGATAAGGAGAGAGACGCCTACGTTAGTCAGCACCTTCGCACAGCCCAGCTTCCTACCCTGCCTAGCAACAGGCTAGGCTGATGCATAAACAAAGGAAGGAGCTGCCCCAGCAGTGCGGGAAGGGAGCCATCAGGCCAGCCCTTGATATTCTCCCACCCCCTTCCAGCCTGAAATTTCCCCTCATTTCACAAATGCAAACACAGAGAAACAGAGAGTGGGCAAAGCTGGCCCAGAAGGCGTTGCCAGCCAGGGCAGAATCAGGACCGGAAAGAAATGAGCTATTCACCCACAGTTCATTCATTCGTTCACTCATTTGGATTCATTAAAACGGCCAAGTCTCTGTCCTCATGGAGCTGATGTTCAAGTGAGGAAGACAGATGATAAATGGATAGATACATAATACAGTGTAAAGAACAATATAAAGGAGTGTAGGAGAAGTCCTCCCTGAGGTGACTCGGAACAGAGACCGATTTCTCACCCGAATGAAGTGAGAAAATAAGGGCAAGGTTACTGAAAAGGGAATAACTTGCTGTGTGGGACAACAAGGAGACCAGAATATTCTAATCGGATTGAATGAGGGTAGAACTTACATTGAGAGGTAACTGGTGTTAGATCATAAAGCTCTATGCGAGGAACAGGACTTTGGATTATTTTTTTAATAGTGATGCAAAGCCATGGAAGAGCTGAAAACAGGGGAACATCATGATCTCCTTCAGGTTTTAAAAAATCACTCTTGCTACCATGTAGAAAAGAACCCTCAGAGAAGGAAAAGTGGAGATGAGGATGGCTTTCCTTCGAGATGAGCTCAAAGGAAAGAAATAAGGGGCACAAGAAGGGGTTGGACCCAGGGGGTGAAGCAAAAGTGATTTGCTGATGTGTTACATATAGTATGTGTGATGGCTTTCAAGGAATACTACTTGGTTTTCATCCTGAGCATGTGATCGAACTGTGGCACCATTGTACAAACTGGAATCCTGTAGATGTCAGAATCTGGATGAAATTAAGTTTTGTATCTCTAGCCCCCAGAACAGTGGATCCTGCATTGGAGTTTAATAAACTTAAATGATCAGATAAATGCAATGATTACTACATGTAAATACACACAAACACAAATATTTAACTACCCTGCTTCCCTTTGTCTTTTGTTATGGTTTTTCAATTATTTTAGTTTTTTTCAAATGAAATCTTAATTGAAATATCAATATATAAAGCAAACACATTGCAAACGTTTATTCATGAACATTTATATTTGAGTTCCACTATGACATTTGCTTATGATAAAGTCAATCAATGAGGCCAAACAGTTCTGATACATACAGATATTTGAAATCAGATGATATAGATGTTAACTGCAATTTTCTATATGTTCTAACTTCCATTTGTTTCTGTTTTGTCTGGTTGCACCTTATGAAGACGTAGTTACAAACAGCATAAGTTTTAAACGTGTTGTGCGCCAGTTAGTAATGCCTTTGGCTACATGTAAGAAAAGAGTTAAATGTCAGAGGCTTAACCATAAGGAAGTTTACTTTTGATTCACAAAAGTCAGTAATATAAAGAAGTGTACAGTTAGAAATAGTGGCTTAAAAGACTTGAACAAATAATCCAAAGGTAGGCACTACAGAACTAATTCAATAGTTTAACAGTGTCATAAGGGCCTGGTCTTTCCATCCTTCCATCCTGCCATTCCTAGGCTGTCATTTCAGCCCTGGGAAGTCACTTTATGGTCATGGGCCATCAAAAAACCATCAGAAAACTAGATCAAAGAGTGGTCAGGACAGAAAGAGACCTTTCTTCGTGACTACCCTCTCCCTATACCAGGGAAACATCTTTTCCAGAATCCTCCAACAGAGTTCTTTTGTGTCTAATTTGCCATACCACATGCTCACTCGTGGACCTTCACTAAGCTACAGAACTTTCTGCCTAATAGCTGAGCAAGACCAAGGAATAATTTCAAGCAACTTTTCAATAATTAACTTGGAAGCTTGAAAGACTAGTGGCAAAAACAGTTTGTATAATGACATAAGTGATCGCACATATATAGAACTGGGCCACTTCCTGCTGTTCTCAGTGGCCAAAGATAACTTCGATTGGATCTTTTCTGAAGATTTCAGAAAGTGGAAATAAATTGACACAAAGAAAAAAAAATGCTAAAAATTATGCTTTCCTATTTATCTCTTCGGAGTCCCGTTCAGCTGCTGCTTTCCCAGAATCTTTCTCTCCCGCAAACCCTCTTTAAGAACTTCATCCTCTCTAAACTCCTCCCTTCCCCTCTTGCTTCATGCCCTCTCCCTGTTATCACTGGCCCGATCTCCTGATCTCTCCATTTGCACTACCCTGACATTACCCTGACGAGTGCAAAAAGTCATTCAGACAAACTTACTTCCCGAAAGTAAAGGAGGGAAAAGGCCGTAGTACCCCAGCTTCAGTATGTTTACCTTTGTCACATGATCATATTGAACAACAGTTCCCATCTCCTTTCACAGATATTGGAGTTAGATCAGAAGTGCCCCAAATTTACAATAAGGGCCAAAAAGCTACTTATCATTCGACATTATCAATATGCAGCATAAGATAATTTATCATTCTATTAATGACTCAGCAACATGATACGAACAGGCTCTGAGCATCTACTTCAGTAGGACCTTCATAAAATTTAGGGCGGAACACTTTTGTACAATATTCTGTGATTCATTAGATGCAGGCCTGAATTTTTTGTAAAGATGATAGTAATTTTTTTCAAGGTAAAAGACATGCACATAGATGGAAGAAAAAGCTTTATCCTGAGGGCCATACTCCACACACACACACACACACACACACACACACACACACACACACACACACACACAGTAAGCCTGATGACACAAAGATTGTAATCTCCAGTATTAAATTTAAAATGGAAAATATTTGGTGTGGGGTTTTTTTCTTTAGTCTATAGTTTTTAGATGAACTAAAGATACATTATTTAAAAAAAACAAAACTCAATTCATCCCATAGTAGGGTAAACATGAGTTGTAAACAAATAGTTTTTCACATTATTTTTCCAGAGACCCCTGCAAATATATAAATGTATTAACCAAGAAAAGTATCATATTAACGTGTTAACAAGAAAGACAGGTCTCCCAATAAGCTCCCAACCCTGCCTGTGTACAGTGGTTAGAAGAAACCCAAGCAATTCAGTCTCTAGACTTTATGCTGCCATCTCCTCTATAACAGGGATGCTAACCCCTTCCCATTGGAAGAATTTTTAAAATGTAGAAATTCAGGAAAAAAAAAAAAAGACACTGCTTGAAATGGAAGGAACCACAACTCGAGCCAGTGGGAGACCCCATTCCCTACCGCGCACAGGCTATTTTGTAAAAGGTGTTTCCTGGGATTGTGGTTGTATACCTTGAGGGCAAGGACTGAGTCTCTCATTCTCCTCCAACATGTAAGAGTTAACTTACTAATAATAATCACGCCAGTAAGGTAGCAGTGGTTGAACTACATAAGAGTCTCCTTTTCAGTTCAATTTTCAGCATCAGAAATTCAAATTAAGGAGCATCCCCCTCCAATGACATTGAAAACTGAAAGGCTGATTTCACACCAACCAGAATTGAAATGCTCTCTGCCTTGAAAACTCTTCAGGAACTCTTTATGCACTTTTGACTTGAAATAATGACTTTATTTCAAAATAAAGCAGCTATAGATCTTGAGGTTGGCTTGCTTTTTTAATAACTGTGGGCTTTCTCAACCCAAGGCTGGAAAACTAGTCTGGCATTAATCATTGAATCAAAGGAGGTAACCAAGGTCATAGCCATGATCCCACCCAATTCGTTATATGGATAACTAACAGGAAAAGTTCTTTGCAATGGCAACTCCGTGTCCCAACCTGCTGCAGCCCTCAAGCCCCTCCTACACAAAAACTCAGGAGCTCTATGTCTGGTCTTGCCCTGCTCTCAGCCTTCTTAGCTGAACTAGAGGCCTTACTCAAGTCTCTGCAGTCCAGTGGTTCTTTAGGCAGGGGACATATGTGACTGTGAACTTCATCTCAGAATCTACAGTTGGTTTTGCTTCTCCTGCTCCCAACATTCTACTCAACTCATCTACAGTTACCTGAGTCATGAGTAGCCATATCCTAAAACATAGCAATATCAAGTTCATCCAATTATTTTCATACTTTGTAAAGGTAAGTGTTTCCCCCCCTTTTAGAATCATACATTCTGATGACTAAAACTCATTAATAAATTATGTCTTTGCTTATACTTTGGTTCTTAATCTAATGCCTCATTCATTTAATTTTCCCAGTAGATTTTAGCACATCAAAGAGCTGCTAAAATCCAATGTGGTTTTAACAGATAGCATGCTTTAGGGAGAAAATGAAAGAAAACCTAACTCAAGTGATTTGGACAATGAGCAAAAAAATTTAAATTCCATAACTATAAGAATGGGGATAGATTAAGACATTATTTTTAGCTCCTTCATTTCTTTGAGGACTCAGATTTCTTCCTTCTTTCCACTCTGCTTAATTCAGCAAGTCAGCTTGTAGCTCTCCTCATGGTAACAAGATGGCTGCAACAGTTCCAGGTATCACCACCTGACATCACAACATCCAGCAACAACAGCAGCAGGAGAGAAACTGTTACCTTGTTCACAGTCCCCAGTTCATTCTTAACAGCCATAAAATCTTTCACAGGAGCTTCAGGGCTCATCCCCAAGCCCCTTTCATTGCCTAGAATTGCACCACCTTCCCACATCTCAATCAATCACTAACAAAAGGGAAATGAGACCACCTAGTTATTTTAAGGTCAACCTTTATTTTTCTGGGCTGAGATTATAGCATACCCTCCTTTAAAAAGAAAAGCAAAAACAAACAAAAAACAGAAGAAAGTGAAGCATGAAACAACAACAGCAAAGAAGAAAAGAGAAAAGGGGAATATTTGGGGCAACTAAGCCTTTTTAAATTGATTTTGGGGTCCAAAATGTAAATAAAAGTACATTTATCAATTACTATATCCCCAAAGCCACTATTTAATATGGTCAGATATACTAAGAGCCAACCTCACAGTAAGGGCAGAAATATCAACAGAGCCATAAGAAATTCACTTACTACCCTTGATATACAGGATAAAGAGTAGTATAATTTTTATTGAGTAGCATAGACACCTCTATGCTTTAAGGTACACTGCCTGAAAGGTTTTTGAAATCAGAGTGATTATTTGTCATCTGACATAAAATCAAGTTACCATTACCACATAGGACACTGGATGCAGCCTATCTCCATTGTAAAGAGGTCCATAAATGCACTGATATTACCTAATGATAAAACTCAATACATAAATACTCATTCTATGATTTCAGTACTTATTCTACAGCAACAGCAATTAAAACTGTGTGTTATGAGCATTAGGGTAAGTAGAGAGATCAATGGAACTGAACAGAAAGTCCTGAATAGATGCATACATATATGGCTCGTTGATTTTCAGCAGACAATGCAAAGTAATCAAAAGGAGAAAGAAAAGGTTTCTTTTCAACAAAAGGGGCTTGAACAACTGGATAAAAATGAACCTTGATCCTCACCTCACACTATACATAAAAAGTAATTTGAGATAGATCATAGACACAAACATCAAGGAAAACAAAATAAAGCATCTAAAAGAAAACCTAGGAAACTACTTTATGACCTGGGAAGAAGAAGAGATTTCTTAGGACACACATTTCAAGAAAAACTTGAACAAAAATGTTGATAGCAGTTTTATTCATCAGTGACTCCAAACTGGAAATAAGCCAAATATCCAACAACAGGGAAATGAAAAAATAATTTATAGTATATTAATAAAATAAAAAATTATCCACCAGTGCACTCAACAATTTGGATGAATATCAAAAACATAACGCTAAGTAAAGAAGCCAGACACAAGAGTATATATGCTGCATTATTCTGTTTAGAAGACGTTGAAGGACAAGCATAGCTAACCCAATGTGCTACAATTAAGAACAGTTTGTACACACTACTACTGCATAGAAAATAGATAAACAACAAGGACATGCTGTAATAACCTATAACGAAAGAGAATCTGAAAAAGAATATATATATATATATGTGTGTGTGTGTGTATAACTGAATCAATTTGCTGTACAACTGAAACACTATAAATCAACTGTATTTCAATAATTAAGAAAAAAAGAAGACTAGCTGGTTTTCTCTGGGGAAAGGAGGTGGGCTATTGACTGGGAAGAAGCACAAGTGTTGATGGAAATGTTCTATATCTTCACTGGGGTTGTAATTACTTGAATGTATACATGTATCAAAACTCACTGAATTGGTACACTTAATATCTGTGCGTGGTTTTTTTCTTTTTTTGGTAAAGTATTCTTCAATAAAAAAAACAATGTTCAAATGCATGAATACATGAGTACTGAATTATAAGCTGCATTTTTATTTTGTCTCTATTTTAGGATCTCTAAAATTGTGATATGTCTTTTAATTATGGCCTAAAGAAACTTTCCAGCCATCTGGCAGTGGATTTTTAAAAACTAATATCGATATCTATTTATTTAGCAAACTTTTTACTGAAGTATAAAATATATGCAGAGATCTTAAGTGTACAGCTTGATAATTTTTTATAAAATAAATACCCCTGTATAACTACCTCTGAAATCAAAATATCAAACATCACCAGCACCATGGAAGCTTCCCACCTCCCCCTCATTGCTGTATGGTGTTCCAGTGTATGAATACACCACAGTTGATTCTGATACCAGCTTCTGGTGGTTTTAAATAAAGCTGCCAGGAACATCCTTGTACATTTTTGGTGCACATATGCATTTATTTATGGGTCATAAGGTAGGAATATATTCAGCTTTCCTAGGTACTATCTAATAGTTTTCCAAAATGGTGGTGCCAATTTGCATTTCACCAGCAGTGTATAAGAATGCTTGTTGCTCTACATCCTTGCCAAAGTTTGATATTGTCCGATTTGTGTTTGGTTTTTTGTTGGTTGGTTGTTTGGTTTTCATTGAGTGTGTGTAGAGGGCAGGGCAGGGGCATGGGGAGGGGAATCAGTGCTGGTTGTTTGGTTGGTGTTTTTTTTTTTTTTAACATTCTGCTGGTATCTTATTATGATTTTAACCTGCAGTTCAATGTTAACTTAAACTTGGATCATTAATTATTGCTTTAATGTCTTCAAAAAGATTACATGATAAAGTAATTTTATATGTTAGAAAGCAAAGAAACAGAGTAGCAGGAAATGTGGAAATGTCACAATTCAGCGTTCTTCTTATAAAGCAACAACCCAACAACTGAGTGCCATAAATGACCTATGAAAGAGTCCAGGAAGCTGCATTTGGTATTGAAACACACAAGGGGGAAAGATACTAGGGAAAAATTGCTAGGCACAACTCCAGATGATGCAGCTAAAAGCAGCAGGATTTGCCAAGTCTTCATGGTAACCACATGAAATAGGTATCACTATCCCTATTTTATAGATGAGGAAACTGAGTAATTAGCAAAATGAGAATTCATATTCAGGTAGGTCACTC
>NW_006792448.1:49955-54492 GCF_000442215.2 Lipotes vexillifer
CTTTCCATATAAGTAAAGTAGATATAAAAGAAGCAAAGAAAAAAGCCATGACCCTTGCCCATATTAGTCGTCATAATCTGTAATTTTCAAACCCATTATCTTAGTAGAACAGCCCCCAGCCCAGTATTGCGTGTATCCAAGCAAGGCAGAGGTAAATCCCCACTTTACTGTGAGAAAACTGAGAGGCTGATGGGTCCCTGTGGTTACAGAACTGGTTTGAGAAGCAGAGCCAGGGACAAGATCAGAACCCCCTGCTTCCCAGGACAGATCACTATGCTTCACTGTCATAGGAGAAGTTAGCCAAGCACGCCTATCTTCCATCATCTGTCTCCCCTCGTGCCTGAGCTACAAAGTGTGGGTGGGAGATGCAAGGATTTCTTGGTCTCATCTCCACCCCTTACTACATACCGCGTTTTCTTTTTCTCAAACAGCTAGCATCAAATGACTTGGAAGAGAACATTCACTCTCAGGATTTGGTGTTTTAATTGGTTCCTTCTCCCCTAAAGAGTCACCAAGGATATCAAATTCTACTTAATGAGGGACTGAAGAAATATTTTAGAAGTGATAGTCTTCTAGGGGTACATAAACCAACATGTTGGTTAGGTCTAGAGATTAAAATATCTAGCAACCCGGTAGGAACTACTTTGCACTGAAAGGGCATCTCCATTTAGAGCTGAGAGTCTCTTTGAACTACATCACTTATGATAAGGATAAAGACTTCCCAGTCCATTGACTAACAAAAATAAGTGTTCAAGTAGCCTAATTATGCCTGAAGTGGCAAATCACCTTTACAAGAAAGCTAA
The DNA here is from genome assembly GCF_000442215.2 of Lipotes vexillifer. Taxonomy (NCBI): domain Eukaryota; kingdom Metazoa; phylum Chordata; class Mammalia; order Artiodactyla; family Lipotidae; genus Lipotes; species Lipotes vexillifer. The sequence continues at coordinate 50,759 of NW_006792448.1, forward strand.
TGCTTTTCGCCAATGTATCAACGATCCAACTGTTCCTTTGTCTTCATAAAGATTGGGATGAGAAGGCAGGAAACACCTTTAAAATGAAGTTTGCATACATCTTGATTCATAGTAGCTGTCTGAAGTTGAAAACGTTTTTTCAACCAAGGGGGGAAAGTCCCAGCAACTTGGACAGCTGGCAAAATAGAGTATATATTTCAGATTCATGATTTAAAAATGATATCCAAAGATTTGTTTCCAATGGGTGATGGTAATCTCTGCAAATAAATAAATGAGTCTCTAAGCCACAAGCAACACTGAGAAAATAAGTGAGGTTCTGGCTGGAACCTGCCTGCCATTAAACAGTGGTCCCCAGCTGGTGGGAAAACCATCCTTGACCAGTAGGGCATCTTGGGGGTAGGCCACTGCCCTGTGAGAGAGGAATGTACCATTTCTAAGGCTAGATAGGCTAAATCAACCCTATTGGTGGGGTAAACAGAGGCATCTAAGAAAGTATTTTTAAAGGTTAAGAATACTTACAGGTAACAGACGGTGAACTTAGAGACAACTGTGAGAGAAACTGTGACACCACTGAATTTCCTTCAGTGTCTCCAACTTTCTTTTTTTAAAAAAGACTCTGGGAGGAGTCATTTTGTAAAGAATTCTGTTATATGAATAGCTCTCTCTCATCTGTGATGCTCTATATGTTTGGATTTTCATATATTGATTATTTTTATATACTGACTTTTTACATTATGTGGAGGTGGGAGAGTCAATAAAAGTCAAGGAAACGTGCATCAAATTATTCAGAAGCACTCTCTTTGATAATTCCCTTTTTGATGGTTGATCAGAGACAATATTCTCTCCATTGAGAGGAGTAGAAGGTTCCTATTGGAAAACAGTGAAATACAGAATGGCTTCCCAGAGAATGTGGATCTTCATTGGGTTTAACGGACATTCAACCCTTCTTCTAAAATGCTCAGTGCAATCTTCTACGATGGGATTTATAAAACTGAAAGAACTTGTGTGAACACTAATATCATAGGATGCTCCTCAAAAAATTATTTTCAAAATAAATTTGGTGAAAGCTTAATTTTAACTCCCTGTTAGAGAGTCAAAACATATCTGCATAGTAGAGACTAGGAGAAATTCTGTAGTAAAGAAACCTGTTAACATCATTTCATGCACCATTTCCCAAACATTTATCCATGGAACTCACTTTTCTTATAATACCTAAACAACTCCTCAAGTGTAACACTCTTTGGAAAATGTGGTTCTAGTTAGGAAAATGTTGAAATAGTCCAACTTCCTCATTTATTGATACTTGGTGGGTGGGAAAAAAACGACCACAGTGGAGAAAAGACACTCTTTTCAGTAAGTGGTGCTGGGAAAACTCAACAGCTACGTGTATAAGAATGAAATTAAAACATTCTCTATCACCATATACAAAAATAAACTCAAAATTGACTAAAGACCAAAATGTAAGACCTGAAACCATAAAGCTCCTAGAAGAAAACATAAGCAGAACACTCTTTGACATAAGTCATAACAATACTTTTTGAATCTGTCTCCTAAAGCAAGGGAAATAAAAGCAAAAATAAACAAATGTGACCTAATTAAACTTAAAAAGTTTTGCACAGCAAAGAAAATCATCGACAAAATGAAAAGACAACCAACTGAATGGGAAAAAATATTTGCAAATCATATGATAAATAAGGGGCTAATATCCAAAAATACATAAGCAGGTCATACAACTCAATATCAAAAAGCAAACAATCCAGTGAAAAAATGGCAGAAGACTTGAATAGACATTTTTCCAAAGAAGACATACAGATGGCCAACAGGCACACGAAAAGATGCTCAACATCGTTAATCATCAGAGAAATGCAAATTAAAACCACAACAAAGTATCACCTCACATCTGTCAGAACGGCTATCATTAAAAAGAACACAAATAACAAATGTTGGCGAGGATGTGGAAAAAAGGGAACACTTGTATACTGTTCGTGGGAATGTAAATCGGTGCAGCCACTGTGGAAAACAGTATGGAGGTTTCTCAAAAAACTTAAAATAAAACTACCATATGACCTAGCAATTCCACTCCTGGAGATATATTTGAAAAAAAATTAAAACACTAATTTGAAAAGATACATGCACCCAATGTTCATAGCAGCATTATTTACAATTACAAAGATATGGAAGCAACCTAAGTATCTGCTGACAGATGAATGGATAAAGAAGATATGGAATATTATTCAGCCATAAAAAAAATAAATTTTGCCATTGGAAACAACATGGATGGAACTGGAGGATATTATGCAAAGTGAAATAAGTCAGACAGATAAAGACAAATACTATATGATATCACTTAGATGTGGAATCCAAAAAATAAAACAAAGTAGTGAATAATAAAAAAAGAAACAAACTCACATATATAGAGAACAAACTAGTGGTTACCAATGGAAGGAAGGGGGGAGGGGCAAGATAGAGGTAGGGGATTAAGAGGTACAAACTACTATCTATAAAATAAATCAGCTACAAGGATATATTGTATACCACAGGGAATATAATAACTATAAATGGAGTATACCCTTTAAAAATTGTGAATCACTCTGTTGTATATCTGGAACATATAATATTGTATATCAACTATACCTCAATTTTAAAAAAAAGTAAATCTGACAACCAAAAATATAAAAAAAAACTACCACCTTGGGCCCAGGCATGGGAAGGGAGTTTTTCAAGTTGATCTACCAATTAGGACCCGGCACCTGATTTAACTTCTACCCACATTCTCTCTCCTCCAAATGATCCTGAGGACCACACTCATCAAGAGCTCTTACCTGGCTTTTTGTCATTGGTAAATGGTAATATGGAAGAGAATAGGGCAATGTTTTGTCCTCTGGGAGGGGTACATGTCACGAAGCTAATCTGCTGATTTATCTTCCAACATGGTACACCTCCTCTGGAAAGAATCACTCTGGTCCCATTCCAGTGTCATCATGGGTTAAATCAGTGAATGGGAAAGAATGGCAGGTGTCTGGCTATTCCAACCCTCAGTATCACAAGAGCCAGTTGGGGTATATAGTGGTTTGGATGAGAGAATGAGCCCTGGGCCATCCGACTGCTTGAAGAAAGCCCAAGCAGCTAATGACTCCATTGTTCCACCTCCATTCACATGGCAAAGCATCATACCTGATCATGTACTATTCAGGTCAAAGGTCATGGGAAATCAAAAGGACATACCCTAGCTAAGAGGTTTTGTTCAACTGAAATTAAATTAATGGATTAAATACAACTAAGTATTTCTCAATTTTAAATTAAATTAAATGTAAAATCTTTTCAAAATTTATGTCATTTTAAATCCAAAGTAAAAGGAATTGTCCAGATTTCTAGTAAGTGAGAAGAGAAGGGGTTCCTATGATCTCATAGTCCAGCTACATCATTTCACAAAGCAGTAAAGACTCAGATAAAATAATCACACGGGGCTTCCCTGGTGGCGCAGTGGTTGAGAGTCCGCCTGCCGATGCAGGGGACACGGGTTCGTGCCCTGGTCTGAGAAGATCCCACAGGTTGCGGAGCAACTAAGCCCGTGCGCCATGACTACTGAGCCTGTGCTCTAGAGCCCACGAGCCAAAGCTACTGAGCCCGCGTGCCACAACTACTGAAGCCCGCGCACCTAGAGCCCATGCTCCACAACAAGAGAAGCCACTGCAATGAGAAGCCTGTGCACCGCAATGAAGAGTAGCCTCTGC
>NW_006792448.1:54708-145491 GCF_000442215.2 Lipotes vexillifer
AAAGGCCACAAGAGTGAGAGGCCCGCGAAAAGAAAAAAAAAAAAAAAAAAGGTCACACAGGTCACACAAAAGATGACAACTAACAGACTTACAGTTCACAGTTTTTTTTTCTCTATAAGTGTCACCTCCTAAGAGTCACTTAGAGTTGAAATACACCCTAGCATCAGGATCCATATTAGTGATCTTGTATTTATCACATTGCTGTCCCTTATTTGTTCCTTCTTTTTTTTCTTTTGATCCCTAGTGTGTTTACTTTTTCCTTGAAATTAAGCTTTCAGAGGTTCAAATTTTGTCTGAAAAGAAAAAAAAAGCTTAAGACATTATACTGAAAAAATAGGTATGGATTATTTCTGTTAGTGAATATTCTTAAGAGAATCTCTGAGTTTGAAAACAAAAAATTTTGGAGACTCATAAAATTGGTACAAATGATGTTTAAAAATAGAATGTGATGTCTGCCAAGAAGTTAAACAAAAAATGGCATACGAGTAATTTTTCTGCTTCCATAATACTTATTGTAGAATTCAAGTATTAACCAAGGCTGTGGTGGTTTTCTCTCTGGCAGCACAAGAGAGAAGCATCCTGGTCCAGGGCCAGAAAAGTACCAATATCCCTTCCCATCATCATCTCCACTTCTCCAATTCACTCTTAAGCCCCAAGCACTCATCATAGATATCAGCCAACAGGAAGCTTAGTCCTGTTCCTCTCACATGTCCCAATCCCACCCACACCCCAATCTATAATCTATGGAATCTCTGACTTTCCTTATGGAATAAGTCCTGGTCGTGGTTGATCAGGAAATGAGTGGGACAGGAACATGACTGCAAATTCTGAATAAGCCTAGCATCACCAATGTCATCTAGGGTCTGGGTGGAAACACGTTATCCCATAGGTGTTCACCAAAACAGAGTTTTCTTCCTATTCCCAGAAGGCTAAGGCTTTCCCAAAGGGAACTGGGTACAGAGAGTGATGGGGTGTTGCCCACAGGATTTAGGACTCCTGATACCTTCATGGGCTGGGCAGCTTAGAGCCTGTGTTCTGGTTAGTCTGTGCCTCTCACTACTGGCGTCTCTCCCTGCACATCCTCCTGGGAGGCAAGGCCGTGGGTCTCCTAGAGCAGAGCCAGCCTCAAATATTCACAGGAAATGCTCAACATAAAAACCATGATCTATCAAAATCCACTAGACCTGCAAAATACTTTGAGCTGCAGGAATCTAAGTAAAAGCAACGCCTTGCTAGAAATCTTATTCCCAGGCTGAGATGCTAGAGAGAAATTCACTTCTTCATCACCCACTGTCATGAATTAGCAAAGGGGAAAAGCTTTCTGAGCCCACTAAGGGAGAGAAAGAAGTACCAGAGCTATGCTAATAATATCTGGGGAGTCCGTGCAATTGTACATTCCTGGTACACTAGCAGATTAAAGACATCATGATCACCTGTGAAGACACTATCAAGAAGGTAGCCATCAGATTTAATGCCCCTTAGTCCTTTATGTGTCACTGTCCTCTCCCTCTTCCTCAAACCCACTGTAAATAAAGGATAAACTATATTAATTCACACTGGCGAGTATGTGATCATTATGATTTACTAACCCTCCCAAAAGTATCTGGGATATTTGTTAATTACTACTGTGAGAAGTGGTGGTCTCTTTTAGCACTCTTTTTGATTTAACCAAAGTTTAAACCAAACTTGGAACCTAACAGAGCTTGAGGTCTAGTCCCGTTTGGTAATTTACTTTCTGTATAGAATTAAGGAATAAGAAGGATAATTTATGTTTTCACAATTATTATTCGAAAAGAGTATCTGCCTGCCAAAACATCTGTCAGAGTGAACAACTGTGGAATCACAGACTGATCAATCACCGCCTGGGGGAAACTAGACTATAAAATGAATCCTGAATTATGACAAGGGTTTGATTTAAAATAGAAAAAATTATTAACTTCTTTTAGAATAATTTTGTTGCTCAGAGATGGTAACGTTTGGATTCCCAGATAAATTTTCTTCCACCATAGCTCTGGGTGTTTGGGTAATTTTTTAAATTTTAGCACTAAATTGTTGGGAACTTTTAGGTTCCAAAGGATTCCTTGTATATAAGAAGTGTAACATCAAAATGTGGAGGCCATTCACTTCTTTAATCTCAACAAATTTGCCAGTAAATAGGGAAAGGGGACTGCTCCTTAGTGAGACAAATTCCTAGTGGGTCACGTAGCCCTAGAAAAACAACAGTGACGGGGGTACTCTCTGCTTCCTTGATTGTGAGGCTAAGGGCATGGGATGCACTATCAGACCTGTGCACCATTTTATGGAGCCATGAATGTGGAGGAAGACAGCCTTGGAGGCTAGACCACAATGAACTCTGTTTCCTAGGACAGGACTGAGGGGGTGAAAAAAGCTGTGAGCCTTAAAGTGAGCTAGAAAATGTAATCTCAGAAACATCTTCTCTGTATGTCCCTGTTTGTTTCATTTGCAAATGAATGGTCCATTTTGAAAACTGACTTACTTCAGTTGAGATAAAAGAAACAGGAAGAATGAGATTCTTCTCTGTTCCGACTACAACTCTAAAGAGATGCTGCCCACTTTCCAGAGGCCAAGGAGAAAAGGGAAACAGTAATGATGGAAGAGTACCCCAAAGGGAAGTTGAAACTCAGGACAAAAAAGAGCTAGGAGAAAGACTTCATCTCCATAAAGCCTTTAGCAAGATGGCTTAGCTAAGGATCACCAATAGTAAGTAGAACCCAGGGGTATGAGGCCTGGCCCCTGGAGAATGGCCGTGGGAATGTACCACTCTCTGGGTATAAAATGGACATATTTCTGTGGGAGGGTTCCTGTCAATCTCACTTAGAGACCTCATCTATTCTGGACCAGAGGGGTTTCTCCAACCAGGAAAGGAAGGATCTAGGGAGCCACTCTCGAGGTCCCAGAGCTCTCTTGCCTATTGATTGCCCGTATCCTGGAAATGAATTAGTAAACCAGACACTTGGCAAGATCTCCAACTGACGTGAGTCTGATTTGATAATTCCATCCTGTGTGTCAGCTCACAGGCCATGGGCATCCATGGGGGCCCTATAATGTACAAAGTTTGGGATTAATTTTGCCTAGATCTGGAGGCAGAGGCCTAGGCTAGCACCTGGGCTATTTTATTAGAGATGCATTGTAGAGCCTTGAACTGAGTATGAACATGAGAAAAGGTACATTTTAAGAAGGTGAATCTAAGAGTTTTACTCCAAGGGAGAATTGTTTCTTCCTGGAATCCTACCTACCACCTTTTCTTTCAAAGAAGCTAGAAAAGCACTACTATGCTTTTCAGACACTAAGCTCATGCCATGACCTGTGTAGTGGACACTTTCAGTCTCCAACAATGAAGATACACTAAGTGTCATCACCAGATGCAACTGGTGTTTAGGAGATGTGCCCTAGAATGGAAGACCTAAAAGGGGGTGAGGTGGGGGGTGGCCCAGAGATTGACCAGTTCTCCCTAGAGAAAGCTCTACAACACATAGACTCATAAATTCCAAATTTCAGGGGCTGTAACTTTTTAAGCTGAGTTTTAAAGCACCTCCCACCCACAGCAGAAAAAGCCTGCGAATACGTTCTCTCTCTCTATCTTCACAGCTCATGTTATTGCCTCCCAGCTTAGTGGTATTTCTGAATAAAAATCAGAAATTTCTTGTGTTGAATCAAATGTCACTCACACACAAAGGATTTGTAGGATGTACCCCTCTACTCCACACCTAAGTTAATTACCCCTGCCCCAGCAACCCATATTAACCAGTGTCAACAGGCCATTTTTTCTCCTTTCTTCAAATAATTCGAGTCAGATCCGTGACATTTTTAGGGCCAAAGGAGAAAGGAAAAAACTGAACGGGAAGCAATGTGTGGCAAAGAAGTGAAAGTTTCCCCAGGATGATATGAAAGAAAATAGAGATGGAAATCTGCATAGGTTTAAATTCCCAAAGAAAGCGAGGGAGAGCTGATGAATATCTTTTTAGAAGCTCTTTCCCAATACAGTGAAAAATCCATTCTCTTTAACTTGATCGCAGAAGGGAAACATCACTGAGGCCACTTTCAACAGATGGAAACACTCCACTTGCCTCAAGGATATACTACAGCCTAAATGCTACTGTTTCTCGTGTGTCTTGTTAACGTTTTCTGTACACTAAAGTCCTATGCAATTATACAGTGTATTTCCTTCTGGGAGCTTAAGGCCCTTGATGAAGTGCTTAATGCTTTAAAAAGCTCTTTCCTGGCTTCCTCCCTGAAGTTTGGGTATTGAAGGAGCTGTCAGATCTAAACAGGCCTATTCTTGTTCTCCCCTCCTGGATCAGACATCTCTTGTCACATTCTTTAGGCCCTCCTTCTACCCTAGCCATTGCTGGAAACCAGCATCCTGGGAGTGTTCATGGACGGGCCTTGCCTCAGCTGCACTGAAGACCTCTTGCTTTCCACCATGGGCTCCTCTGACAGGTGGTGAGGGACACCCTAGTGCATGAGCCACCTTAAAGTAGAAGTTAAGCCCATATGGTTTGGCCGCTGGGGGATGTGAGCTGATTAATGAATGCTCTCTGTGTGGGGCAAACCACTGATTCTCAAATGTGAACATGCATAAGTATCACCTGAAGAGTTTATTAAAATACTATACCCTGGTCCCCCCGCACCGACCAGACATTCTGATTCAGGAGATCAGGGTGGGGCCCATGAATTTGCACGTATAATACAGTCAAGGTGATGCCAGTGTAGCTCATTCGAGGGCCACACTTGGAGAACAAGTCTGCCCTGTAGTCTGTACAGCTCCTCAGAGACTCCCAGCGCAATCGAGGGCCAACCAATCCACAGGAATGACCAACACTTCATGTGCTTTTGCATTGCCTTTCCCCAGTCCTTCACTCCTGTTTCCTGGGATCACTTCCCAAACACCTTTTCTAAAATGTCCTTGCCTCAGGATCGACTTTCAGAGCCCAGACAAAGGCATGGACCTTTAACCCCACTTACCTTCAACACTCCTATGGGGCCTTATCTGGCCTTGTTCCCCTGGAAAACGTAGGTACGAATCCTGCCTTCCTATTGCAGCAATAATATGAGATCAGAACTAACAACCTGATTCAGCTCTTCAAGCCAGTAGGGCTTCTCTGAGATCAGACATTCAAGGAAAGTTTGTGCTGCTGTTACTGTTTTACGCATTGAAGTAAAATGATTTGGCTTTCTAACTTCTTTTATGATACCTCTGTGATGTCCAGAAGCTAACCGAGACTTCTCAAAACTTTCCAAAGGATCCCTCATTGCATCAGGGAGTAACATAATAGCTTTGGGGGTTTTAATGTTGCCATGTTAGGTGCCTACCCAGCAGTCATTCATCTAAGTAATAGCACCTGTGCTCATGCCAAGGGCCCAGCCCCTGGGCATGAATCATGATTGCCTAATGCAGTCATGACTATATATACCACTAGTCACAAGTAGTATATAGAACATTGCCTAAAAGCTCACGTCCCAGCCTTCCTTTGCTGATGTGTGTGGCCAATCAGAAATCAAAGGAAGTTTTGGAGCACTTCTGAGAAATAATGTTTATCTCCCTTGAAAGAAGGAGAAATCATACAAAGACCTTTTCATGTTGCCTCCCTGCTTCTGGCCTTTGAATGCAGCCTAGCACCTGAAGCAATGGAGCCATCTTGTAGTCATAAGGTCACAAGCACAAACGTGAAAAGCCAAACAGCCAAGGACTGCAGATCCGCTTAGTAATCCATGGACTGCCTGGCGCTGGACTTTTTGTTTTATCAGATAATTGACATTGTAACTGCCTAAGTCACCACTAGTTAATTTCTTTATTTGCATTCAGAAGTATTCCTGGCTTATATGTGACAAAGGATTTGCATCCAGAATATATAAAGAACTGCTACAAACCAGTAATAGTGAGACAACCAGCCCAAAACAAATAGGCAAAAGGTTTTAACAGGCACTTCACAAAAGAAGATATACAAACGGCCAGTAAACCTACAAAAAAATGTGCTCAATGTGGTTGCTCATCAGGGAAATGCAAATTAAAACCACAGTAAGAGATCACTACATATCTACCGGAATGCCTAAAAATTATAAAGACTGACAATACAAGTCTTGACAAGGATGCAGAACAAGTGGAACTCTCTTCCATGGCTGGTGGGAGTGTAAAGTGGTGCAGCCACAAAACTGGATGCCCGCCTACACTGCAGGACAATTTTAACCAAACCACAGGATTTCGACCAAAACAACCCATGGCTTAGCATTGGTGACACCCAGGGCTGGACAGGACAAGCTCTGCCACTGCAGCAGAACCAGACTCCCCTACCCTCAAATCTCACCCATTCGTGTTGCCTCCTCATGTAGTATCTTTTATCCTTTAGCATGTCATGTGTGATATCCCCTAATGAATTCAAAGACAGAGTTCTTATCTAATAGATATATTTAACTATTTTGGAACCCAAAATTAGATACTTAGGCTGACAGTGACAGATGTAGTTATGGAGATGGTAAGTAAAAGTATTTTATTTTAGAACTTCTGTAAATAAGCTAGGACTTGTGATAAACACATTACTTCTTAACCTCATAACTCCTTACTAAATAAATATGCATTTTATAGATTATAAACATCTGTTGATATGAATTGATTTTCCAGTTAAGGCTTCAGAGAATAAATACTAAGATTTATCGATAGCTCTCCTCTGCATGCGCACATACACACACACACACACACACACACACACACACACCCCACACACATACATCACCACACATACACCTCTCATTTCTCCCTTTCCATGTCAAAGCAGAAAGCGTAGGAAAAAAGGGCAGAAGTGATCCAATAGAGAGAAAATACTTATGATGCCAGAGCAAAAGGGTATAATTGAAGGAACAACATCTCTGAGTAGGAGTTTGGGCATAGAATACAGTGCTCATGTGAAGGGTCTGAACTAAGTACATTGTCCATTATACGGAGAAAGATGATTAAGGAAATGGATAATATGTGAGTTGGTTAGTATATATGGTGGTGGGAGCACAAGGAGGTTCCCCTTTCACTGCTTCTATTTTCTAAATAAAATAAGAAGCAAAGGCACTGACTGAATATAAGTTATGGGGAGGAAATGTTTGAGGTTCGAAGAATAGAGAAGATGACGTTTGAAAGAGGGGAAGTCTGAGTTAATTGGGGAAATATAGTACAATGTCTGGGTAGTTCCAAAAACCTCCTGAAAGCTGGCAGTCTTGGATTCTTCAATGTGTATGTTATTTAGTTAAAATCTTTCAGTGTGTATATTATTTGAGATTGAATATAGCTGTGAGTAACATGTAAACACAAAATAACAATGTATGAACCAAGTGTGTTCATTCTCTATTACTGACATTACAAATTACCATAAACTTAAAATAACACAAATATATTATCTTACCACTCTATAGGTCCAAAGTCCAAAATGGGTCTTAAGCGTTAATATCAGGTGTTGATGGGTCACATTCAATTCTGGAGACTCTAAAGGAGAATCCATTTTCTTGCCCTTTCCAGCTGCTCTCACGCCCTTTCCCTCCATCTTCAAAGCCTGAAACATTACATCTCTCTGATGCTGCTTCCATCATCAAACCTTTCTCTCTGACTGATTGCATCTGTGAAAAGCTCTCAGTTTTAAGGACTCATGGGATTAGATTGGACCCACCCAAATAATCCAAGATCCTCTCAGCAAGACCCTTAATTTAATCACATCTGCAAAGCCCCTTTTGCCAAGGTAAGGGAACATATTCATAGGCTTTTGAGATAAGGGAATAGACATCTTTAGGAGTCATTATTCTGCCAAACACACCAAGATAGAAGTTCATTTCTCTCTCACATGGAGTTCGGAGATAGGGGGTCTAGGCCTACATCACATTATGAGCATCATGATCATTAGGACCCAAACTCTACATCCTTAACATGTGACCACATTGCCCAAGACAGCTGCTCAGGTTCCAGCCTTCACATCCATGTTCCAGCCAACTGGAAGGAAAAAAAAGTTAAAGAAGTTCTCACACATATATACCCCTTCTTTGGGAATATTTCCCTAAAATTTTATAAAACAGCTCTGCTTACATCTCAACGGGCTGAAATTTTTCCATGCAGCCATGAATCCAGGTACATTTCTACTAAGGAGAAAAGGGAGAAAGTGCTACTAGGGTAGACAATTAAAACCCTCTGTCACAGCATGACTGGGTGGTTTCACCTCACCTGATCTCAGGCTTGTTATTGGATAGAATTAGGCAAGTAAGAGGGACAAAGATCAAGAGAGATGATGGTGTACACAAAGGAATGATGATAATAATGAACCAATGGATTCAAGTCCATAAAGACAATTAGCGACAATAAATGAGACATTAGAAGGGTGATAGTTGGTGAGAAATTAATAGGGTTATTACCCTGGAAAGGAATGATTTGGAAGTAAAAATAAGAAGCGAGGGTGACAAAGAAGGCATCTAGTCTCCTCCCAGGCACGAAAGAATGAGTGTGGGACTTAAGAAAGCCACCATCAGGCAGGGGTGAAGATAAAGAAGTGTTCTCGGGAAAGAGCCGGATTTCAAAGCAAGGAAGTAAAGGGAACAATCTGAGAGAAGGTTGAAGATCTAAGGGATTTTGATTATGACTGAGGTGGCCAGATTGTTAACTTTACAAACTGGAACAATTTTTAAAATGAAGGGGAATTCTGTTGTCACAAAAGAACAGGCATAAACTGGGACGGTCCCAAGAAGACTAGGAGGTGTCTTCCTCCTACTTATGACTGACTTATAGTGACACCTCTGCTCCAACCGCAGAACACTGGATGCCACCATGCATTCTCCCGGCCACTGGCCTTAGACCTGGACCTGCTTTCACCATCACCTGTGCTGCCACAATGGCTTCTCCACTGCCTCCTCTGTGCTTCCTTAGCAACGATTCGAGTCTGGGGAGGGGTATCTGATTGGCTGAGCCTAGATCACAATCCCACACTGGCCGCAAAGGAGAATGGGAAAGTACCTGGCCTTTTCAGTTTGCTACCCCGTCACATTCTCAAGCAGAAGGAGGATTCTGCCTCCTGCCATAACTCGTGAGATTGGGGGATTCCTCAAACATAGGTGCTTTCAGACTAGGCAGTCAAAAAAAATAGCAAATGTCCTATTAAGTCACCAGTTCCTCCTCCTTGGTTGAGGCCTTGAAAAGCATCCTCTGGGGCTTTTTATTTAATCTTATAAGACTCGATTAGGAGTTCAATTTAGGAATATTTGATTAATGATATAAATTCAATCAGAGCGCATTTACTACTAATATCGCAATAATTTCACATTGGAAGAGGTAATTGTGAGCAATAAATTCACTTTCTAAAATGCCAATTTTATACAAATAAAATCCATTTGAAATGGATTAGCTAATAGCCACTGACATTTTCTAATACAAGATGAATGATTTAAATTATTCTTAATCGGTGTTGCAGAAGGCTTGAAGTTTTCATGGCTTTTCCCATAAAACATGTTACGACTTCGTGCCTCCCTGTCTGTCTATGAAGAGTGTGCTTAAGGCTTCTCAGAGCTCTGGGCGCGTCTTCTGATCAGCGTTCCCAGAGAAGGTACAGGCATTCTCTTTGACCATGAACATACATGGGGATGATTTTCTTAAATACAAACAGGTACCTGTTAACTTAAAAGCTACATGTCAAGGTTTATTTGGCACAATATTGCAATGCAGAATTCCTTTCATGGTAATAACAAAATAACAATAATAATACTGGACCAGATCCTTTAGGCTGGATAAATATCACCCCCTCATTGTCTCCCTTCCCTCTTTATCCAGCCTAAAGTGTCAGGGCCCTGATAGGGGGTGACAATGAGGGAGGGGCAGACCTGGGTTTACATTCTGGGCTTTTGCCATTCACTTGCTGCGTGATCTAAGATGAATCAGGTAACCTCTTTGAACCTTCCATTGAAAACATCTTTAGCTCCATTGCCCCCTCTCCCTTTTGCACACAGCTAGAAAAACCCCGATCCTTGTCAAACTGAAATATCTACACATCCTGAACCTTCTAACAGCTGAATGTTTTCGGGGCAGGGGGGGCAACCACATGTATTATGATGTCAAGTCATGTTAATCTAATGGCATAAATCCCAAATAAACACTAGACGCTGCCCAGTGATCCTACTAAATGTTTCTAGTAATTTCCCTTTTACATTCTCTGGAGTTATTTCACATCTTTTCTCTATCTTTGCATCTCCAGGGCATACTCCCCAGTCACTAGCCCCACACTCAGCACTTGATATTCCCCCAAAGGCATTGAGAGACTGAAAACACTGAGAGAGAGGCACCTGCATCTTCCCACCATGTGATCCACCTGAACATGTAAAGCTACCTGAACACGCCCCCTCATTCTCTTCCTTCTTTCGTGGTTCCTCGTCCCATCAAAGACTAGCTCCTACACTTGTACTCGTGACATAATCTCCTTGATACTCAAGGCCTTTGTCCCTGCAGTTGCCCCCTCCTCTGCATCATCACGTTTCCCTCCTGCTTGGTTCATTCCAATGATACACATGAAAGTTCTAGTTTAGTCCATTAAAAAAAAAAAAAAAGCAAATGAGCACTTCTCTCTAGGTTCTACCCACTCCAAATATCCATTCCATTTCTCTGCTGAATTTCAAATCACAACCACACACTATATACTAGACCTTCTTCTGGCATTCAAACTATGAAGTATGATTTTAGGAATGGGGAGTTCTTAACACTAAAGCCCCTAAATTCTCCCCACCAATGTGCAAAAGCCAGAAATTCCGCTCTGAGACCTTTGCATTAAGGCTTTTGTTCATGCTAAAAATACACTATCAGATCCTTTTTCAAATTTTCTGTCATTTAGCCCTCTGAGAAAATGAAGTATCCAATGACCATGCTCATGTGGGCGAGAAGAGAAAATGCATGAGAAATACTGCAACAAACCAAAAAACTTGACCTTTGCTAATGCTGGGGTCTTTGGGGCGTATACTTCCTAAGCCTGTCTGATGGTAGATCAGGCTGGGAAAAAGACTAGTGATTTGCATGGGCTCACCTGGGGTTAGACTGAGAGACAAGGTAGGGAGGACCAGGGGAAAGAGATGCGCTTGCTTCTGTCTTGGGTAAAATCCAAGCCAGGAGACAGTAAAAAAAAAAAAAAAAAAAAAAAAAAAGAGCCTGGTGTCTGACTTAGACTTGGGATGTACAGGCAGGCAGCCAGCTGTCAGAACTAGACCCTCCTACTGGCAGAACTGAAGCTATAACTGTGACCCAAACATGCAGGTATCTCAGCAGAGGTGGGGGTCTGGCTGACTGACTACAAGTTGGGGAAAGACTCAGAGCAAATGGACAAATTGTGTCTAATTTTGAGGCTCAGGCCCCTAGTGTTATCCAATCATCACCCCACACCTGAGTCTGTGGGTGTGGTCACTGCCTCTAATGAATTAGGCTTCCTGAAAAGAGGTAGGGTCCCATGTGGGCTAAACAAGGGATGTCCACTGAGTTCCACACACCATGGGAGCTGGATCAATCAGACTTCTCACCTCTGGGCCACCAGCTCAGCCTCTACGGAGGCACAGGTGCATAGGGAAGGATGTCTGTGAGGGTCACTGTGCAAGGACTTGAATACAGTGTCAGCCTCTAGTTAGTATTGTGAGAACGGGATGGGTCCAGTCTCTGGTGTTGGCTGACCTCAGTCCAGAGAGTCGCTCCCTCACCATACCTTCCTCCCCAGGGCCAGCAGAGAAGATGCAGGTGGCTTGAGAGGAACTTCTCTTTCCATAGCTCAGTGCATTCACCCACCCTAGCCATCCCTTCTTATTCAGTTTTCAGAACTTAATTCACTTTTCAGAACTTAACTCTCAGGTCCACAATTGATGTCTCTGTCTTGAATCCCCATAGTTCTGGTATTCACTGTGCAGAAATTGCCAGTTTATGTGCCCAATTCCTATTATACCTCTTTTGCCTCTGTCCCCAGGGCATCAATGAACATTTGTTTTAGAGCCATGGCTCATTCAGACCTGCTGAGAACCTACGGAAAAAATGGCTTCAGTCAACCCCTGACCTTTTCATGCACCTTTAAGAAGTCCTCCAGCCCCATTTATTTGACCTCACATGGATTCCTTTCACTGCAGAGGTGTACGCAGGCCAGTTGCTCAGCATGGGCTGCCAGGAGAGACTTCCTGACCTTGGGAGACTGACACCCGCTACCGGAGTTGATCTTGCTCTGCCTCTTTTCTATGTGAGCACAGCACTGTTCCATCCAGTGCTCGACTCCTTTGTGTTTTCCCTGGCAACTCCAATACTAAGAGGCAGCAGGCAGAATGTGTGAACTTCCAGTCCTGGTGGCTGGCATTGCGATGATCTCTGCTATCCTCCGTGTAGTTGGAGTCCTCCCCCGGCATTGGAAACCACTGCATGGTACTCTGCTTGACAATTTCCAATCACATTTCATTGGCTAGAACTCAGTCACATAGCCACACTTAGATATAAGAGAGGACGGTAGAGGGTAGACCTAGGGCAACTACTTCCCAGTGATGAATCTACATTATGGAAGAGGCGCTAGCCATCTATGTCATGCTCTCAGAAAAAAAAAATCAGCAACCATTTGTAAAGCATTATTATAATTTGCCCAGCACTGCATTTTCTTTTCTCAAAAAGCACTTACATGCACACACCCCACATAAAATGAGATTTGACTCCTCCCAGAGGCATTTCCATTTTAACAAAAACTTAAGCCAAAAAATATCCCAGTCAGTGTAATTCCAGCTGTCAGCCATTCACCTGACAGCATGCATGGGGAGCTGAGGCCCTCTCTGTTGCTCTGATACCTCAGTGCAAAGAGCTTCTGCCAAGACACAGGGTCATCCCTGTGTCAGGCACTCCCCAGGCATTTGAGCAGACAAAGAGAGTCAATGATGAAGGGTGAAGGAACAAAGTAATGCTAGATCAAGGTCCTGCAACTGGTGTGCCCCCAACTTCTAAGTAAAGAAGAAGAGAAACGACACTGACCCACGACAAACATGTAGCATGAACAGAAAATAAACCTTTGTTTTGTAAGTCACTGAGATTTGGGGATTGTTTCTTACTGCAGCACAATCTAGCCTATCCTGACTACTTCCCCAAATGAAGTCAATATTGTATCTCTTTCACAAGTTAGCAGACTCCTGCCTCTGCTTTAAGTAAAGGAGGAAAACAAACACTTATTGGAGAAAACAAACACTTATTAAGTGACTACTACCTGCTTGGTGCTTTACACATGATGTCTTTTCAGTGTTTTAACAGCCCCGTGAGGAAGGAAGTATTATGCTTATTTTGCAAATAACGAAGCTCTGACTCAGAAAAGTTAAGTAATTGTCCCAAGATTAGTAGTAAATGATTGATCTTGGAATTGAACCCAACCACCTATGTCTGACTCTCAAGTCCATACTCTCCATCCTAGAAAGTCATGCAGCATATACCTACTTCCATCCTTTTGCCTTTTATTTTTTTCTTCTGCTCTAGCAGGGTTTCTGTTCATGATACCAGAAAGGAAGGTTCATAACAAGAAGAACTGGGAGTGAATGTCTCCAAAAGCAAGAAAGGGGATATTAACCCTGCAGGAGCCGCAGTGGGAGGTGCGACTCCAAGGCACCTGCGACGGGCCGCTTAGCATGGCTTTGCAACAGACAACTGTTGGGAGTGTGTCTCACATACTAGCAAAGAAAATGCCGATAATTTAATGAAAATGAAATCATTAATTCAAATTGCATTAAAATGTAATCTAGTTTATTTCAGAGAGAGGGAGGGTGCTGGTAACTGATTATAAAATATACTCGAAGAGCTTTGATTTCTTGCTCAAGGAGTTACATATTTATAACCCCTTTAAAAATAAATTGTCAAAATAAATAAATAAATAAATTGTCATGCAAGTGTCACGCTGGGTTCTGAGTCTCTGCTGCTGCTCCCAAAATAAACACATGAGTGCAGCCTAGAGCAAGCCGCAAAGGCCCCCCAGGAGCAAAAGCTTTGTCATGATCATACCGGCGCAAGGCAGGCCAGAGATCTGCCCGTTTACTCCGTTCACTCGCTAAACTAAGCCGTGTGCTGTGGATGAGAGCGAGGACACACGCATCAGCCTGTAACACTCCTCCCCAGCATAATATGACTCTAAGAGCAAAAGGTCACACAGTTCCTAAGATAACATGACACAACACACTTACACAAAGACACACACACTCTCAGCATATAAAATGTGATGTGCCTACAAATAAATATTTACACTGCTTTACATTGTTATAAAAGGAGTTTCTACCATATAACTACACGGAAGAACATGGATTTTTCAGGTACCCAGCCTCCTACCCACGCCACCAGCACCAGCTCCCTGGCCTGTGAAGCAGGTGGTTTGTCCCTGACTGAGGCGCTCTCCTCTTTCTGATCTCATTCTTCCACTTGCTCAGACACCCACCTCTCATTTCGGTATTTATCTCATTCCAATCCTTTACCCACCTTATCAATCTGACCTTCCAAGAATCTGGTCTCATTCATAAGCATCAGCACAGGAAAGAATCTTTCACAGAGCCCCTCTCTCCAGGAATGGGCACATCAGCCATTTCATGAGCATAATCTTCTGGATGCAATTTCAGGCACCTGTGAACCGGGAAGGAAGGGGTTTGAGGAGGAAGGGGTCTCCTTTCCTCCTAGGTGGTCCCTGCTTTACCGTTGAAGAAGGTTAGTCCTGAAGTCTCTCCATTCCCTTCTTCAGTCCCCAAAACCTCCACTGTTTAATAGGTCTCAGATCCCCCAAATGCAAACAGTGCTCTGATTCGGTTGCGGGAAGCCAAGCAAACACAGAGGAGTAAAACATCATAGGCAAGCTTTGCTTCTGAGGGTGGGATGGGAGAAGGCCTTTCATGAAGCTGAGGATGGGCAGATCCAAATTGGTGAATCTCCAAGGAGGAGATGCATGAAAACGGGGAAGACACAAAGACAGGCGAGGGAACATTCACGAGGATCCTCCATTGAAAGGCCTGAGCCTAAACCACCCTTTGCAAGCGTGTATAGAGGAATTAACCCTGCAGCTTCCAGTCTTTGACATGTCGACCCTCTAGGCCTCTAATACTAAGAATCCTTTGTTATCTTCCCATAGCCTAGAGTGTTTGATCTGGGGAAGCCTGGTAAGGTGACCCTCACTTAGTCTAAGGGGTTATAGAAGCACTGTAGGAGACCTCTTCCAGGCATACAAGCCAGTACCATTCTAGTTCCTGGTTTTTAAGTCCTCTCTACTGAGGTTGGCAAAGAACGTCCCTTAGAGAAAAGACAAGGACCGCGCTGGATCCAGTTCATATGTCAACGTGCCCGGCTATGACTACTCATTCTTCCTATTAATGTTCAACACATGACTGTGTAGTCAGACCTGGAGGCCTACATACTTCTTAGTAATGTTCATCAGAATTTCAATTCTTTCAAAATAATGTCACTGGATTGCTTGGAATTTTCATTATACAACATTATAATGTATTAACTAAATGAGAAAACACATAGACACACAAACATACAGAGATGATATGTTTAATAGTCAGAAAATCATTGAAAGTATGGAGGCCCAGTGGTTTGGAAAGGGAGGAATAAAAAGAAAAATGTTGGTATAAAATATGGCACATAGAGAAACCATTTTTCATATCCTTTTAAAGCACTACTTTTTTTCAAGAGAAAATGTACCAAAAGTCACATTTTAATGACTAGGAAGGAGTAACCTCTCTGGAAACAACAAAATTCATTATTTGAAGGTAATGCTGGCATAACAATACTAAAAATGACAGGGAATTCAGGAAAATGACAGATGGCCCAGAAATCATACCCAACGAAACCAGACAAATGGGTCATTCAAAAGTTCCAACTTGGAAGCTACAATTCCGGTATGCTCAATTTTCAGTAAATTTAACAGGATGGCACAGTGAACTACAGTTTAAGAGACTTAAGGTTTAGTCTTGTCTCTACCACTAATTACCTCCATGACCTTGAATAAGTCATTCAAAGTCCCCAGAAATGAAACACAGTGATCACCAAGAGCCTTCTAACTGTAACCTCTATAAGTGGAAACGTATTTAGATTACAGAAAAAGAAATCTCAAACTTAAGGAAATTTTGAGTTTGACAGTCACATGTTAACTGATAAAAATCCATTGGTGATAATTTTATTGAAATTAAAAGAAAAGCTACCATTTAATAAGCACTAATCAAATGCAAGTACTTGCAGAGAAATATTATTATTTCTATTTTACAAAACTGGAAATTGAGACTCAGAGAATTTAGGTAAGTTGCCCAAGATTTACACAATTATTAAATGTTGGAACCAGGATCCAAAGAGGGGTCTTTAAAAAAAATTTTTTTAGCCACTTTTATTGTAGTCAGCTGCCAATTCTATTATCTGTTATAAAAAAATTCAAAGAGGGCTTCCCCGGTGGCACAGTGGTTGAGAGTCCGTCTGCCGATGCAGGGGACACGGGTTCGTGCCCCGGACCGGGAAGATCCCACATGCCGCGGAGCGGCTGGGCCCGTGAGCCGTGGCCGCTGAGCCTGTGCGTCCGGAGCGTGTGCTCTGCAATGGGAGAGGCCACAACAGTGAGAGGCCTGCGTACCACAAAAAAAAAAAAAAAAAAAAAAAAAATTAAAAGAGTAGAAGGAAGTTTCTCAGTTCTATGATGCAAAACTTCTGGGAATTATATTAGGGACCATGACAGAGATAGAAAGCGGACTACCAAAAAAGTGTGTCCATCTGTCATGGGAGTGTGACTGGGAGACACATAGCCAGGTACTTCCCTTCCCAACACAACCTGACTTGCTCTGGTAGGGCCATGTGGCTGTCTTTCCAACAAAATATGAAGGAACCAAAATCTTTCACTTATAGACTATTACTTTTGAGACACACATGGGACTTTTGCAAACCCCCCTTCCTCAGCAGCCTGGAGCAGGGAACTCCAAGGCCACTAAGGATGTAAACTGTGGAGGAGCTGCAAGGTGGCGGAAGAGTAAGACGCGGAGATAACCTTCCTCCCCACAAATAAAAAAGAAATACATCTACATATGGAACAACTCCTACAGAACACATACTGAACGCTGGCAGAAGACCTCAGACCTCCCAAAAGGTAAGAAAGTCCCCACGTACCTGGGTAGGGCAAAAGAAAAAAGAAAAACCAGAGGCAAAAGAATAGGGATGGGATCTGCACCAGTGGGAGGGAGCCGTGAAGGAGGAAAGGTTTCCACACACTAGAAGCCCCTTCGTGGGCGGAGACTGCGGGTGGCGGAGCGGGGAAGCTTCGGAGCCGCGGAGGAGAGCACAGCAACAGGGGTGCGGAGGGCAAAGCGGAGAGATTCCCGCATAGAGGATCGGTGCCGACCGGCGCTCACCAGCCCGAGAGGCTTGTCTGCTCACCCGCCAGGGCGGGTGGGGCTGGGAGCTGAGGCTCGGGCTTCCGTCTGAGAGCCGGGAGAGGACTGTTGTTGGCTGCGTGAACACAGCCTGAAGGGGACTAGTGCGCCATGGCTAGCCGGGAGGGAGTCTGGGAAAAACTCTGGAACTGCCGAAGACACAAGAGACTTTTTCTTGCCTCTTTGTTTCGTGGTGCGCGAGAAGAGGGGATTCAGAGCGCCGCCTAAAGGAGCTCCACAGACGGGCGCGAGCCGCGGCTATCAGCACGGACCCCAGAGACGGGCATGAGATGCTAAGGCTGCTGCTGCTGCCACCAATAAGCCTGTGTGCGAGCACAGGTCACCATCCACAGCCCCCTTCCGGGGAGCCTGTGCAGCCCGCCATTGCCAGGGTCCCGGGATCCAGGGACAAGTTCCCCGGGAGAACGCACGGCGCACCTCAGGCTGGTGCAACATCCTGCTGGCCTCTGCCGCCGCAGGCTCGCCCCGCATCCATAGCCCTCCCTCCCCCCCGGCCTGAGTGAGCCAGAGCCCCCGAAGCAGCTGCTCCTTTAACCCCATCCTGTCTGAGCGAAGAACAGATGCCCTCAGGCGACCTGCACGCAGAGGCAGGGCCAAATCCAAGCTGAACCCTGGGAACTGTGCGAACAAATAAGAGAAAGGGAAATCCTTCCCAGCAGCCTCAGGAGCAGTGGATTAAATCTCCACAATCAACTTGATGTACCCTGCATCTGTGGAATACCTGAATAGACAACGAATTATCCCAAATTGAGGAGGTGGACTTTGGGAGCAATGATATATATATATATATATATTTTTTTTTTCCCCCTTTTCCTCTTTTTGTGAGTGTGTATGTATATGCTTCTATGTGTGAGTTTGTCTGTATAGCTTTGCTTTTGCCAGTTGTCCTAGGGTTCTGTCTGTCCGTTTTTGTTTTGTTTTTTTTAGTATATTCTTAGCACTTGTTATTATTGGTGGATTCGGTTTTTGGTTTGGTTGCTCTCTTCTTTCTTTTTCTTTTTTTGTTACGTAAAAATATTTTTAATACTTATTTTTTATTTTAATAACTTTATTTTATTTTATTTTATCTTCTTCTTTCTTTCGTTCTTTTTTTCCCCTCCCTTTTATTCTGAGCCGTGTGGATGACAGGCTCTCGGTGCTCCAGCCAGGAGTCAGGGCTGTGCCTCTGAGGTAGGAGAGCCAAGTTCAGAACACTGGTCCACAAGGGAACTCCCAGCTCCACTGAATAAACAGCAAGGTACAGTGCTGGACACCCTATGCCAAACAACTAGCAAGACAGAAACACAACCCCACCCATTAGCAGAGAGGCTGCCTAAAATCATAATAAGACCACAGAAACCCTAAAACACACCACCAGATGTGGACCTGCTCACCAGAAAGACAAGATCCAGCCTCATCCATCAGAACACAGGCTCTAGTCCCCTCCACCAGGAAGCCTACACAACCCACTGAACCAACCTTAGCCACTGGGGACAGACACCAAAAACAATGGAAACTACGAACCTGCAGCCTGAGAAAAGGAGACCCCAAACACAGTAAGTTAAGCAAAATGAGAAAACAGAGAAACACACAGCAGATGAAGGAGCAAGGTAAAAACCCACCAGACCTAACAAATGGAGAGGAAAGAGGCAGTCTACCTGAAACAGAATTCAGAAAAATGATAGTAAAGATGATGCAAAATCTTGGAAATAGAATGGAGAAAATATAAGAAATGTTTAACAAGGGCATAGAAGAACTAAAGAGCAAACAAACAGTGATGAACAACACAATAAATGAAATTTAAATTCTCTAGAAGGGATCAATAGCAGAATAACTGAGGCAGAAGAACGGATAAGTGACCTGGAAGATAAAATAGTGAAAATGACTACTGCAGAGCAGAATGAAGAAAAAAAAATGAAAAGAATTGAGGACAGTCTCAGAGACCGCTGGGACAAGAATAAACGCACCAACATTCGAATTATAGGGGTCCCAAAAGAATAAGAGAAAAAGAAAGGGACTGAGAAAATATTTGAAGAGATTATAGTTGAAAACTTCCCTAATATGGGAAAGGAAATAGTTAATCAAGTCCAGGAAGCACAGAGAGTCCCATACAGGATAAATCAGAGGAGAAACACACCAAGACACATATTAATCAAACTATCAAAAATTAAATACAAAGAAAAAACATTAAAAGCAGCATGAGAAAAACAACAAATAACATACAAGGGAATCTCCATAAGGTTAACAGCTGATCTTTCAGCAGAAACTCTGCAACCCAGAAGGGAGTGGCAGGACATACTAAAAGAGATGAAGGGGGAAAACGTACAAACAAGGTTACTCTACCCGGCAAGTATCTCATTCAGATTTGATGGAGAAATTAAAACCTTTACAGACAAGCGAAAGCTAAGAGAATTCAGCACCACCAAACCAGCTTTACAACAAATGCTAAAGGAACTTCTCTAGGTAGGAAACACAAGAGAAGGAAAAGATCTACAATAACAAACCCAAAACAATTAAGAAAATGGGAATAGGAACATACATATCAATAATTACCTTAAATGTAAATGGATTAAATGTTCCAACCAAAAGCCATAGACTGGCTGAATGGATACAAAAACAAGACCCATATATATGCTGTCTACAAGAGACCCAGTTCAGACCTAGGGACACATACAGACTGAAGGTCAGGGGGTGGAAAAAGATATTTCATGCAAATGGAAATCAAAAGAAAGCTGGAGTAGCAATACTCATATCAGACAAAATAGGCTTTAAAACAAAGACTATTACAAGAGACAAGAAGGACACTACATAATATTCAACGGATCAGTCCAAGAAGAAGACATAACAATTGTAAATATTTATGCACCCAATATAGGAGCAACTTAACACATAAGGCAAATACTAACAGCCATAAAAGGGGAAATCGACACTAACACAATCACAGTAGGGGACTTTAACACCCCACGTTCACCAATGGGCAGATCACCCAAAATGAAAATAAATAAGGAAACACAAGCTTTAAATGATACATTAAACAAGATGGACTTAATCGATATTTATAGGACATTCCATTCAAAAACAACAGAATACACTTTCTTCTCAAGTGCTCATGGAACATTCTCCAGGATGGATCATATCTTGGGTCAAAAATCAAGCCTCAGTAAATTTAAGAAAATTGAAATCGTATCAAGTATCTTTCTGACCACAATGCTATGACATTAGATTTCATTACAGGAAAAATCTGTGAAAAATACAAAGAGATGGAGGCTAAACAATACACTACTTAATAACCAAGAGATCACTGAAGAAATCAAAGAGGAAATAAAAAAAATACGTAGGAACAAGTGACAACGAAATCACAAGGACCCAAAACCTATGGGTTGCAGCAAGAGCAGTTCTAAGAGGGAAGTTTATAGCAATACCATCCGACAACAAGAAACAAGAAAAATCTCAAATAAACAACCTAACCTTACACCTAAAGCAATTAGAGAAAGAAGAACAAAAAAACCCAAAAGTTAGGAGAAGGAAAGAAATCATGAAGATCAGATCAGAAATAAATGAAAAAGAAATGAAGGAAACGATAGCAAAGAAAAATAAAACTAAAAGCTAGTTCTTTGAGAAGATAAACAAAATTGATAAACCATTAGCCAGACTCATCAAGAAAAAAAGGGAGAAGACTCAAATCAATAGAATTAGAAATGAAAAAGGAGAAGTAACAACTGACACTGCAGAAATACAAAGCATCATAAGAGACTACTACAAACAACTATATGCAAATAAAATGGACAACCTGGAAGAAACGGACAAATTCTTTGAAATGCACAACCTTCTGAGACTGAACCAGGAAGAAACAGAAAATATGAACAGACCAATCACAAGCACTGAAATTGAAACTGTGATTAAAAATCTTCCGACAAACAAAAGCCCAGGACCAGATGGCTTCACAGGCGAATTCTATCAAACATTTAGAGAAGAGCTAACACCTATCCTTGTCAAACTCTTCCAAAATATAGCAGAGGGAGGAACACTCCCAAACTCATTCTACGAGGCCACCATCACCTTGATACCAAAACCAGACAAGGATGTCACAAAGAAAGAAAACTACAGGCCAATATCACTGATGAACATAGATGCAAAAATCCTCAACAAAATACTAGCAAACAGAATCCAACAGCACATTAAAAGGATCATACACCATGATCAAGTGGGGTTTATTCCAGGAATGCAAGGATTCTTCAATATACGCAAATCTATCAATGTGATAAACCATATTAACAAATTGAAGGAGAAAAACCATATGATCATCTCAATAGATGCAGAGAAAGCTTTTGACAAAATTCAACACCCATTTATGATAAAAACCCTGCAGAAAGTAGGTGTAGAGGGAACTTTCCTCAATATAATAAAGGCCGTATATGACAAGCCCACAGCCAACATCATCCTCAATGGCGAAAAACTGAAACCATTTCCACTAAGGTCAGGAACAAGACAAGGTTGCACACTCTCACCACTCTTATTCAACATAGTTTTGGAAGTTTTAGCCACAGCAATCAGAGAAGAAAAGGAAATAAAAGGAATCCAAATCGGAAAAGAAGTAGTAAAGCTGTCACTGTTTGCAGATGTTCTATACATAGAACATCCTAAAGATGCTACCAGAAAACTACTAGAGCTAATCAATGAATTTGGTAAAGTAGCAGGATATAAATTTAATGCACAGAAATCTCTTGCATTCCTATACACTAATGATGAAAAATCTGACAGTGAAATTAAGAAAACACTCCCATTTACCACTGCAACAAAAAGAATAAAATACCTAGGAATAAACCTACCTAAGGAGGTAAAAGACCTGTACTCAGAAAACTGTAAGACACTGATGAAAGAAATCAAAGATGACACAAACAGATGGAGAGATATACCACGTTCTTGGATTGGAAGGATCAACATTGTGAAAATGATTCTACTACCCAAAGCAATCTACAGATTCAATGCAATCCCTATCAAACTACCAATGGCATTTTTCACAGAACTAGAACAAAAAATTTCACAATTTGAATGGAAACACAAAAGACCCCGAATAGCCAAAGCAATCTTGAGAATGAAAAACGGAGCTGGAGGAATCAGGCTCCCTGACTTCAGACTATACTACAAAGCTACAGTAATCAAGGCAGTATGGTACTAGCATAAGAACAGAAATATAGATCAATGGAACAGGATAGAAAGCCCAGAGATAAACCCACGCACATATGGTCACCTTATCTTTGATAAAGGAGGCAAGAATATACAATGGAGAAAAAAGACAGCCTCTTCAATAAGTAGTGCTGGGAAAACTGGACAGCTACATGGAAATGAATGAAATTAGAACACTCCATAACACCATACACAAAAAATAAATGCAAAATGGATTAAAGACCTAAATGTAAGGCCAGACACCATCAAACTCTTAGAGGAAAACATAGGCAGAACACTCTATGACATAAATCACAGCAAGATCCTTTTTCAGCCACCTCCTAGAGAAATGGAAATAAAAACAAAAATAAACAAATGGGACCTAATGAAACTTAAAGCTTTTGCACAGCAAAGGAAACCATACACAAGACGAAAAGAACACCCTCAGAATGGGAGAAAATATTTGCAAATGAAGCAACTGACAAAGGATTCATCTCCAAAACATATAAGCAACTCATGCAGCTCAATATCAAAAAAAGAAACAACCCAATCCAAAAATGGGCAGACCTAAGTAAACATTTCTCCAAAGAAGATATACAGATTGCCAACAAACACATGAAAGAATGCTCAACATCATTAATCATTAGAGAAATGCAAATCAAACTACAATGAGATATCATCTCACACTGGTCAGAATGGCCATCATCAAAAAATCTACAAACAATAAATGCTGGAGAGGGTGTGGAGAAAAGGGAACCCTCCTGCACTGTTGGTGGGAATGTAAATAGATCCAGCCACTATGGAGAACAGCATGGAGATTCCTTAAAAAACTAAAAATAGAACTACCATACGACCCAGCAATCCCACTACTGGGCATATACCCTGAGAAAGCCATAATTCGAAAAGAGTCATGTAACACAATGTTCATTGCAGTTCTATGTACAATAGCCAGGACATGGAAGCAACCTAAGTGTCCATCAAAGATGAATGGATAAAGAATATGTGGCACATATATACAATGAAAAATTAGCCATAAAAGGAACGAAATTGAGTTATTTGTAGTGAGGTGGATGGATGTAGAGTCTGTCATACAGAGTGAAGTACGTCAGAAAGAAAAAAACAAATAGCATAAGCTAACACATATATATGGAATCTAAAAAAAACAAAAAAGAAAAAAAATGGTCATGAAGAACCTAGGGGCAAGACTGGAATAAAGACACAGACCTACTAGAGAATGGGCTTGAGGATATGGGGAGGGGGAAGGGTAAGCTGGGACAAAGTAAGAGAGTGGCATGGACATATATATACTACCAAATGTAAAATAGCTAGCTAGTGAGAAGCAGCCACATAGCACAGGGAGATCAGCTTTGTGACCACCTAGAGGGGTGCGATAGGGAGGGTGCGAGGGAGGGAGACACAAGAGGGAAGAGATATGGGGATATATGTATATGTATAACTGATTCACTTTGTTATCAAGCAGAAACTAACACACCATTGTAAAGCAATTATACTCCAATAAAGATGTTTAAAGAAACCCAACAAAACAAAACAAACAAACAACAAAGGATGTAAACTGCAAGGTGGAAGGAGCCTGGGGCCCTCAATCAGTGTGGAGTGGATCAGCTTGCCGTCCAGGACTACTGAATTATTCCATTAGTGAAAAAAAGAACTTTTTTAATGTGAAACACTAACATTATAGGGTTTGTTTGTTATATCATCTAGTGTTTCCCTAACTAAGACAGGGTATCAGATGGACTCTGCAGGGATCTCCTTATCTCTTCTCCCCTATGTTCCTCTAACTTCAACCTGTGTGCTGGGAAGAAGTGAAGGACTTAGGGTAGGAGGATGGGAGGTTGCAAATTCATGCCTTAAAGGACAGGGAAGGGGGTTACAGAAAGGGTGAATCACATTGCCCCATCCCATTCACAAACAATCCCATCTTGGTAATTATGACAGACACATACATTTAGTAATAAATGCTTGGTGATTAGGATATGTACTGACACACACATTGCACCCACCTTCATAACACCCCAGCCACAAGGTATCAGTTGAGAGTCACTACCCTAACATCACCCCTACTGGTTCAACCCTCTATCCACCTTTGAAACCCATCTGACCCTCATGCAGAGGATATATAAAAAGGATCAGAGCAACACTTCAGCCGTTCCACGTTAGATTAACTTGGTTACTGTGTTTCCTAGGGCTATCATAACAAATTACCACAAACTGGATGGCTTAAAACATTATTCTCTTCTACTGTTCTGGAGGCTAGAAGTGTGAAATCAAAGTGCGTTGGTGTCCCCTGAGGACTATAAGGGAGAACTTGTTCCATGTCTCTCCCCTAGCTTCTGGGGCTTGCCGGCAATCCTTGGTGTTCCTTAGTGAGGAAGCACGTGACTCCAATCCCTGCCCCCGTCTTCACCCAGCCTTCTTACCTGAGTACCTGTTTCCAAATTTCCCTCTTCTTACAAGGACATCAGTCATACTGGATTTAACTAACTTTAATCCAGTGGGATATTACCTTGATTACATCCCCAAAGATTCTACTTCCAACTAAGGTCACAATCACAGATTCACGGGGTTAATCTTCAACATATAACTTGGGGGGGGGGCACAATTCAATCCACAACAGCTACTAAGGCAGTTGCTATCTCATAGCTAGGTTCTTCTAACTGGCCTACTGTAATCGCATCTCCTAAAACTAGGCCTTGTTGAACAAGGCATTTTGGAAGAAGGTTCAGATCTTACCCCCTCACACACAGGTTTCAGCCCTGCCTTTCTCTCTCATGTTCTTCCTGGCACTGGAGTCCTGGCTTCTGCAAGCCCCACCAGTGTCCCTTTCTCCTGCCCCTGAGCCTCGTAGATTAGACTCCTCTACACTTCAGCCTGTTGTCTTGAAACTGACTCCCCATTCATCCAACTCAGCCATTGCTAATGGACCGGACTTCCCAATCTGTCCATTTGACAAACTATCCCTTTACCCAATTAACCTCAGTGGAGATCCATCCCGCGCCAAGCATATTTGCCTCTGATCTGGGGGAAGGAGTCAGGAGGGTACAAACAGGATTCTAGACCCAAGAAAGTGCTCAAAACAGTCAAAGCTCCTCCTGGAAAACCCAGAGGTTGCTGCTGTCATGGAGAGTCTTGTGTATATGGAAGAGTCTGTGCAGAGTTTGATACGTGTGAGGCTGGGCAGCTCTCCAGATGCGGTTACCCATCCTCATAGCCTGGCACAAGTGCAGGATATGCAATTATCACAGGCCAAAGCATCCCAGTGGTCAGAAACCCAGGACACTCAGTGCGAGTTCTGGAGAATGCAGGTGTCTGTGTCCATGTCAAGAAGGAGGCTGGGAAACGTGGGAGAGCAGACCAGAGTATCGCTTCGGGTCTCTGTCTAATTATGTCCATGGTAAATCTAACAGGAAGCAGGTTTCCAGCTCAAATTCTCATGTGCTTCTTCTTGGGGCAGAAACACATTCCAAGGGACGGGCAGCCCTGAGCCCACAGAAGAGGATGTGTAGGTGGAAACAGTTAAAATATATAGAAACACAAGACTTTTTTTTTGAATTTTATTTTATTATTATTTTTTATACAGCAGGTTCTTATTAGTTATCTATTTTATACATATTAGTGTATACATGTCAATCCCAATCTCCCAATTCATCCCACCACCATCCTGCCACCCCCCACTTTCCCCCTTGGTATCCATACATTTGTTCTCTACATCTGTGTCTCTATTTCTGCCTTGCAAACCAGTTCATCTGTACCATTTTTCTAGATTCCACATATATGCGTTAAAATACGATATTTGTTTTTCTCTTTCTGACTTCACTCTGTATGACAGTCTCTAGGTCCATCCACATCTCTACAGATGAGCCAATTTTGTTCCTTTTTATGTCTGAGTAATATTCCATCGTGTATATGTGCCACATCTTCTTTATCCATTCATCTGTTGATGGGCATTTAGGTTGCTTGCATGACCTGGCTATTGAAAATAGTGCTGCAATGAACATTGGGGTGTATGCGTCTTTTTGAATTACGGTTTTCTCTGGGTATACGCCCAGTAGTGGGATTGCTGGGTCATATGGTAGTTCTATTTTTAGTTTTTAAGGAACCTCCACACTGTTCTCCCTAGTGGCTGTATCAATTTACATTCCTACCAAGAGTGCAAGAGTGTTCCCTTTTCTCCACACCCTCTCCAGCATTTGTTGTTTGTAGATTTTCTGATGATGCCCATTCTAACAAGCGTGAGGTGGTACCTCATTGTAGTTTTGATTTGCATTTCTCTAATAATTAGTGATGTTGAGCAGCTTTTCATGTGCTTCTTGGGCATCTGTATGTCTTCTTTGGAGAAATGTCTATTTAGGTCTTCTGCCCATTTTTGATTGGGTTGTTTTTTTTAATATTGAGCTGCATGAGCTGTTTATATATTTTGGAGATTAATCCTTTGTCCGTTGATTCATTTGCAAATATTTTCTCCCATTCTGAGAGTTGTCTTTTCATCTTGTTCATACTTTCCTTTGCTGTACAAAAGTTTTAAGTTTCATTAGGTCCTATTTATTTATATTTGTTTTTATTTCCATTACTCAAGGAGGTGGGTCAACAAAGATCTTGCTGTGATTCATCTCAGAGTGTTCTTCCTATGTTTTCATCGAAGAGTTTTATGGTGTCTGGTCTTACATTTAGGTCTGTAATCCATTTTGAGTTTATTTTTGTGTATGGTGTTAGGGAGTGTTCTAATTTCATTCTTTTGCATGTAGCTGTCCAGTTTTCCCAGCACCACTTATTAAAGAGGCTGTCTTTTCTCCATTGTATATTCTTGCCTCCTTTATCAAAGATAAGGTGACCATATGTGTGTGGGTTTATCTCTGGGCTTTCTCTCCTGTTCCATTGATCTATATGTCTGTTTTTGTGCCAGTACTATATTGTCTTGATCACTGCAGCTTTGTAGTATAGTCTGAAGTCAGGAAGCCTGATTCCTCCAGCTCTGTTTTTTTCCCTCAAGATTGCTTTGGCTATTTGGGGCCTTTTGTGTCTCCATACAAATTTTAAGATTTTTTTGTTCTAGTTCTATAAAAAATGCCATTGGTAATTTGATAGGGATTGCATTGAATCTGTAGATTGCCTTGGGTAGTATAGTCATTTTCACAATATTGATTCTTCCAATCCAAGAACATGGTATATCTCTCCATCTGTTTGTGTCATCTTTGATTTCTTTCATCAGTGTCTTACAGTTTTCTGAGTACAGGTCTTTTACCTCCTTAGGTAGGTTTATTCCTAGGTATTTTAGTCTTTTTGTTGCAGTGGGGAATGGGATTGTTTCCTTAATTTCTCTTTCTGATCTTTCGTTGTTAGTGAATAGGAATGCAAGAGATTTCTGTGCATTAATTTTGTATCCTACAACTTTACGAAATTCATTGATGAGCTCTAGTAGTTTTCTGGTGGCATCTTTAGGATTATCTATGCATAGTATCATGTCACCTGCAAACAGTGACTGTTTACCTTCCTCTTTTCCAACTTGTATTCCTTTTATTTCTATTTCTTCTCAGATTGCCATGGCTAGGACTTCCAAAACTATGTTAAATAATAGTGGCGTGAGTGGTCATCCTTGTCTTGCTCCTGATCTTAGAGGAGATGCGTTCAGTATTTCATCATTGAGAATGATGTTTGCTGTGGGTTTGTCATATATGGCCTTTATTATGTTGAGGTAGGTTCCCTCTATGCCTACTTTCTGGAGAGTTTTTTATCATGAATGGGTGTTGAATTTTGTCAAAAGCTTTCTCTGCATCTATTGAGATGACCATATGGTTTTTATTCTTCAGTTTATTAATATGGTGTATCACATTGACTGATTTGCATATACTGAAGAACCCTTGCATCCCTGGGATAAATCCCCCTTGATCATGGTGTATGATCCTTTTAATGTGTTGTTGGATTCTGTTTGCTAGTATTTTGTTGAGGAGTTTTGCATCTATATTCATCAGTGATATTGGTCTGTAGTTTTCTTTTTTTGTAGCATCATTGTCTGCTTTTGGTATCAGGGTGATGGTGGCCTTGTAGAATGAGTTTGGGAGTGTTCCTTCCTCTGCAATTTTTTGGAAGAGTTTGAGATTGCTGGGTGTTACCTCTTCTCTAAATATTTGATAGAATTCACCTGTGAAGCCATCTGGCCCCAGACTTCTGTTTGTTGGAAGATTTTTAATCAGAGTTTCAATTTCAGTGCTTGTGATTGGTCTGTTCATATTTTCTATTTCTTCCTGGTTCAGTCTCAGAAAGTTATAGCATTCTAAGAATTTGTCCATTTTATTGGCACAGAGTTGCTTGCAGTAGTCTCTTATGATGCTTTGTATTTCTGCAGTGTCCATTGCAACTTCTCCTTTTTCATTTCTAATTTTATTGATTTGTGTCCTCTCCCACTTTTTCTGGATGAGTCTGGCTAAATGTTTATCAATTTTGTTTATGTTCTCAAAGTACCAGCTTTTAGTTTTATTGATCTTTGCTATTGTTTCCTTCCTTTCTTTTTCATTTATTTCTGCTCTGATCTTTATGATTTCTTTCCTTCTACTAACTTTGGGTTTTGTTTGTTGTTCTTTCTTTAGTTCCTTTAGATATAAGGTTAGATTGTTTATTTGAGATTTTTCTTGTTTCTTAATGTAGGATTGTATTGCTATAAACTTCCCTCTTAGAACTGCTTTTGCTGCATCCCATAGGTTTTGGATTGTTGTGTTTTCCTTGCCATTTGTCTCTAGGTATTTTTTAATTTCCTCTTTGATTTCTTCAGTGATCTCTTGGTTTTTTAGTAATGTATTGTTTAGCCTCCATATGTTTGTGTTTTCCACATTTTTTTTCCCTGCAATTGATTTCTAATCTCATGCTGTGTTCAGAAAAGATGCTTGATATGAATTTTCTTAAAACCCAGGCTTGATTTGTGACCCAGGATGTGATCTATTCTGGAGAATGTTCCATGCGCACTTGAGAAGAAAATGTAAACGGCTGTTTTCAGATGGATTGTCCTATAAATATCAATTAAATCTCTCTGGTCTATTGTGTCATTTAAAGCTTGTGTTTCCTTATAATTTTCTGTCTGGATGATTGTCCATTGGTGTAAATGAGATGTTAAACTCCCCCACTATTATTGTGTTACTGTCATATTCCTCTTTTACAGCTGGTAGCATTTGCCTTATGTATTCTGGTGCTCCTATGTTGGGTGCATATATATTTATAATTGTTATATCTTCTTCTTGGATTGATCCCTTGATCATTCTGTAGTGTCCTTCCTTGTCTCTTGTAAAATTCTTTGTTTTAAAGTCTATTTTATCTGACATGAGTATTGCTACTCCAGCTTTCTTTTGATTTCCATTCGCGTGGAATATCTTTCTCCATCCCCTCACTTTCAGTCTGTATGTGTCCCTAGGTCTAAAGTGGGTCTCTTGTAGACAGCATATATATGCGTCTTGACTTTTTATCCATTCAGCCAGTCTATTTCTTTCAGTTGGAGCATTTAATCCATTCACATTTAAGGTACTTATCGATATGTATGTTCTTATTACCATTTTCTTAATTGTTTTGGGTTTGTTTTTGTAGGTCCTTTTTTCCTCTTGTTTTTCCCACTTTGCATTTGTTGTAGAGCTAGCTTGGTGTTGCTGAATTCTCTTAGTTTTTGCTTGTCTCTAAAGTTTGATTTCTCTGTCGAGCCTGAATGAGATCCTTGCCGGGTAGAGTAATCTTGGTTATAGGTTCTTCCCTTTCATCACTTTAAGTGTATCCTGCCACTCCCCTCTGGCTTGTAGAGTTTGTGCTGAGAAATCAGATGTTAACCTTATGAGAATTCCCTTATATGTTATTTGTTGCTTTTTCCTTGTTGCTTTTAATAACTTTTCTTTGTCTTTGATTTTTGTCAATTTGATTACCATGTGTCTCAGCATGTTTCTCCTTGGATTTATCCTGCCTGGGACTCTGTGTGCTTCCTGGACTTGGGTGGCTGTTTCCTTTCCCTTGTTAGGGAAGTTTTGACTATAATCTCTTCAAATATTTTCTCAGACTGTTTTTTTTTCTCTTCTCCTTCTGGGACCCCTATAATGCAAATGTTGGTGCATTTAATGTTGTCCCAGAGGTCTCTTAGGCTGTCTTTATTTCTCTTCATTCTTTTTTCTTTATTCTGTTCCACAGCAGTGAATTCCACCATTCTGTCTTCCATGTCACTTATCCATTCTTCTGCTTCAGTTATTCTGCTTCTGACTCCTTCTAGTGTATGTCTCATTTCAGTTATTGTATTGTTTATCTCTGTTTGTTTGTTCTTTAATTCTTTTAGATGTTTGTTCTTTAATTCTTCTAGGTCTTTGTTAAACATTTCTTGCATCTTCTCGATCCTTGCCTCCATTCTTTTTGTGAGGTCCTGGATCATCTTTACTATCATTATTCTGAATTCTTTTTCTGGAAGGTTGCCTATCTCCACTTCATTTAATGAATTATTTTTCTGGGGTTTCATCTTGTTCCTTCATCTGATACATAGCCCTATGCCTTTTCATTTTGTCTATCATTTTGTCTGTAAATGTGGTTTTCTTTCCACAGGCTGCAGGATTGTAGCTCTTCTTGCTTCTGCTGTCTGCCCTCTGGTGGATGAGGCTATCTAAGAGGCTTGTGCAACCTTCCTGATGAGAGGCCAAGACTTTTTTAAAGCATGGACGTCCTTTAGAGATCATCTTCAATTCCTTTTATCTTACAAATGAAGGATCGAATTCCACTTGCCTATTATAACCCAGTGAGTTAGAGAGAGACAGAGACAGAGAATGAAAAAATGAAATCCCTGCAGTCACTTTCTGGCCAGGTTGCTGACCAGGAACCAGAGGCAGGTGGAATTACTGGTCAACCCCATTATCTTCCAAAGCTTTAAGCAGCAGGCTCTGAATGGGAAGAGCTGACCTTGCTAGAAGGAGCCATTACACCTTCAAGGTCTCCCAGGACTCTGAGAGATTCCTAGCTTGGTCCCAGTTTGGAACACCCAGGCCTAACTTCAGGATCTAGAAGGCTGACTCTTCCCCATCACTCACTGGCAGGTGCCTTTGGTTGGCAGCACCTGGTTTGGGTGGATTCACCTCCTATTTCCCAGCAGCATTGAGAGCAACACCTGAGCTAAACAAATCTCAGCCCCATCACAGCAGATCCCACTGAGAACTCTGTCATGCTTTTCAAGATGTACTTAAAGCAGAAGCATCACCCAGACTGGGGCAACAGGAGGCTCTCAGAGGCCGGGCTGTAATCAGACCCTGTTCATTAGTGAGCCCAACCCTTAGGACAATCAGAGTAAGAAATGTTCATGCTGGCGTTGCCTGTGGTGTTTAATCAATCAACACAACAAGCTTGTTAGACTGGCCATCGCAGCAGGGCCCCCAGCTGCCTGCCAAACCATCCCTGCGAAGAGCTTCTGAAAAAGAAACAAGGAGCAAAAGAAAACAAAATCCGACAAGCCGTATCTGTGTGATGGGAGGTGGCCCCCGTGGGACTGAGGGTAGCTTTTCACAGGGACAATGACGTGGAGCTGGGCTGAAGCCGGTTCAGAAGGTCCCTAAGGCAGCCTGTCCCCTGCTCTTTAAAGAGGTGTGACATTCGAGCATGTTGGCCTTGTGGGGTGGAGCAGGTATCACATCTGAAGAAGGGCTTCTCTCTGCCTCCGTCTGTCCTGCTTCAGTCTCCCTGAATCTTGCATTCTGTCCTCCCTGGAGGGGCTGGATGCTCCTCGCTGCCAGATCCTCTCCCTTAGCTGCGACTTCCCCACAACCTCAGCATCACCAAGGGCGTTTGTGTTTGATGATCTTCAGTTTCTAGGAGGCACCGTTTTACACGGGTCACTCTTCAGCTCTGCACCAGGCTGACTTCATTTTTAATGAGCTTCATTTCAGGAGGTTTTGTTAAGCAGCACGCTCCAATCCGAGGACGGACTAAAAGGGATCTTCAAGAGCACTGAGTCCAGGGACTTCCCTGGTGGTGCAGTGGTTAAGAATCTGCCTGCCAATGCAGGGGACACGGCTTCGAGCCCCAGAAGATCCCACGTGCCGTGGAGCAACTAAGCCTGTCTGCCACAACTACTGAGCCTGTTCTCTAGAGCCCGTGAGGCACAACTACTGAACCTGCGTGCCACATCTACTGAAGCCCATGCACCTGGAGCCCATGCTCTGCAACAAGAACGGCCACTGCTCGCTGCAACTAGAGAAAGCCCGCATACAGCAACGAAGACCCAACGCAGCCAAAAATATAAATAAATAAATTTATTTATTAAAAGAAAAAGAGTACTGAGTCCAGGCTTACCATTTTTCAGAAGAGAAAACTAGGGCATTACAATAAAGTGTTAAATATATCACATCGACCAGATATATGATGCTGTAAACTATTAAAAACGGTAACATTTGAAACTTTAAGAGTAGGAATCATAAAAGTTCTATAGAAGTTGGTAGTGGCTAAAGCCACCTTACAACTCTTAGTTGTAAAAAAAAAAGGTGATGTGTGAGTTTGCTAGGGCCCCATAACTAAGTATTACAATCAGGGTGGCTTAAACCGATGGAAACGTATTCTCTCTCAGTTCTGGAGGCTAGAAGTTGGAAGTCAAGGTGTCAGTAGGGTTAGTTCCTTCCGAGGGCTATGAGGGAGAATTAGTTCCATGCCTCTCTCCCAGCTTCTGGAGATGGGGGCCACCCCTGGCGTTCCTTGATCTATAGAAGCATCATTCAAATCTCTGCCTCCATGTCACATGGCTTCTCCTGCGTCTCTTCACATCATCTCCCTCTGTGCACATCTCTTCTTCTCTCCTCTAAGGATCCCAGTCATATCAATTTAGGGTCCTCCCTAATCAAATATGACTTCATCTTAACTTGATCACATCTGCAAAGACCCTATTTCAAAATAAGGTCACATACATGGGTGCCAGGAGCTAGGACTTCAGCATATCTTTGGAGGACACAATTGTACCCCTAACAAGCAGTAATATCTTTCCCATCCTCTCACTCTTGAGGACAATAGATGGTAAAGGGCACTGGAAAGCATACAGTTTGTATACACACGTTTAAACTTTGAAAGCAAACTGCGTGTTTCTCAAAACCCTTTCACATCTATTTCCCTTAAACATAGGGTTGTAAAACATATATCCTGAGCCCCATGTCACTTCCTCCCTATGCATTATGACTAGAATCCCGTTGCTTCTTCAGAAACCCAATCTGTGTGTATGTAATGACTAGTAATGACTAGGGAGCAGCATTCCTTAGGCAAGTTTGATTTCACATTCACCCAAGCTTTCAGTGAAGACAACTGATGTCCACCCCACCAGTGGTTGGCCATCTTTAGTGACAGAGAGAGCCTCTTGGGCGTGTGTGTGTGTGTGTGTGTGTGTGTGTGTGTGTGTGTGTGTGTGTCTATTATGAAGGATTGGAAAGGAAGGAGATTGGAACCAAACAGCTTCTTTTAAGGAATTTAAAAGATAGGAGAAGTCCTACATCTGTATCCTTGAAACTTTCCTTTCTGATCCTCAACTGCCTCATTTGCCACTTCAGCCTCACAGTGACTCCTCATGGCTCTGATGATGAGATGGCTGGGACGCAGGGGCCACCTCACCTGCTCAGGATTACCCAAATAGTGACTGGCAACAACCAGGGCTCGGTGGGTTGTAGAACTTCCATTTTTCAGATTCAGAGCTTTCTTTGACATGCTTCAGCTCTAGAGAACTGAGATTCTCAGAAATATAATTGGAAAGGTAGAGTCTAGATGGTCTCTAGGTTTGGAGTTGAAGTAAGAATGTCAAAGTCTAAGGAGAAAAAATTCAAAGATGGATCCTGTGAGGTTTGCAATGAGTCTAGTGGCCCTCAACGAGTTCTGGCTTTCACTTATATCCTTACTGACCATTAAATGAAACTTTTCTTAGGACGAATCATGTTTTGAGTTCAATTCATTATAGTTTCCTCAGCGTGAACAAATGTCTGAAGCACCGGGTCTGACTGAAAGATGAGGAGGCTGTTTGGTCTCTTCCAGTTCATGTGTAATTAAATATTTATGGGGTGACTAGCATCACTCTCCCCTAAGCGCTCTGAAGGTTACATAAGGAGCCCATGTCCCTGCTTCTTCCCTCAAGGACTTTAGACTATCACGGCAAGACCTGACTTATATATCTGAGACAAAGAATTTTAAATGATAGCATAACATGCAGTGCTAAATAAAATATAATCAAGGCCTACAATGTGCAGCAGAAGCCACAGGCAGCCCACATAAGGAGGGATGGATATTGTGTGGGGCTACAGGGAAGACCCTCCATGGAGTCAGTCCTGTCCACCCTGGCTCGGCCTGGCTACAGTTTCCGAAACCTTCAACTTGCAGCTCCAGAACAATTCCAACCGTTATTCCAGTTTTTCTCAACGTTTTAACCACAACACACAGTAAGGAAAATAGTACTCACAAAAACATCAAGAAACAGTGCCACTCTGGATTTGTTCCTTCTGTTCTTCTAGATCACAATCCACCGTTCTCCAGCTGATGCATATGGACTGGATCCATAGACGACTCCTTTGCTCTCTGCCCAAAGGTGGGTTTGGCCAATGAGAGGCACCAGCAGGAGATGAGGATGGCAGGAGGGGAGTAGACTGGCATTTTTTATACTGGCTCTCTCTTGCCAGCTTGCTGTGGGATGCCTGCCTGCCTCCTTGGAAGATCACGGCTCCTGTCAGGCAGCCCTCTCCTTATGGTATTCTGGAAGGTCTCTTTCTCTTTACCTCTTCAGGCCTCAGAATGGTAAGGTCTCCCTGCTAATATGAGGCCCAGATACGGTACCACCTCTTGCTGCTATTTATTAAACTCTCCTCAAGTTCAAACTAACTCCAGTTATTCAGTTTGAGTGTCACCTGTTTCCTGAAGGTATCTCACTGATACAGATCCTTACCCTGACCAGGTGTGATGCAATCTGGTGTCCTTTATTCTATTGTTAAAAACAAACAGATATGTGTATATGTATAGCTGATTCACTTTGTTATACAGCAGAAACTAACACACCATTGTAAGGCAATTATACTCCAATAAAAATGTTAAAAAACACACACACACAAAAACTATTGTCTCTCACTTAATTTCACAATCAACTAGTGGGTAGTGACCTATAGTTTGGGGCATAAAGCTTGTTTTCATCAAAAATAACTGAACTTGTGGTTGTCACGTAAACCATATTCCCATCAGTGGGATGTTTGGAATTAGTCTTATGGCCTAGATGAGCCCCTGGCCAACCAGGCATTCATTGATCTGCAGCCTCTCCTTTACAACTGGTCCCCCCCCAACTTTATTTATTTATTTATTTATTTATTTATTTATTTATTTTTTTGCGGTATGCAGGCCTCTCACTGTTGTGGCCTCTCCCGTTGCGGAGCACAGACTCCGGACGCGCAGGCTCAGCGGCCATGGCTCACCGGCCTAGCGGCTCCGCGGCATGTGGGATCTTACCGGACTGGGGCACGAACCCGTGTCCCCTGCATCGGCAGGCGGACTCTCAACCACTGCGCCACCAGGGAAGCCCAGCTGGTCCCCTTTTGAAGGTCTCATCCTTATAACTGGGCCCCTTTCAGTCCTGGTTACCAGTTTTACCTAGTCCCTAGTGGGCCTGTAACCTGGCCTGAGTCTGAGCCCCGTGGCCTGGTGGATCAGTTTCCTAGGGTTTCTGTAACAAATTACCACAAACTGGGTGACAGAAAACAACATAAATTCATTCTCTCACGGTTCTGGAAGCCAGAAATCTGAAATCAAGGTGTCAGCAAGGCCACACTTCCTGCAGAGGCTCTGGGAGAGATTCTGTTGGCTCCTCCAGCTTCTGGTAGCTGTAGGCATGCATCCCTAGGCCTGTGGCATCGGTCCAATGTCTGCCTGTCTTCACACAGCCTCTCCTCTCTGTGCCTTTTCCTCTATGTGTCTCTTGTAAGGACACTTCTCATTGGATTTAGGGCCTACCTGGATAATCCAGGGTGACCTTATCTCAAGATCCTTAACTTAATTACATCTACAAAGGACCTTTTCCCAAATAAGCCTTTTTTAATTTTATTTTTTACTTTCCTAGGGTCTGTGGATTAGGACATAGACACAGATATATATTTTGGATCCACCATTCAACCCACAACATCTGATACTTTGACATAACCACTAGTTCTTGAAAGCTCTCATGCAGTGCTTTATGCCTGTACATTCAACTTGGATGGACCCTGGAAACTAAGACAGTGGCAGCCACCTCTCTAGAAGAACCACCACAGTTCAGAGATGACTGGCCATGACCCCACCAAACAGATCAGTACTTGCAGATGGCAATGCCAGGAAGATCAAGCTTTAAGCTATTCTACTTTGGATGCTGGTCACATTGTTTGACAGCTAACTATCTAGGTGGGTCCGTGTCTCTGCTCTGGAAATACCCAATGTCCTTGCTGAGATTACAATCTAGTGAGAGAAGCTAGACAATAAACCATTGTTCATGTGTTTCCCCATTTTTTCTATTAGATAATGTGTATTTTTATTATTAATCTGAAGGAGTTTTAAAATAGATTCTAGATATAAACCTTTCATTTGTTAGATATGTTATGAAACTATTCTCCCACCCTGTGGTTTGCCTTTTGTCTCTCATTATTTGTCTTTTGGTGAGCAAAATGTCTTAATTTTAATGTCACCAGATATATCAATTCTTTATTTATCCTGAGGTCTTAAAGATTGTTCACCTATGTTACCTTCTAAAAGCTTTTACATTTTGCCATTCACACATAGGTTTATATATGCCTGGAATTGTTTTTTATATGTAGTTTGAGAAAAGGTCCTATTTCATTTTTGTCTATATGACTCTCCACTTACCATAACTTAATTTATTTAAAAATATGTTCTTTTCCTGGTAGTCTATGGTTTCCTTTGTCACAACTCAAGTCCATACGTATGTCAGTGAATATCTGGGTCATCTGTTCTGTTGCATTGGTTGATTTTTTTAATCCTTTTGCCAATACTACACTAACCTTGATTCCTATAAATTTATAAATCTTAACAGTGAGTAGGCCAATTTTTTTTTTCTTCAAGAGTGTCTCTTCTCAGTCTTTTAATTTTAGTACAAATTTTAGAATAAGCTTGTCAGGTTCTGGAAAATACTTTGCTGGTATTCTCATTCGGATTGCATTGAATCTATAGATCCATTTAGAAGAACTGACATCTTTGATATATATATATATATATATATATATATCTCCCCTAATGAATGTATAGATCTATAGATCTGTAGTGAATTTCTGTAAATATTCTATGTGGAATTTAAAAATACTATACATTCTACTGTTGTTGGGTGCAGTGTTCTATACATGGGAATTAAGTAGTTTTGTTAGTTGTGCAGTTCAAATCATTTACATTATTAATGAGTCTTATCTGTTTCTTCTATCAGTTACTGAGAGAGATATTTTATCATTTTCCATTATGACTGCAGATTTGTTTGTTTCTCGTAGTAGTTCTATCAGATAGCTAGATAGCTAGCTAGTTAGATAGATAGAGAGAGAGAGAGAGAGAGAGAAAAAGGAGGTGGAGGTATGTTATTAAGAGCATACAAATTAAAAATATAGATAAGGCCAAAACTTCAGCAAGGAAATGGAGACTAAAAATGTAACAATAGATTTGGAAAAAGAAAAACAAAAAACTAGAAACTCTAGAATTGAAAAATAAAGCAACAACAAAAATTCCTTTAATGGATGGCTTTAATCCCAAATTAGACACAGCTAAAGAATTACTGAACTGAAAATTAGGTTAAAAGAATCTATCAAGATTAAAAATGGACAGACAAAAGGATGGAAAAAGCACAAGAGTAAGTAAGAGACATAGAAGATGTAGTGAGAATATGTAACACATAATTAATTGCTATGTCTCAAAGAGAAACAAAAGCAGTATTTAAGATATTTCCAAAACTGATTAATTTAAGAAGCGTAGAGGGGCTTAAATAGTCCAGGCCCATCTTAATCCAATTTCAAGACTTGAGGTTTTTGGTCTACCCAGAGGACTGGAAGTCAAGCTGGGAGAGCTCTTTTATTTCTGATTAGCTCTCCTTCCCAGGGTGAAATCCTTCACAGATGCTAGATTCCTACTGTTTTTCTCTCTAGTCCCAGAAGGCTATGAAAGTACAGCTCAGAAACTCAGATAATGTATCAACTAGTAACCAATAGGAAAACAGGAACCACTCTACATATTTCTAGCAGGGAGAAATTTAGTTGTTTATCACCAGAGAATTGTTGTAAAATGTCAGAAGAACCAGAGGAACAAAAGGAAAAGAGTAGGTCACCCAGAGATCAGGAAATCTGCTTCATGCCCCAGTTTGGAACCCACTAACCCACATTGATTGCCGCTGCTCCTGCCATTGCTGTGAAACTCACTCACTGCATCTAATCGGAAGCTTAGGAGTTAACCCCACTGATGCTGCAGAAACCAACACCAAAGCTGGGGCCTGCAGTCACTGTCAGAAGGGGGAAAATAGCTTCTTCCTCTACAAGCCCATCAGCTTAAGACTACCAGGGGCACACCCACAGCTCTATAAAGTCAGATTTATTTGCCGTTGCAACAAGAGAAACACCAGAGGAACCACGGGACATCTCACCAAACAACAGAAATGACAGAGTTACAGAATTTGGGGAAATGGTGGAGTTTAGGTGAACTTTAAAAGAAGCGGTGCTTGGACAGCCTCAAAGCAAAACAGGGCTGCAAGTGAGGGATCATCTTCAGGTCTAGACTGCAAAGTGGATTCAGGGTTCTATTTCCTTAGAAACTAAAAAAGTTTAGATAGATATGGAATGCTGTGTATAGCAGCAAGGAATTATCTGACACTCCACAAATGGATTGAAACTCGAGGTTCCTTCTCTGTATCACAGTGGCTCAGATCCTTTGGGCAAAAGTGAGATGTTTCATTCTTACTGATATAATTTCAAGTAACAAAAGATTTTTCACAGGTAAGAAAGCAGGAGTCACTTAAAGAAAAAAAGTCATCTAGAGTCTGTCATACAGAGTGAAGTAAGTCATAAAGAGAAAAACAAATACCGTATGCTAACACATATATATGGAATCTAAAAAAGAAAAAAAAAAAAGGTTCTGAAGAACCTACGGCCAGGACAGGAATAAAGATGCAGACGTAGAGAATGGACTTGAGAACATGGGGAGGGGGAAGGGGAAGCGGGGATGAAGTGAGAGAGAGGCATGGACATATATACACTACCAAATGTAAAACAGATAGCTAGTGGGAAGCAGCCACATAGCACAGGGAGATCAGCTAGGTGCTTTGTGACCACCTAGACGGGTGGGATAGGGAGGGTGGGAGGGAGATGCAAGAGGGAGGGGATATGGGGATATATACATATGTACAGCTGATTCACTTTGTTATACAGCAGAAACTAACACACCATTGTAAAGCAATTATACTCGAATAAAGATGTTAAAAAAAAAGAAAAAAGTTATTATAACACTTTACAAGGGCAGCATGTCCTTGGAGAAATATCATTTCCCGCTAACTTTGCAGCTGGCTTTATCTGTGGTTGTCATGTGCACCTGATGAATGGCAGAACAGATTTTACTTTCTCAGTAGGCATTAATTTTTAGATTCTTATTCCTTTCTTCTACTTTCAGTTTTCAACTAGTGTTGCACATTGCCAGAATCTAACTGGAAGGCAGCTGGCAAGGAAGTCTAGGATGTGTCATATTCAGGCTTTGTGCCCCTTGAAATGAACTTGAGAACCAAAAGGAACATCAATCCCCAGAACATGTCTCTTCAAGTTCGGCAAATGCCCTCAAGAAAAAAAGTGTTCTTGAAAAATGATCTCATCTTTCTAGTTTCCC
This sequence comes from Lipotes vexillifer, assembly GCF_000442215.2. Taxonomy (NCBI): domain Eukaryota; kingdom Metazoa; phylum Chordata; class Mammalia; order Artiodactyla; family Lipotidae; genus Lipotes; species Lipotes vexillifer. The sequence continues at coordinate 95,128 of NW_006792448.1, forward strand.
ATTTCTACCAAGATCTTAGTTGGTAGTTCCTACTATCTTTTTCGTTCTTTGACACTTCAAAGAAAATGAGTTTTAGATTTGTCCCAGCGATCATAGTTGCTTGAACAGAATGATTATTTCGGTGAAATTATCCAGTTTACCATTACCCACCGTGTCCACTTTCGAATTGATCTTTCACATTTCTGTCAAAATAATCTACCTAAACTCAGCTCTGATCATGTCAAGAGATAGACCCCCCACAAGCAAATGAGAAATAATCCCAGCCAGTTTGTGGGCAAGAACATTTTGCCCATGATGCTGGCCTGGAGAAGGGCATGTGAGTGCAGGACATGGGCATTTTTATTAGATCACACTTATCAATGTCCTTACATTCAGTGCAACCTCCAAATATATTTTTCCAAGCAATGAATAATTTCAGTAAAATTGAAGCCACATGTTTTTAATTCACAGACAACTGACGTGTTAACAAATTGTATGGTGAGAACCAGCTGATGGCCTTGAACCTTTCAAACCTTGCAGGAAGGCTTGTTTCTCCAGTTATTTTCCTTAGAAACATGAAGTTTATTATGCCAAGAAAAAAGTCACGCACGCTAACCGCAAACTCTACATGGTTTCAAACTGCCAAGCCCGGGCTTCCCTGGTGGCGCAGTGGTTGAGAGTCCACCTGCCAATGCAGGGGACGTGGGTTCGTGTCCCGGTCTGGGAAGATCCCACATGCCGCGGAGTGGTCGGGCCCGTGAGCCATGGTCGCTGGGCCTGTGCGTCCGGAGTCTGTGATCCACGACGGGAGAGGCCACGACAGTGAGAGGCCCGCGTACTGCAAAAAACTAAACAAAACAAAAAAAACTGCCAAGCCCTAGAGGGGCCTAGGTGTCTGTGGGAAGGGGCAGGGTGTTGTAGCCTAAGATAGCCCATGGCTCTCCCTTTACTGGATTGGAATTCTCCACTGTCTTTGACTTTTAGTTCTCACCTCCAGATCAGTGACATCAACTTTTTCATCCAATGGATTTTACAGTTACAAAGGGCTTTCTCATCCATTACCACACCAGACCCTCAGTAAAACCAAGTGAAGTCGGTACCTCTAGCTAGCATTTTTATTCCTGTTTGAGGGGAAGATGAGACTTAGAGAAGTTAACTGTCTTCCCAAAGGTTCAGGGTGTGACAGCCAGCCTCCAAGCTGACCCGATTGGCCCCCGGACCAATCATATTGTATCAGGATTAGGCTGTGTGAGCAACAGAAGTCAGCAGAAATAATGGTATGTCATTTGTAAGACTAGATGATTAAAAGTCTATGGCTTCAGTCTTCAGGATCCTCTCTCTCTCCATCTCCCTCTCTCACTACTCAAGTTGTATCAGGAGGATTCTCAGGCCACCTCTGAGAGGCCCACAGGGTTAGGAACTGAAGTCTCCAGCCAAAAGCCAGCAAGGAACTGAGACCTGTGAAAAACCATGTGAATGAGCTTGGAAGTGGATCCTTCAGCCCCAGTCAAGCCTTCAGAAACTGTAGTCCTGGCCAATAGCTTAACTGCAACCTCATTACAGACCCTGAACCAAAACCACTCAGCTAAGCCATTCCTGGATTCTTTACTCTCAGTAACTGGGCCATAATAAATGTTCATTGTTTTAAGCTGCAAAGCTTTAGGGTAATCTGTTACACAGCAATGGATAACTGATACACAGGGCAACAAATGTTCCACAGTGATACTGTATCTGTCTCTATCATCCCCAAGGTGAGAAATCCTATATTCAGTAAGAAATATAAGCATCTTTTAAACTCAAGACACATTAAACTTTTAGGTGATGGAGAAACTTAGAGAAAAAAATACGTTTTCCATCTGGCAATACAGAACACACTTTTCCCTTTATAACGCGCTTTTTCTTTCATAGAAGCCTTTTGGCAATATTATCTATTTGATCTCAACAGAATAGTCTCAATCTGGAACCACCCCTGCCCTTTAATGTCTACTTTCTAGGTCATAAATATGCCCACTAGCCAGCTCTCATCTACTATCAGGGCATCTACTTGCCTTCAAGGTGTCTTCCTTCTGAGAAGTAGTACTTTAGATACCTTTTCAGTGCTTTTACCTAATGAGCCTCTAAATCATCTAAGCATCAGTTCTTAAAGAGGCTTATGTGCTAGACCTCATGGAAAACTGGGTCACTGACAGCATTTCTGAGTCAAGTCATGCTCAGTGAACATCTAGGAGTCTGCCTAACAAGGAGCTGTTCTACCTTTTATCCAACTGGCGAGCAGTCCCTGGGAGGTTCTTCCATCTTGAAGGGTTAGGGCTTTTGCTATCTATTTGGCAAACTCTCTGCCCCAACCAGAAATGGTCTGCTCTCTTCTCCACAAATCTCAGCGTCTGGCCTCTGTTCCTTGTTATGCTCCTGAAATCTGAATGCATTCTTCCCTCTCCCTCCTCCATATCCTATCGGAATTCTATCCGCCACCCAAGGCTCGATAAACACCTGAGATTTTTCCAACCCTCAACTTCAACTCCTAAAGAGCTCTCCATTCTTTGGAATCCAATGATCCATCTCATTTTCCCTATATTTCACTGGATAAATGGATATTTTATTTCTATAACATGATTGAAACTCTTTGTGGGGTGGGGAGGTGGGGAATAAGTTATGGAGCACGTGCTCAGGGGTAGGCTCTCCTGCCAGGCATTCTGCATCGATTACCAAGTACACCGATGTCATCCCTCTGGGAGGGAGTTTAGTGAGCACTGCTGAGTATTTGATTGACTAGGAGGCTCATTAGTGTCTGCCCACCCCCAATCTCTCCGGTGAATTTTGATAAATGATACGAAGGTCTAGCTCAAGCCCCAGAGCCCCTAAATTGGACTTCCTTAGGCCTCTAGTACTCATGCCCATCATTGTCTCACTGCCTCCATTCCCTATCCACAGCCCCTGGCAGGAGTGGCTCTGAGCACTGTATGACCCCTGGCCACTACTGGTTGGACCAGGGATGGATGCTTGACCCAGACTGGGCCCTCTCTTCTTAGCCTGTGGAAGAAAGCAATCTCTAAGGGTCTGAGGAAGTTGGATCATGGGAGGTGTCAGACCTTTTAGTTAAAGGTCACAGAGTTTACACAGACTTAGAAAACAAACTTACGGTTAGCAAAGGGGAAAGGTGGGGGAGAGAGATAAATTAGGAGTTTCGGATTAACATATACACACTACTATTAATATAAATAAAATGGGTAACCAACAAGGACCTACTGTATAGCACAGGGAACTCTACTCAATATTCTGTAATGACCTAAATGGGAAAAGAATTTGAAAAAGAATAGATACATGTATATGTGTAACTGAATCACAACACTTTAAACCAGCTATACTCCAATATAAAATTTAAAATTTTTTTTAAAAAAAGGCCACAGAGTTTAATCAGCATTAGCATTGCACCGAGATAACTCAGAATTACGAGGGAGCTGAAAATTCAAAATTAATTAGAAGAAACTGACCTGTCTGCAGTAGGAAGCACAGGAATGGACCAAATGCCCAAAGAGCACTAAGAAACTTTGCAGTGCCCTGAGACTGGAGTGGGGTGACTCCATTCCTGATGTTCCCTAGGTCCCCTGTGGCCTGGCAGAACTTCATTTCCTATCCTGGGATGCCTTCAGGACAGTCCCTTGTAGTCCTTCAATAATCTCCCTTTATATCTGGACTAGTCTGATGGGTTTCTGTTCTTGCAATTAGCAAGGGCTGAATAAAACAATACCCAATATTTTTAAAGTTAAACAGGAGATAAGGGGTATCAATTCAGATTCATACTGATTCTGAAGTACTGAAGTTACCTTTAGGCCATAAAGTATATTTGTGTTATGGATCCTAAAGCTTCTTATTTTACAGATGAGGAAAAAGATATCCCAAAGGAAGAAAAAGATACCCAAGTACACAGCAATTGATGGAACCAGGACTAGGACCTGGTGCCCTCATATTGTCCAGGGTGCTTCTAGTACTTTGCCGTCATTGACTCTGCTCTTTCCAATGACTATGTGTGCTGGGGCAGGCAAATAGGTCAATATGAAAGAGAGATAGCAGAGATCATTAGTGTCTCTCCTCCAAGCTCACCAATGGATTTTGGGGGAATTTTGCTTATATGTCAGGCAGCTAAAGGAAAAGATGAGAGTGGTGCTGATGCTGCATTTCTTAAAAGAGCTGGGTCAGAGAAACAGAAGAGAGACATGCAATGAAGTTACTGGCTGCCCACTTTAAAATACAATTCATATGCATCTTAAGAGAAAACTATAAAAACCATAAAAACATGAGGCCAGGGCTTCCCTCGTGGCTCAGTGGTTAGGAATCCACCTGCCAATGCAGGGGACACATGTTTGAGCCCTGGTCCGGGAAGATCCCACATGCCATGGAGCAACTAAACCCGTGCACCACAACTACTGAGCCTAAGCTCTAGAGCCCGCGAGCCACAACTACTGAAGCCCATGTGCCTAGAGCCCGTGCTCTGCAACAAGAGAGGCCACCGCAATGAGAAGCCCGCCCACTGCAGCAAAGAGTAGCCCCCTCTCATTGCAACTAGAGAAAGCCCATGCACAGCAACGAAGACCCAATGCAGCCAAAAATAAATAAATAAAATACAAAACAAAACAAGAAAACATGAGGTCAGTCTGTTAATAAGAGAAAAATATTGCAGCCTCAAGAGGAGCAATTGTGCTGAGCCGGCTGAATTGCCTACAGAATGCCCTTGTCACATACATCCCCCCTATAATGTACCCAATTGGTAATGTGGTGCTTGAAACAATCAAAATTATTTTGTTACAATGTATTATATTTCCAGTAATGGAAGAAAACATCTTCACTGGTCCTATCTCCTTATGCATTTTAGTACCTTAAATATTTTAATATTATTGCAAGTAAATGAAAATGTTCTTAAAGCATGTTTATTAAGATTTAATTTATTTAAATGTCTCAAAGAAGTAAAGGTGAGACATTAAAGTATGGTAATTAGCCTGATAGAGGGGCCAAGAGGATACTAGGGAAAGGGAAATGGTTCCACAATTAGCCCACAGCCAGTGATAAATCGGCCTAAATACTAACAGAGAAACCCCAATCACTATGGATGAGAAAGAAGCAGCAGCTCTCACCTACCTTTAGCTATAACAAGAGACACTACTAAGGTTTATTGAGCATTTACTTTAGCTAGGCACTGTTAAGGAGTTTATATGCTCTGTTTTACATGATCTTCATAAGAACCCTATGTGGGAGACAGTATTACTTTTATTTTCCCTATTTTGTAGATTAAAAAATACAGAGCTTAGGGAAATTAATTAACTTTACTGGGTCTACTGGCTAACAAAAGATAAATCTCAGACATCCAATGCTCCGGGCCTTTCTCTGCACCTCTCATTTCTGTTTCATTCTAAACATCAACTTTATTCTTCAACCTCCCCTCTGTGTCAGGAAACATGGGCAAAAGTGGATCTGGGGCCACAGTCATACAGTTAATTTGTACTATCTTAAATATTTTAATATCCTTAACAATATTGTAACAAAAGCAATGGCAGTGGAATCCAAGAGAAAAAGTCTCCAGTTTGCATATGAAAAATTCCAGGGAAAATTTTGATTGGCCTAACTTGGTTCACATGCCCACCCCTGGACCAGTCGCTATGTTGAAGAGGTTCTATGATTGCCCATATACCACATAACCACTCCTGTGCTCAATAAAACAGATGCTATGGTTGGCAGCATCACCAGAACGCCATTATTGTAGTAGGAAAGGAAGTGGATGGATGCTTGGCAGATAAAAAGATACCCATACATTCACCTGTTGTGACAGAGGTAGACCATCAAGTAGAGAGTAAAGAGCTGTTCCAAGAAGATGAAACACGAAGAGAGGCATGAAGATGTTAAATAACACAATGCCTCCAGAAATCTGCAAGTATTTTAGATATGTCTGGGGAACAGGATGTGTATGGCAAGTGGGTTGAGATCTGACACTGAAGGTCCTGGAGAACTTTGTGTGATAACCTAAGGAGCTGGTACTTTATCCTGAAAGCAATGGTGAGTCGTGGAAGGATTTTAAGCAGGGAGGTAATATGATGAGTTCTAATTTTGAGAAGACACAGTCTTAGGGTAGATATGCAAGAAAGGTTAGAAGCAGAAAAATCAGTATGGAAACTGACAATTGCTCAGGCAAGAGAAAAAAGCAGTGGCAGTTGGATTGGTGATGAAGCGATGGAGGGGATTGATGCTAAGGAGGCAGGATTCATAAAGGAAAGTCTGAATCCTTACTGGGGATTAGATTGTCCAAGCTATTCACCGATGCTCAACAACTTTCATGGCTGCCCCAATGGGACCACCAACACAGCAATGAACCAAAGGTGTCCATGGAAATGGGGCCCAAATCCTGCTAGTCTCCCAGAGTAGCAGAAGTAATAGTAACTGGATCCCCACCACCTACAAGCCTTATGTTGAAGCTGCTAGTTTTGTGATCTATAAAGGACACTTTAAGCCCAGGGCCTTGGAAATGGAATTATGAGTACAAAAACTTTTCCTGTAAGTCTTTTAACCAACCAATAGAATCTAACACCTAGCACTCTCAGGACATAGCATGGCACATGAGAACTGAGCCATGAGGGCAGACAGAGTTGGGTTTGATTCCTGTTTCTGACACCTCCTATGTTTCCTTGGACCAGGAGATCTCTAAGCCTCTAAGCCCCAGGAGAGATTTCCCTGGCAATAATGCCATTTCTCTCTCAGGGGCTTTGTGAGGACTAAAAATAATAACACATGGGACAACAAAACAAACTTCAAATGTGGTTAGAAATGAATCTGTTTGAATCACTCATTTGTTTTGCTAAAGAGGACATAGGAACAAAAGCCAAAGTATGGGATATTCATGCTTTTTACCAACAAGTGAGTTCTTGCCATTTACATACTGAGGTGACAGAATGAAGTTAAAATGTCATAAACAAGTCCATAATCAGTGTGTACATTAAAACTGAGGTGAATTAACTCAATTTCTATAACATTTTCTAACAAAACACATTTTCTTCTTGAACTTATAATGAACAAATAGAATTTCTTACCAAAAAATAAATAAATTTTTGCAATAGTCACAGTCATGTGGTTAAGGGTCACATTCCATAGGAGATAGCAATAAATATTTGTACTTAAATGGCAGATCATCAAAGGAGAGTTTATTTTTTTCAGCAAATAACATAGTGAGAAATTTAATTTAATAATTCAGAATACCTACAGATATGATTTCAAAAGAACATCTGTCCCACGTGGCTAAAGTTCTTTCTTGCTTGTCATTTTAGGGTAATTGACTTGGAAATAGTCTTTAACCTCTTATCTTTAATTAAGACAAAGGATAATGAACTAGCCCAAGGCTTTCTATTCCCATGGTCACTTGGGTTAAGTCTTCTTTTTAGCTCCTATTTACTTTAAATCTGTTGAGATTTATAGCAATAGTTCAGCCACAATTGTGACTAAGAAATATTGTGAATAGAAAAATATGGCTTTTAAGATGTGGTATACTTATGCAATGGAATATTACTCAGCCATAAGAAAAGAATGAAATAATGACAATTGCAGTAACATGGATGGACCCAGAGATTATCATACCAAGTGAAGTAAGTCAGACAGAGAAGGACAAATATCATATAATATTGTTTATATACAGAATTAAAAAAAAAAATGATACAAATGAACTTATATACAAAACAGAAATAGACCCACCGACATAGAAAACAGTAAGGAGGTTCCTTAAAATAGAACTACCATATGACCCAGCAATCCTACTACTGGACATATACCCTGAGAAAACCATAATTCAAAAAGAGTCATGTACCACAATGTTCATTGCAGCTCTATTTACAATAGCCCAGAGATGGAAACAACCTAAGTGTCCATCATCGGATGAATGGATAAAGAAGATGTGGCACATATATACAATGGAATATTACTCAGCCATAAAAAGAAACGAAATTGAGCTATTTGTAATGAGGTGGATAGACCTAGAGTCTGTCATACAGAGTGAAGTAAGTCAGAAAGAGAGAGACAAATACCATATGCTAACACATATATATGGAATTTAAGAAAAATAAAATATCATGAAGAACCTAGGGGTAAGACAGGAATAAAGACACAGACCTACTAGAGAATGCACTTGAGGATATGGGGAGGGGGAAGGGTAAACTGTGACAAAGTGAGAGAGAGGCATGGACATATATACACTACCAAACGTAAGGTAGATAGCTAGTGGGAAGCAGCCGCATAGCACAGGGAGATCAGCTTGGTGCTTTGTGACCGCCTGGAGGGGTGGGATAGGGAGGGTGGGAGGGAGGGAGACGTAAGAGGGGAGAGATATGGGAACATATTGTATATGTATAACTGATTCACTTTGTTATAAAGCAGAAACTAACACACCATTGTAAAGCAATTATACTCCAATAAAGATGTTAAAAAAAAAGAAAACAAACTTATGGTTACCAAAGGGGAAAGGTGGGGAGGGATAAATTACAAGTTTGGGATTAAAAGAAACACACTACTATATATAAAATAGATAACTAACATGGACCTACTGTATAGCACAGGGAACTGTACTCAATATTTTGTAATAACCTATAAAGGAAAGGAATCTTAAAAAATATACACACACACACATACATACACAACTGAATCACTTAGCTGTACACCTGAAACTAATACAACATGGTAAATCTAACTATACTTCTAGTTAAATAAACAAATAAATAAATAAAGTAGAAAGAAAGAAAAATACGGCCTTTAATTTTCTTTTTCCACATATGGAAAGTACTAGCATAGCTTGTGGCCTGGAGAAGGGGCTCAGGCACAGGCAATGGAGGGATGGCTCTGCTTCCTGTCTGGTCTTTGTGTTCCCTCACCCTGTGAAAGCTGGCAGAGGAAGTCCGACCATCTAAGTCCTCCCTAGTGACTCTCTGTATGCTGTATGGCTCTTTCTAAATCTGAATCAGAAAATGGAGGCTTGTTTGGGGTCAACATAGTCAGTAATCTTTCACGATAAGCCATCATAAATCATACATGTGGAATATCTACTTTCCTCCTAAAGAAAAATATAAGTAACTTCTTGCCTTTCCACTCACCTGGCTTCTCTTTGCTCTCAAAAACTAGCTAGGATTCATTATAATAAAAGCAATGCCTTTCAGGCAACTAGAAGGGAAAGAACTCAACAAATTAGTACCAGAAACCTTCTCCAATTGAAAATACACATCACAGAATTCTAATACAGGTGACCCTGGATTTAAATCTGCTGAACTTGTCAGACTCCCTACTTTTACATCACAGTCAGGACCAAACCCCATACTGATGATTTCTAATTTCTGCAAGCAATGCTTCAGCATTCTGATCAGCAGCCTGAGGTGCTCACCACAGTTGGCAGTAACTCCGCTGACATCATCTGCAGGTGCATTTAAAGTAAGTGAGTCTGTTGCAAACTGCTCTCTATCTTTGCAAATTTTCTTTAAACTTTTAAATTCCTTGCTCTTTACTGTGTCAAAGAAAAAGAAAATTTGATGGAAAACACAGAATTTCAAATCTACCTCCCCAAAAAGGCAAGACAGTCCATCTCTTTGAAAGCGACACAAGAGAATTTAACTTAATGGTAGGAGAAATGAAAGCAAATGAGCAACCTGTCAAGCCCAGACTGTCACACTCAAGGCACAAACACAATCCTGAAGTTCAAGGAAACGTATCTGGAGACTATGAAGAGCGCTGAGCGGATGCAATGGATGGTCTTTAAAAAAAATGAAAAGGAATTATTTATCAGATGGAAAACTCTTGCATCTTGTAATGGCTTGCTGAAGCCATGCTCCAATTCTTTGCTTAGTTGGATAGAGCAAGTAACCTTAGAAAGGATCTTCCTTAGTCAAGGAAGAATTTTAAGGGGGGCTCCCTTATCTGATAGGCAGTCACTGGTCTAGAAGTAGGTATAACAGATATTTTTATGCTCTAACAAGACACACTTTTGAAGTGTAGAACTGGTGCCAGCAGAGGGAATATCAAGTTGAATGATTTTCCTCAAAGCTTTTTGGGAAGATGGGGACAAAGACGCCCAACACCTGCTCCCTAAAATTCAAAGTTAAGGAGGACTATTTAGAGTATACTAGGGCTGTCTGATCCAAGTTCTACTAGCCAGGGCAGCCTCCAAGGACCCTAAAGGTAAACTCACCAACAGGACTGTGCTGGTGTCCCATTGTAACAGAAGAATCTAAATGTTCTGGTTCAGGCTGGAACTAGAAGCACTTCTAAACTTGGCCAGCTGACACCATGATTCCTACTTTGAAAAAGAAATGGGTAAGCTTGCAAATGTGATCAACAACAACAAAAAGCCCCCAGAGATCACGCATGTGGCACTCCAAGCAGAATCTGGGTGAGTAAATGCATCATTCCATGGTCTAGAAGGGTCCATTGAAACATACAAGAGTAGTCTTGCATGACGAGATATCATATAGCAGAGCCACAGAAGCACCAGCAGGGTTGACTTGTTTCTCCAGTTATTGCACCAGAATTTTGAACTGACTGGGAAACTGGAGACAGGGAAAAGTCCACAGAATAGAAATGTTAACTCCCTGCTGAAAGGTCGTGTCAGGGAGTGAACAATTAATTAGAGAACATTATACTAAGTGAAAGAACTCAGTACAAAAGGTTACACACTGTATGATTCCATTTATGTGCAAGTCCAGAACAGATAAATCCATGGAGACAGGAAGTATATTAGTGGTTGCCTAGTGCTGTGGAGCGGGGATAGAGTGACTGGTAATGGACACAGGGTTTCTCTTACAGATGATAAAAATGTTCTATACTTATACTGTGGTGACAGTTATGCAGCTCTGTGAATATACTATAAATCATTAAATTGTACATTTGAAATGGGTAAATTTTATGGGTGGGTAAATTTCATGGTATACAAATTGTCTCTCACTGAGAGATGTTGTAAAAGAGAAATGTACAAGTACAGTATTTTCTTCTCTCTGAAGGAATGGAGATATTGTCTCCAATGTGAACTATATAAACTTTAAAGAATCTGCTTATCTCATTTTTTCTCATAAAAAGATTCAGCGGTGGGGGCAATATATTGTAGCAATTAACAGCATGGGCTCTGGAGTCAGACTGTCTGGGTTCAAATATTAGCTGTGTTTTGTACAGTTGTGTGATTCTGTGCCTCAGTTTCCTCATCTGCAAAATGGGATACAGTAAAATCTACCTTGTTGAGCTACTGGAAGGATTAAATAAAAGGGTTTAGCATAGTACCTGATGTGAAGTTAAGTGCAAAATGAATGTTTAATATTCAAAAGGATTTTTAAAATATACATATTTACTTGTATATAAAATAAATGCATATTTACTCGTGTATAAAATATTCCCTCTACAGGGTCCAAGAAACTGATCAAGTTTATTGCATGAAAGGGTGGCTGGGTAAAGGGTGCAGGAGGGAAATATTTCAGATTGCACAGTCTTTTTTGTATTTTCAGAATTTTGAATCAGATAAGTTCATTACAAATGCAATGAAAATTGAGTTTGATGAGTTTTCGAAAAAGAAACAGAACTTTATTTGTACCGAAACTAGTGTGGCAGTCTACACTAGCTATCCTTGCATGTTTCAGGATCAGACAGAGCCAATCCAATACTTGCACACCAGGCAACACTCTTGGTAAAGGCATGCATCTCATCCAGAGATAAATTCAATACAGGTGTGTTGGAAGATGCCCAGTGGAAAATGTTTTTATTGAAAGCAATAGATGATTTTATTGCTTCAGAGAGAAAACTGGTTGATATAAAAGCGAAAGGGTATTGTGATGATGTGGTAGTTAGTTAGGAACATGGAAACCGTAACTAGACTGCTTGCTTTGAATTCCAGCTTTGCCACTGGTCGTTTTTAACCTCTCCATGCCTCAGCTTTCTCATCTGCAATGGGGATAATAGTAGAGGGATTTTGTGAGGATTGAATGAGGTAACACTAAGAGGAGAAGCTAGAGCATAGTATGTGCTATTTGAATGTGAGCTATTGCAGTTATTGGAGTTCCAGAGAAATCGCAAGCACTGACACAGAGGCACAGAATAATTACCTGAAGAGTTAAATGAAAACATTGAAAAGTCATGCTATCATTTGAGAAAGGTGTTTCATGTTGACAAAAAAAGAAGTACTTTAGAGGCTAATGTCTTAGAAATGATGCACGTCTAAGGAAGAAAAATCAATAACTATAAGGCAAAAATTATCAATAATTCAGTTGAATTTTTTTAAAAAACAGAAAGAAAAAGAGACAGGAGGAAGAGAAAGAAAGAAAAGGAGGAAAATAATATGTTGCTAGAGAAAGGGTCTTCTGTTATTCACTACCTGAGGATTTCATGAATGTCAAAATCAGAAATGAAAAATGCTGGGAAAGACAACTCTAACTGTGAACACTCTTCAGAGGTGCTTAGAGAATGAATAAGTTCCATGTCGCTGGAAAGAGGTTTCCAGTGAAGACCTATCTTTTGTTCACAATTCACTGGACACTTATTTAAACACTTTACTGGACACATATAAGATCTTTGGGGAAAATATAAGATCTGTTACATCTGGGGCACATACATAAAGGAGAAAGTATTATAATAAAATAAACACATATGGATCTATCACCCACTTAATGGTTGGAGTATTATCAGAATTATTGTATCTACATGTGCTCTTACCCTCGCTCCTTCATTCCCCAGCTTCCTTCTCAATATACTGTTTAGTTGTTCTTGTTTTTAAGCATTTTTAAAATGGTTTCATTTGGTATGTATTACTCTATGACTTATTTTCCTCATTCAAAATTATACATGAATCAAACATATATGATACACGGATGATACATTTATTATTCACTGATGTATAATATTCCATTTAAAAGACATTCCACAATTAATCATATTCCTGTCAGTGGGCATTTCTATTGTTTTAGTATTTTTGCTCTTCCAAGCAATGTTGCTGTGAATAGGCTTGCATGTATCTTTCCACTCCCTCAAGGTTTACTGACGTATAATTGACAAATAAAAATTGTATGTATTAATGGTATACACTGTGACATTTTGATGTTCCTATACATTGTAAAATGATGACTGCAATAAAGCTAATTAACATACCCACCACCTCACACAGCTACCATTTTATGTGTGTAGGTTGTGAGAACTTAAGATTTACTCTCTAAGAAAATTTCAGGTATAAAATACAGTGTTAAGTACAATTGACATGCTATACATTAGCTCTCCAGAACTTATTCATCCTGCATAACTGAAAGCTTGTACTCTTTTACCAACATCTCCCCATTTCTCCCATCCCCTAGCCCCTGACAACCACAATTCTACTCTCTGTTTCTATGAGTTCAATTTTTTTAGATTCCATATATAAGTGAGATCGTGCATTATTTGTCTTCCTGTGCCTGGCTTATTTCACTTAGCATACTGTCCACCAGTTTCATCCATGTTGTCACAAATGACAGGCTGAATTGTAATATATATGGAGAGAGAGAGAGAGTTCCATTTCTTAATCCATTCATTTGTCAATGGACACAGGGTGATTCCATATATTGGCTATTGTGAATAATACTGAAATGAACATGGGAATGCAGATATGTCTTTGAGATATTGACTTCATTTCTTTTGGATATATACCCACAAGTGGAATTGCTGAATCATATGGTAATTCCGTTTTTAATTCTGGGAGGCACTTCCATACTGTTTTCCCTAATGGCTATACCATTGAATGTGTTTTAGTATACATATTTAGAGTATTTCTTCATGACATCTATGAGTAAAATTGCTCTTTGTAGAGAAAGGAAATGTTCAGCTTTACGGAGATGAAAACTTGTTTCCCAAAATAGTTGTATTAACTACTTACACTCCTATAAGGAGCACGTGAGAATTCCTATAGATCCACATCCTCACCTACACTTGGTATTAGCAGACTTCTAAAGTTTTGAGTGTTTATATGTACCTAATTTGCATCCTCCTGATAACTAATGATGTAAATGTCTTTTCTTGTATCTATTTGCCACTTGTGTTTCCTTTTCTGTGAAATGGCTTTAAGCTTCTTCCTATGAACTGAATTATTATACAGTTATCCTTTTCTCTCTGATACGTAATCCTTTGCAAATTACATTCATTTGCTGTGGAGGCTTCTCTTTTCATTTTTGCTTTTGATTTTTAAATTTTAATGTAATCTAATTTATCAATCTTTTTTTCTCTTTTAAAAATTCCTTCTCTACTCAAAGCTTCATAAGAAGTTTAAAAATTTTACTTTCACATCTAGCTAATTAATCTACTTGGGAATTGATTTTTGTGTACAAGATAGAAAGCTAAATTCATATCTTTTTCCATATGGAACACCAACTTTCCCAGCACCATTTCTTGACTCTTGTATTTTTCCTTAACAATCTGCAACACTGCTATACCAAATATACAATTCCCCAACATGCTTGAGGCTGCTCTGAACTCTCAGTTTTCTTTCATTGGCCATTTTATTTATCATAGTAACAATACTGTACTGGTTTAATTACTACAGCTTTATAGTAATATGCTTTATCTTAATATGAAAGGAGAGCCTCCCCATCCCCCCACCTGATTCTTCAGGACTATCTTGGTGATTCTCAGGCTTAGCTATTCCATGCAATATTATAACAGATAACATTGGCCTCAAAATGGGCTGGCTTATGTTCTAGTAACAAACAACCCCCATATTTCAGTAGTTAAAAAAAAAAGTTGATTTCTTGCTTATGTTATATATCCTTTGTGTCAGCAGTTTCCATGAAGGTCCCCATTCTAGGAATCAGGCTAACAGAACAGCTATAGAAGGCTCATTTCTGGTCCACGGCAGATGGAAAAAGAGCTCTGGAGGGTGGTGCCCTGCCAATGGAATGCCCTAACAAGAAATGATACACACACTTCCAAACATAACTCAGTGGCCAGAATTGGTCATGGGGGCCCCACCAAACTCCAAGGAAGCCAGGAAGCCTATCGACCATGTCTCTGGAAGGCAGCCAAAAACATTTGTTGAACTAATCACTACCACCTGCAACATTACCTCAAAGGCCTCAGCAGTCTTCCCACAGGTTTATAGATGGTACAGATAGAAACAGGGGGCCAAGGGTCAAGAGTCTGAATTCCAAATCTAAAGAATCCCACTCCATCATGTTGCTCAGGGTCTACTTGGTCATTTACATTGTGCAATTTTAGGTTCAAATTAAGACATGGGTTAAATAAACCTCTGGCAAATGCTGTGGAAATAGAATGATAAGTCACCTCTCTGAGAGTGGAAACTATTAAATCAGAGAATGGGTTTGCTGTGCTTATATTAAAGGAAAATTATGAAGCGGGTCACTTGGATCTCAAATTCCAGATACTATGATACTGTATTATAAACCCCTTTTTCTTTGTTAGCTAAACAGAAAACCTGTCTACTGGCTAATTCACTCATCATTACCAATTCATTATTTCTCTTACTGTTAAATTCTTTCAGCACAGATCTGGCTGAACCAGCCTGAAATATGAAACATTTCAGATAACTGGAAAGTCATAGAAGGTAACCTGCAGTGGTTCATAAATTATACCTAATGGTAATAAGTTCATCACTTCAGGTGAAACAGAATTGACAATGATCTCACTCCACTGATTGCATTTTTCTTTTTCCACCTAGATCTGAGTCCATTGCTACACAAGGTCTAAAAATGGCCAATGCAACTTGACAGTGTTTGAAATAGATATAACTGCAATCTCCCTACCACAGTTTACAATAAGTGAAAATTTTAAAAAGTGCCTATGACTATTTCTACATCTCAATACAATGTCTCACTCTCCCATAAATGCATAGAACTAATCTATACTGTAAAGTCCACAGTTGCTAAGCAACGGGCTATGACTTCTCCTGACTTCCACCTGTCTCCAAGAAGAAAAGGAGCTACCACTCAATTCAGCACATCTGGTGAAAACATGTACAAACACAGACACAAAGATAAACATAGTGCACTGAAAAAGAGTGTTGCCTCTGAGTCAGGCTGCCTGGGTTTGAACCTCTATTATTCTCTCACTTTTTAGCTGTGTGAACTGGAGCAATATAATATAGAAGCTAAGAGCTTTGGTTTTGGAATTAATTTTGCAGATTCTGTCTCCTGCTGGCTATGAGTCTTTGGGAAAGATATTTAACCTAAGCCTCACTTTCCCCATCTATAAAATGGGAATAATATTAGTACTTACCTCATAGTGTTATTGCAGATGTTACATTTATTGCAGCATTATTCACAGTAATCAGTATATAGAAACAACCCAAGTGTCTGTGTCCATCAACAGATAAATGGACAAAGAAGATATGATACATATTATATCTATTTGTATTTTTTATATATAAAATGAGAAAGAAGGAAATTCTGCCATTTGCAACAACATGGATGGAACTTGAGGGCATTATGCTAAGTTAGTAAATAATAATAAGTAAAATGAGTCAGGCAGAGAAAGACTAATACTGTATAGCATTTTCTATACGTGGAATGTAAAAAAGCTGAAGACAGAGACGGAATAGAATGGTACTTGCCAGGAGTTGGGAGGTTGGAGAAATGAGGGAGATGTGAAATGTTGGTCAAAGTAATAAGACAAATAAATTCTGGGACTCTAATGTACAGTATAGTGGTGGTTATAGATAATAATATCATATTATATACTTAAAAGTTGCTAAGAGAGTAGATCTTTGATGTTCTCATCATAAAAAAATGGTAAGTATGTAAGATGATGGTGTTAGCTACCTCTATGGTGGTAATCATTTTGCAATATATTAGTGCATCAAATAATTTTTTAAGTGTTTAGCAGGGTGTCAGGTGTATAGTAAGTGCTCGATTAATGATAGCTATTATAATAGTAGTATCGATATCATTATATAAATGTACTTATATTTACTACAGGGAAAATACTTCTATTTTATGTCTTGGTTTTTTTGGCCATGAGGCATGTGGGATCTTAGCTCCCCGATCAGAGATCGAACCCGCACCCCCTGCATTGGAAGGTGAAGTCTTAACCACTGGATAGCCAGGGAAGTCCCAACCTTCACTCAATTCTAATTAAACTCTTCTACTCACAGTCTACAAAATGGGCTTCATGTCATATGCTGTCTTGTCTCTTTCCTTTGTCATCCCATGTACCAATTTCTCTATCCTGGTCCAAACAGAATTACCTCCCCCATCCCTTTCAGCTTTTCCAAATCCTGTCCATTTTTCAGGATCCAAGAAATGTCCCAGCTGCATAGCATGTATGATCTTCCCCCAGGCCCAGCCTTCAACAATCTCTGCTCCGTCTGAGTTCTTGTAGCACGCACTATATACTCATTTCCTGTTTATCATGCACTACTGTGATGTCTCAGTCTGCTCTGTTTTTATTTCCCTGTTGCATTGCTCTTAATCTTTTAAGATGCATTATATTTTCCATGCCTACCTAGGCTGTAAGTTCCTGAGGATGGACAAGCTATGTCTCATTATTTGTGGAGTCATCACAGCCCTGGGTTCAGGGCCCTGGACAAAGAAGCAGCCTGTCAAAATCCTCTTGTTGCATTTCTCTGCTGCTTCAAGCATTCTCTTTGTCAGTAAGCTTCCAGGCTTGAATAAATCGCCTGTCTTAACCGTTCAACCCCTCATACACTGCTCAGCCTTCTCTCCTGGTAAATTTCTTTCTTCCCATTCATGACTTTTTTTTAGTAGAAAAGATGTGAACTACGCCACTTAAAAATAAATCAAGGGGCTTCCCTGGTGGCGCAGTGGTTGAGAGTCCGCCTGCCGATGCAGGGGACACGGGTTCGTGCCCCGCTCCGGGAAGATCCCACATGCCGCAGAGCGGCTGGGCCCGTGAGCCATGGCTGCTGAGCCTGCGTGTCCGGAGCCTGTGCTCCGCAACGGGAGAGGCCACAACAGTGAGAGGCCCACGTACCACAAAAATAAATAAATCTAATATAGCCTTTTGGGGACAGGAGGAAAAACAGTTATTCTTGGCTCCAATATATTTTGAAAATGATTACCAAAGGTCAAAGATTCTGGATTGTAAACTCTGATGAATACAGTGAGTATTCAGAAGATGAAAGGCATTCCTCAAAGTGATACATTTTAATTCATGATTCTTTTTAGACTGACTCTCATAGACAAGATTCAATCTGTAGCAAAGGCACTTTAACTTTAAAAACAGCAGTATAGCAAATCATTCCCAAAGATGCTCAAACTCACTGGTATAGTTCAGGAATTCATGACAGCCTCACTCTGCTTCAGGACATATACAGAGCTTTATCTGGAATGCAAGTTTCTCACTCAAACTTCTCTTAATGCAAAGAGACTCAGAACAGAGTGGTTGGGAAACAGTGGTTCTCTCTGTCTAATCCACTGAGGATTGATACGAGGAAAGGGAAGGTGTGCTTCATGAACATCTAGGTCCTCGGTGTAATCTTGCAGAACGTTATACCTCTCCCAACTGTGATAGTAAGAAACTAGCACAAGTCAAATAGTTTTTTTTATTCAATCTTACTTTCATCACCTCTGTAGCTAACGTCTAATATTATCCCTGACACATGGAGCTCTTGGGTTAATCCCAGAAGAGGTAAATATCATCCACAGCATCTGGGGAATAAATTAATGCTTCAGTGCCTAAACTCTGTTGCTTCTGAAATTACACTGGTTTGAAACTCACACTTTCCCTTGAATTACAATATGTGTTTCCTTGAAAGTTTGTCTCTCAGGAAAACTCCCCCAATGCCAATTTAAACTCTGTTCCAAGCCCAAAATTAAATCACATCCTCGTGCAATTCAGATGTCATAAAAGCAGATAAAACTAAAGCTGAGTGAATAAAGGACACCAGTTCCCCTTGGAGGGAAATACAGTTTGATATATTTTTTTTAGCTCAGAGACTTCTGAGACTCAGTTCTTATCATCTCTAAGATGTGCAGCCTAGAGATTCACAAGAATTGGGGGGGCCGGGGAAAGAACAGAAAAATGCTTCCCCAAAATAGAAAACACATTTTAAAATCTTAACCATTGCCTTGAGGGCTTGTGGGTAGAACACTATCTTATCTGATCTGTTGTCTTTTGCTGCATAACAAACCGTTCCAAAACTTAGTGGCTTAAAATAACAGCCATTTTACTTGCTCATGATTCTGTGTGTAAAGAATCTGAGCTGGGCTCAGTAGGATGGTTCTTGTGTTGAGCTCACTTAGGGTCACTCACGTACCTGCAGGTGTCTGGAGGCTTAACTGCAGCTGTTGGGTCTATGTGATCTCACCCACATGTCCTGTGGTTGGTGTGCTGTGGGCTGAGTTACAGGCCTCCAGCAAGCTAGTGTGGGCTCCTTCACAGGGCAGCTGATTACTAGGGGGATGAGAACAAAAGCCTGTGCCTAGGCTTAGAACTCTCACAGCATCCCTCCTGCTACGTTCTATTGGTCAAAGCAAGCACAAGGCCCATCCAAATCCAAGGGCAGGGAAATAGAGCCCATTCTCGATATCAGAAACTGCAAAGGATCTGCGGCCCTTTTAAATCAACCACACCATCTGATTTCCACAGCACAGAGATGGAGGGGACCGAATATTCTGACCTCAGGCAGAGTTTTATTTACTTTTCTTCATTTCTTCACAGGAAAGGAACATTTACTTTCTGACAACATCAGGATTATCAGTTTTTAAAAGACCCAAGGTTAAGGAATACTCAACATGGAATCAGAAAATAATGAAAATCAATTATTCATGAACTAAAAGTCAAATAGCTATAAATACATATATATGTGTGTATATATATGTGTATATATACACATATATATACACATAAGAGGATATATTTATATCTTGACCATCAGAAGAACCTGGAAAAATTTTGCTAAATATTCATGTCAAGTCTCACCTCAGATACACAGAATAAGGGCTCGCTGGGTCAGTGTTTCTTCTTTTATTTACTTACTTTTAAAATTAATTAATTAATTAATTTTTGGCTGCATTGTGCCTTCATTGCTGCACATAGGCTCTCTCTAATTGTGGTGAGCAGGGGTTACTCTTCGTTGCGGTGCACAGGCTTCTCACTGCAGTGGCTTCTCTTGTTGTGGAGTATGCACGGTCTCTAGGTGTGTGGGCTTCAGTAGTTGTAGCTTGTGGGCTCTAGAGTGCAGGCTCAGTAGTTGTGGTGCACGGGCTTAGTTGCTCCGCAGCATGTGGCATCTTCCTGGACCAGGGCTCAAACCCATGTCCCCTGCATTGGCAGGCGGATTCTTAACCACTGTGCAACCGGGGAAGTCCCTCTTCTTTTATTTTTTTAAAAAAATTTTGCAAAGAAGCATTTCAAAGATACCCCAAAGTAGAATAATACCATGAATTCTCATGTATTCATCCCTCACCTTCAACATTTAACAACATTTTGCCAATTTTCTTTCATCTTTCAGTCCTCCCCACTTCTTTTTCTTTATAGTGTATTAAAGTAAGTTTCAGAAAATATGATTTTTTCTTGATATGTGTATTTATTAAAGATTTCCCAGATGATTGATATGCAGGTGGATGAGACAGAAACAGTTGGGGGGTCACAGTATCCACCACGGGCTCCTCTATGATTCCCATCTTTATACCTGGGTCAGGGCCATGGGACTTGTCCTGGCCAATAGCTAAGGGAAGCAGTAACTGGCATCCTTCCAGCTTGAGGCATTAAGAGCTAGGGGCCTCCTCCATTGCTCTATCCTCCTGTTTCAGTGACCTTGGAATTCTGATGTTCCAAGTGACATCGATACAGGATGGAAGGAGGCTGCTATTTTATAGCTGATTTTATGTGAGAAGTCTTTACCTTCTCAAGCTACTAAAACTGGGGAGTTTATCTTTTATCTCAGCATAGCCTAGCCTCGTTGAAAAGAAGCACAATGTCAGGAGCCCTATTTGCTTCTAGCTTACCATGAGACCAGAGGCAATTCAGCAAAACTCTTTAAGCCTCAGTTTCTTCATACACAGAATGGGTAGCAATAAGTGGTGAGAGTGAGATAGTGGGAGAAAAACTGTTTAAAAAATTATAAATTATTATAAAATGTGGTTGTTTGTTAGATTATTGTTCAGGCTAGCAAAACCCCCTTCCTACCATGAAGAACTGAAAAACATGATAAGGACTATGCACAATTTGTCACACAGGAAAGGTTTTATTAGTTCATCCACAACAGTAGATCCACAATGTTACTATATTTTAAACTATTAACATTGGGATTGCATGTATCTATATTCACAATTTTAAAACCTCAGCAGTAGGCCATATGGAAAAAAGGATCAGTTTGAACTGATTCATACAGTCTTTGCAACCCTGTGGGATGTAGTCCTGGGTGCTTGGAGGGGGTAGAAGGTCATTACCCATAAAGTGTCCTGCACACCCACCCAAATTCATCTACATTCCCAGCTCCACCAACATATTCAGTAGGAACAACAGATTCACATGACAGTAGGGTTGTGATATAATTCATCTTCCAAACCCAGACACAGAGTGAAAGGAGTAGTAGTAATAATAATGCAAGGATAACAGGTGTACCTGGGAACCTGGTCCCCCTACACTTGTATACAAATAGAGGATAGGAAGAAAGAATATGAATAATTTCATAATTGATCAAGAAATAAATCTTTGTACCTAGTTTTTTGTAAAGAGGAGGAGGGGAAGGAAGAGGGAGAGAGGAAGGAAGAGAAGACAGAGCAAAAATGAGGGAGCTGGGAAAGGAAGGACGAAAAGGGAAGGGAAGGGGAGGGGAGGGGAAAAAAGAAAGGAAGAAAAAGTACTGGTGCCCTTACCTACATCTATAATGGGATTAAACTGTGGGGAAACAGCTTTATTTGCCCAAACTGATGGGCCTTTGGGGGCAGCAAACCACACCCTTGAAGGTCAAGGAACTGCCCTCACAGGGCATGTGACTTGATCACCATGACTGGGCATTTCTGAGAAGTAGATGGGTTTGGAGAAGACAGTTGAATAGCCAGGAGGGCAGCCTTCTGGAGGCCCTGACAGCTAGGCTAAGAATTTTCGTTTTAATTCTTTAAGTTCAGCTTCTCAGAGTTCCCAGGTCCCTGGGAATACATACTGAGGGGCCAGAGGATATGAGAAGCCACAGAATAAACTAGATGCTTATTTCTAACGGGTCAAATTTTTTAGTCATGGTGGCGTATGTACAAAGATTGAAAATTTTCACCAAAAATTATTTTAGGACGATTACATTAAAACATTCAAAAGTACATTATGAAATGCAAAAGCCTTATGTCTTTTAAAGGCAAAACACAAGGATTCACTTTTTAAATGTCTGTTTGTTTTGCAACTTTGCAAAATTCGTCTATTTGAGCTCTATCCTCAGGCCATGGAATTTTGCATTTATTCTTTTCTTCAGAGAGAAGCACTTGGGCAGAAATGTTTGAAATGGCTTTTTTTAAGCAGCAGGACATCAGCAAAGAAGACAGCAGGGAGCTGTGACATAAATGTTGTCTTGGAAAGGTTAGTCTGGCACCTGTAGGGTAAATGGAGTACAGAGCAGTGGAAGCAGATAGGAGTAGACAATCAGGCCCACAAAAGACCAAGCAAGGAATGTTTGGGCCTGGCTGATGAGTTTAACGAGCTGAGAATGGAAGAATGCCCCAGACGTCCCTCCTGCTACCCTTGAAACCAGTCCTTTGTCCCTACTCTCAGCAACCTTATGATGTCTCAATACAAAGATACCAAAAAACACTAGACATAGGAGTTTTCTCTTGTAGCCCCAGCAGCCCATACAGGGCCTGGCATTTAAGAGGTACCCAATAAATGTTTGTAAGATGGGATGGAATTAAATGGAATGGGATGGGATGATGGGAAGGAAGTGACAAGATTTATTGACTGAATGAATAATTATGTGAGAAAGAAAATCCAGAGAAAATTGCTGGCCTGCCTTATGAGGAACAGCATGTAACTTAATTTGAAATGCAATGCAATGTGTGCACTACTATTAACAACAAAGATTCAGTACTGTGCAAACTAGGAGCTCCTTACATGTATGAAGAGCTCTGAATGTAAAAGCAAGGTATTGATGCTAGTGGCGTTATTATATCTCAGATGAAGGAGCAGTAATACTGGAGGAACTGGCTCTGGGCACAGACCTCAGGGCACTCACAATCAGCCAACCAGCCTCCGAAAGCTACTAGAGGAATAGGACCTTGAAAAGGGCCAAGCAATGTATAAAGTAAGGTGAAGAACTCCCTAAAACCTCAGCAGCACCCTCAGGCTAGGCTCCCAGGTCCAGATTCAACTGCTTTTCTGTCTGGTTTCTGTCACTATGATCACTGACTATGTTATGTTACCTGGCAGAAGGGACTTTGTAGATATGATTAAGATTACAGATTTTGAGATTGGGAGGTTATCCTGGATTACATAAGTGGGTCCAATCTAACCACATTAGCTCTTAAAAATCAGCCCTTAAAAAGTCTGTAAGAGAGAGAGATGAGGCAGGACAAGGACTCAATATATACTGATAGCTTTATAGACAAATGTACTCATGAGAAAAGGCATGTGAGCAGCTGCTAGAACATGAGAACTCTACCCAGATGACAACTAGCAAGGTAACAGAAACCTCAGTCCAACAACCACATGAACCTGAATTCTGCCAGGAAGCCTATATGAACCTGGGGACAGAGTCTCCCCCAGAGACTCCGGTAAGGAACACAGCTCTGCCCACACCTTGGTCCTAACCCATTGAGACCTGAGTCAGACTTCTAACCTACAGAACTGCAAGATAATAAACTTGTGTCACTAAATTGTGGTAAGTGGCTATAATAATAATAGAAAACTAATACAGTGGCCATGCAATGTATTTGTCAAAGTAAACAACTCGATGTACATAATGAAAGACAGACTTACAAAAGCCAAAGATTAAATTTATAAGCCAAGAGACAGACAAAGAAACAAACAAAATGGAACAAATAAAGAGGTGAAAGGTATACAAACAGTGTTAAGAGTTACAAGGTCAGAAGTGGTGCCAATAGCAACTTAATAAAAATCCCAAAAGGACAGGAAAAAGAGGCTATAGGAGAGGAAATAATTGAAGAGCTAATAACTGAGAAATTCCCTAGTAATTAAAAATTATAATACAGATTGAAAGGGATCATAGAATTCCTAGCAAAGATATACAATAATATTTTAATAAATATAAATAAATAAATATACAAACCCACACCTAGGTATATCAGAATTTACATCAAAACCAGAAAAGTCTAAAAGTTTACAGAAGGGAAAAAAGCAAAATAAGAATCAGATAAACATCTATCTTCTCAACAGATTACTTTTAGTGGAAAATAAAGAATAACTTATATTTTCGCTTTACCTGTAGGGGATAAAATAAAGATATTTTCAGTCAAAACAGGACTTAAAAGTATTCAAGCAAAAATAAAAATTAACCCAAAGGGAAGCAATGGGATATATAAATAAGTATATTAAAAGAAGTATCTAAATAAATAAATACAAAAATATATATTGATTAACTACCTGGAAATAAAGTCTTAAATAATACCTACAAGAGATCTAGAGTAGAAGAAGACACCAAAAGAGCTGAAAGTCTAGGAAGGTTCTTATTCTGTCTGAGGTGAAGACATTGTTAGTGATAAGCCTGAGACACTGATAGGGGAAAATGAGTGTATGAATGGCTCTTAGTGAGTAGGAAAGAGTAGCAGAGAAAATAAAAATCGAATGTATGCTTCTCACCAGTAGAAAAGAGAAAAAACTAACAAAAATTCTTGTTCTTTCAAATAGGTGACAGCAAAATAGAAAAGTCAGCACAGGAAAAGAAAAATAAGTAAGCATAGAAAATAGAAAATGCACTCTCATGTTCATAAATGTCAGAAATAAGTTTTAATATGTTAATAACTATAATAAGTAGAATAATTAAACTCAGTAACTAAAATAAGGAGATTATCAGCTTTTATCTTTCAAAAAGATGCATCACTGTTGTCTATAGAAGACAAAGAGGGGGAGGTGGCAGAGAGAAGTTGAAAATGAAAAGATTTTTTAAAAGATACACGAGACAGGGCTTCCCTGGTGGCGCAGTGCTTGAGAGTCCGCCTGCCGATGCAGGGGACGCGGGTTCGTGCCCCGTTTCGGGAGGATCCCACATGCCGCGGAGCGGCTGGGCCCGTGAGCCATGGCCGCTGGGCCTGCGCGTCCGGAGCCTGTGCTCCGCAAATGGGAGAGGCCACGACAGTGAGAGGCCCGCATAACGCAAGAAAAAAAAAAAAAAAAAGATACACGAGACAGGGCTTCCCTGGTGGCGCAGTGGTTGAGAGTCCACCTGCTGATGCAGGGGACACAGGTTCGTGCCCCGGTCCGGGAAGATCCCACATGCCACGGAGCGGCTGGGCCTGTGAGCCATGGCTGCTAAGCCTGCGCGTCCGGAGCCTGTGCTCCGCAATGGCAGAGACCACAACAGTGAGAGGCCTGCATAACGCAAACAAAATTAAAAATAAAATAAAATAAAATAACTCAAAGTAAGTTTTCAAATGGTAAAAGGAAAAATATTATAAGAAGGTATGCAATCATAAACAGATATATGTCTCTTTTCTTCTTTTTCTATTATAATTATATAACATATCAATGCAACAATGGATAGAATTACAGAAGAAAGTAGCTAAGTCTATAGTACATTCTAGTTGAAGATTTTAACACATTCATATCCAAAAATAGATTGGGCAGACAAAAACGAAACATGGAAAGATACTGGAACAGACACCTCACAAAAATACAGTATATGATCCTTCTAGAGTAGGTATGAAATATTTTTTAAAAACATGTATTAAGTGACAAAGGAAATATAAATTAATTCCAAATGATCACTATAAGACAGACTATGTTCTCAGACTTTTGTAAAAAATTACAGACAACTAATAAATATATAGCTGGATTATTTCATATGAATGGAAACTAAAATAATTATTTTTAGATCAGCCATTAGATAAAATGGATACTGTAAAGGAGTTGTGAAATACTAGAAATGAAAAACAATGAAAGCTATATTTGATAAAGAGTAATGAAATCAATCTAAGACAAGATTGAAAGAAAAATGGGGAAAAATTGAAAGAACACCAAAAAATAATACTACTGATTAAAAAAGATTTTTTTTCCTGTGAAAAGTCTAATAACACAGATAATTTTCTGGAAGGACTAATAAAAGATACAAATGAACAAACTGTAGGGAATATGGGGATACAGGGGATACACTGCAGATACAGAAGTAATAAAGGCCATAAAAGCATATATGAATAACTACATGCCCATCTTTTTGAAAACCTAGATGGAAAGACTGAATTACTAGAAAAATGTAAAATGCACAAATCAGCACAATAAGAAATAGAATATTTGAAAAGGAAAATAATTTTAAAATAGAATGATAAATAAAATTATTTCTCTCCCATAATACAAAAAGCAGAAAAGAGGACATAAAACAACAAAAATTAAAAGACCCATGCCTGGATGGTTTTAAAGGTGTTCACCATATTTTCAAGGAATAGATATTTTATACATTATAAATATATAATTTACATGGACAATGGGAAAAGACAACAAAGTTGCCCAGATTTTCCAAAGAGTTGATACAAAACCCAGAAAGCACAAGAGAATTCTGCTTCCAACCAAGATGAAGTGAAAGGGACTGGATTTAACCTACCCACCTGAAACAATTTTTTAAAAAGAATAAAGACAATAGTTTTTACACATTGGGCACCAGGCAACAAAGGACAGTGATCCACGAGAGAGAGGAAACAAACAACATAAACCCTGTGATTGCCCTAGATTATTACCTGGAGGTAATTTCTAGACTGCTGTGTAAAAAGGAAGAACCCTGTTGGAGTCTGGTGATCTCCTTAAGTTGAGGAGACAGAGCTGGTAGTCTGAGAGACTAGACTTCACATGGAAAAGTACCAGATAAGATAAAGGTACACAGAGAGATTGGCAGAGGGTTCCTGTGAAGACTTCAGTTGAGTATGTAGTACTCATGTATAATTTTCCTCACGTATATGAGGAAATTACCTACTGCTGGGGAAAGAACTATCCAAAGAAGCAGAAGGAACAATTCTCGAAGCTCACACAAGTCCAGAAACAGCACTTACTCCCACCAGCCAGAGTGAAAGTCTTTGTAATGCACTGGACATTTCAGTACAGTACACAGTACTAAGAACTTGTATTGTTTCAGTGTTGGGCTAAAATCAGCCCTAGACGAAAAGCTTTTCTAGCCCTGCCTAACAAAAGCTAAAAGCAAAGCCTCAAAAGGAAGAAACTGTTTCCAAGTAACTCATTTGCATCCTAGAACAAAGTTTAAATATTCTTATAATAATACAAAAACTTCCAGTACCCTGTAAAGGTAAAATTCTGAATATATGACATCAAATAAAAAGTTACCAAGCATGCAAAGGTATGGGTAAATATGGGCCATAATATGGTGTAATATCTATCAATGGAAACTGGTTCATAAATTACACAGAACTATAGAACTAGTAAACAAAAATATTGAAACATGTAACTATATTCTACATGCTCAAGAATATAGAGGAAAGATTAAGCATGGTATGCAGAGACAGAGAAGATTTTTTTAAAAAAGACCCAACTTGAAATTTTAGAGATGAAAAACATAATGACTGTGATGAAAAAATACCCTGGAAGAAATGAATGCTATTTTAGACACTAAAGAAGAAAAGATTAGTGAACATGAAGACACAGCAATAGAAACTGTCCAAAATAAAACATCTGGAGAACAAAGATTGAAAAGAAAATGACCAGAGCACCAGTAAGCAGCCTAATATATATATAATTGAAGTCCTTAAAGGAGAGGGAAATATTTGAAGAAATTATGACTGAAATTTTTCAAAATTTGATGAAGAAAATAAACCCACATACCTAAGAAGCTAAGCAAAATAAATAAATTTGTGTTATATATATAAACATATATGTATTTTTATGTATACAGACACACACACACACAATGTATGGTCAAGAGGGAGAAATGAAAATATGCTGCAATAAGGTTGTTGTGTCACATGTGCCATTGTACAATATTCCCTGAAGTCATTCACAGGGTTCACGTAAGCCATAAACCCAAACACTGCCATTAAAAAAACAACAAAAAAAGAGTTACAGCTAACAAGACAATACAGGAGGCAAAATGGAACCATAAATTATGCTCAGTTAGCTCAAATAAAGACAAAGGAAAGAGGGAACAAATAACAAATGGGAAAAACAGACCATAAATAGCAAAATGGTAGGTTTAAGCCCAACCATACCAATAATAACATTCAATGTAAATGATCTAAAAACTCTAATGAAATGACAGATTGTCAGATTGGATAAAAAATTAAGACTCACGTCATGTAGTTAAAACTTGCTTACAATTATCTGAAGCTAGACTCTAATATACACAAAAACAAAGTACTTATGCTTGGTTGTCAGGAATGCAATGACCATGTAAATCAAAGGAAGATTGTACTTGGACATTAGTTCAGAACTTTATCATGAGATGGTCGACATTTTGCAAAATAACATTATCAATAGCAACACTCTCACAGCGTTTTTGAGTCACATTTTCACATACCTAATCCGTCTGCACTTGTAGCTGCTATATTCACAGTAATTCTCTAAATAGGTGCAAACATCTGATTACTTTATTTCTTTTTTGTTATAGCCAATGACCAGTCATTTACATATTGAAAACGCATCATTCTATGATTACTTCTTTTTTATTTCTCCTTTATATCACACTTAGGATTTTATATAGAGGTTTTAAGATAATATATATTGGTGCCTTACATTATATAGGAATTTTATTTCAGGACAACAAATGTAACATTGAAGCTCAACCATATCAAGGAAAACTTCAAAATATTAACAACACTTAAAGGAGTTGTTCCATCTATTAGAACTGGAAACCACTGGCATAGACCAACGTCCATAAATCACAGTGAAGGTACCTGAGGCCTGGGGAGAAAAATGACTGATCCAAAGTCACACAACTAGATTCATACTCACAGTGATCATATATACTGGATTTTTCAGGACAGTGTTCCTCATTGTCCCTACAAATCATTGAAATATCTTTACGATAACTCCTAGGTTACCAGTTATAACCCAAAGGACTGAAAAGCAGGACACATGGTCACCAGTTCTTTAAAAAAAAAACTCCATAGATAAGGTCTTAAATAGTAGCTAAAACCAACAAAAGTAAACACCATAGGAAGACAGATACTATGTATAACTGATTCACTCTGTTATAAAGCAGAAACTAACACACCATTGTAAAGCAATTATACCCCAATAAAGATGTTAAAAAAAAAAAAAATCAGGGGGGTGGGGTAGGGGAGGGAGGAGACAGTAAGTGGGGAAAATCTTCCATAAATAAATTAAAAAATGTTTTTACTAATATACTATTTTCTATTAAAAAATAAACTTGTTTTGAAACTACAGTTTCACCAAAATATTCTGGCTAGTGAAGATAGAGAATAATAAAAAATGCAATGGTTCTCAACTAAAAGTATGCCCTGTCAGGGCAGTACAGGGTGATAATGAGTTTTTATCAAACTTTTTTTTTAGCAGTTACAGAAATACCAGTATAAATTCTCTTTAGTGGTTCAGTTCCTGAGTGCCCAATTTGCCAGCAGCTGTCCCCAACCCTGTGACCCCAATATGGTACCATGTCTCCAGTGGTCAAGACTGCCACCTAGTGGCGGTTTTAGCACATTGACCCTCTGCCATCAAGAAGGGGAATTCTCCCTGGAATAGACATTTATTCTGGATTTATATATCCTGTGCTGTTCAACATGCTTCTGCCAACACCATCATCCTTGAACTCACTGAATGCCTATTCACCATCAATATATCCTTCAACATTGCTTCTGACCAAGGAACTAATTTATAGTAGACATAAGGATGTACTGGTCTTATCATATATCTCATCTCCAGAAGCAACCGGCCTTATCAAACAAAAGATTAGCCCTTTGAAAATACAGTTAGAACAGCATCTTGGAGACAATTCCTTGCAAGAATGAGGTACTGTCCTAAAGCATGTGGCTAGCAATCCATAAATGGTGATCTTTCTCTCATTTTTCTCTAAACCTAGGCAGACCTAGGTTTAGAAACCAACACGTGAACTTGGCAGTGGCATCTCTCTGTATTCTCCTATAGCTCTGATCAATGCTGGCTTAGTAGTAATAGCCCCCACATGGAAAATGTTGCCACCCTGGGACACAGCAAATTGTTCCACTGAATTGGAAGCTGGCAGTCTTCCAGCGTCTGGGAAATTTTTGCTTTCTCTCTTATTTTCGGTTGTAGTTGCCTACTTTGGAAGGTGGCTTTGGCCTTGAAAAGTCAAGGTAGGGACCAGAGGAAAGTAAAGAAACTAGTCTCTGCTTAAGACAGAAGAGTACTCTAGAGTTAAGGAGGAAAGATCAAAAGAACAGTCAGAATCCTAGGGTTTTACAACATGGCTCAACAGAGTGGATAAGAGAGTAGAGATTCAACGTAGAAGCTAGTCCTGGAATAAATGGTGGGCATTAAACCTGAGCTTTTCCTGTACAGTAAGTGTACATATGCCTTTCTCACTATACAGATGAGCAAATTTATGCTTAGAGAAGTTAAATAACTTGTCCAAGATCAATCAGATTCAATGCAGATGTGTCTGACTCCAGAATCCAAGGTCTTAAGGAATAAGACATACTATTTCTAACTCAAGAGCTCTCTGGGAAAACAAACAAGCAAACAAATAGATATCTCATAGAGAGGTGATCAGTGCTCCAGAGAAATTTTTTCAGCTGCTGTTTTGCTCCATTGGGGGTTGTAAGTGAAGACCAGGATGTTTTCAAGGTAACAACGTTGCTTGAAGAATGTGGCGAACCCACTGGAGAGTTCCTCTGCCAGAATTTTGCCAGGGTCAGCCTTGGTTTTGAGGACAAGCCTGAATTAAAAGCATAGCTCCCGGGCTTCCCTGGTGGCGCAGTGGTTGAGAGTCCGCCTGTCGATGCAGGGGACGCGGGTTCGTGCCCCGGTCCAGGAAGATCCCACATGCCGCGGAGCGGCTGTGCCCGTGAGCCATGGCCGCTGAGCCTGCGCGTCCGGAGTCTGTGCTCCGCAACGGGTGAGGCCACAACAGTGAGAGGCCCACGTACCGCAAAAAAAAAAAGCATAGGTCCCAGGAAAGCAGGTGAGTTCCTCCCAGGAATTCAGTATCAACTCAGCCCATCCCCCTCCCACTCCTCTTGGGTAACTTCTCTAAGGGAACAGCATGGTGAACCTGAACTACGGAAGCTTTGGAAGGTGTGGAAGTTGTGGCTCTCACAAGTCAGCTATGGAGTATTTGGGGTAGATGCGCTAAAGAAAGGGAGACCAGGGAACTAAGGAACCCAATTTTGCCATAAACCCCAGAAAACACAAACCAGACAGAAATGGCAAGCCTGTCCTTAATCCATGAGTGGGAAGAAAGATCAGTGATTCACTTGCAAACCTGCTCCAACTTGTTACAACCTCGCTGTGTTGGAACCTTCAAGGCAGGGAACTGGATTGGGGCCCTTGCTTCATTTTCTGAAGACGGGGCCCTAACTGATTTCGCCTCCCCAAGACATATGTACACTGGGCCCAGCTCATTGGTCTGACCTGCTGCCTACCTTTCCCATCTGCACTTCTAGTTTCCCGTCACCTCTGGTCACTATGTATTACTCAGCATATTTTATCTTAAACACCTGGATTCCCAACTCCTCTTCTTTAACTGTGGTGACTGAACATCTCCAAACTACTACCTGGTCCTCCAGACACACGTGCTTGACTGGAAAGTCCTTCATTACTCCTAAAGCCTGCAGGAAGTGGCCAAAGTGACACATTCATTGTAGTCAATGCCACCCACCCAATGAGGGCAACATGGGTTAAGCCAGAGAAGACTCTCCTACTCTGAAAACAGATTCTCTCAATGAAGCGAAATAACAAATGGAAAAGTTCCTTAAGTAGTTACCGGTATGTAACAAGTGCAAAATAGATAATGGTTCCTTTTCCCCTTATCTGTTGGTGTTTAACCTTTTAACACAATTATTTAGAATATGGTGATATTTCTATTCTTCGTCTAAAATGAAATGCACTTTTGATACGATCCTATGAAGCCCCAGGATTGTTGAGCCCGGGCTCAAATTTTTCTATGTACATCTGGAAGACAAACTCAGAAAAATGTAGTCTGGTGAACTACAATTCACTCTGTAGCCAGACTGTTTACACCAGAATTTGCCTAACTTTGGGCTAAATCTAGGAAATAAATGAGTCAGAGTCATAGTTAAGCATGACTGGGTAGTTCCAGATGATCCAGACAAATCATATTTTGAGATACATTGATTAAGAATTTAATCATGCAGCAGCTAAAAAGAAGGAGGTAAATCTATACCTACTAATATGAAGAGATCTCCAAAGCACTTACTTGGTTGAGTAAAAAGAAGAGTTCTAGAATGAATAACGTAGGGGCATCTGCCATTATTCTGTCTGCTCAACAGTAACAACAACAAAAACTTCCTATTTGGGTGGACTTTTCTACATTAGGGGGATACTTAGGAGGCAAGGCTCTACCTTCCACTGTGAAACTGAAAGGGGCAGGTACCTCTTCTCTCCAACCCCAGCACTAGGAAATGATTCAGGTCTGACTGACAGGAAGTTCCCGCTTGCTTCGTTTCATCTCAAGGGAGCAATGGAATGGAGGAGGGAGGGTAGAGGTCATATGGTCCACCTCTCATTGGACTGTTCCCACAAGTTGCTAACAGATCTCCCCTTCTGGTCACACCCCTACTCCCTCAAATCTCTTGTCACAAATAGCCAGAGTGATGTAGGGAGAAGACAAATCCAGCTGCTGCCCTCCCTAGAGCCCTGCACGGCTCACCTGCACATACAGAATGCAATCCAGGCTCCTTAATATGTACTCCGCTTCCGTGACCTGGTCTCTGTCCAAGCCCCCAGACCACCTTCACGTTAGACCCCACCCTTGCTGAACCCTCTGGGGTTTCTCAAGCTGTCCTGCTCTCTCACCTTCCCGGGCTTTTGTCTGACTAACTCTTACTGTTCTATTCTCAGCTCACCCAGAGCTGCTCCTCCAGGAAACGTCCCATAACCATCGTCAGTGCCTCCCTGTGCCCAGCCTGCCCAGCCTCTAGATGCCTCTCCTTTCTTCCATAGTCCACTCTGCATTCTTCTGTTTTGGCATTAATCACATTTAAAGTATGTAGGACTTCCTTTGGGGTACAGTGGTTAAGACTCCATACTCCCGATGCAGGGGGCATGGGTTCCGCCCCTGGTGGGGGAACTAAGATCTCACATGTTACATGGCATAGCCAAAAAAAAAAAAAAATAATAATAATAATAATAAATTATGTACAGTGTCTGTGGCTGTGTTCCCAGTGAGCAACTTGAGGACAGGATACATGTCTTATTCATCTTGGCCTATAATAGGAAGTCTTTGTACCAGTGAATGACAAGCAAAAGACTTAGGATTTTTTCTACACTGTCTCTGTAGTGAGTTTGTGCTCCCATCCCCCGCAATGATTATTTTACCCCTTCTTCACACCTCTCATAATCCTGACAGATTTACCCAGCTCTTCTCTTCCAGAGACTCTCACCTCTCCCTTCATAAGAAAACCAACCAGAAGGAAATGCCTGCCCCATCACTGTTGGACCTCCTCACCTGCCTGCATCTCCACCCACCATCTCCTGGCTTCCTCCTGTTACAATCGCTCCAGCCTCAAAATTCACTTTGTTATAAAGCAGAAACTAACACACCATTGTAAAGGAATTATACTCCAATAAAGATGTTAAAAAAAAAAAAACCTGTTCTTATAAAGCAAAAAAAAAAAAAATCTCAGCTGGCGGAGGCACTGTGTTCCGGATCACTCTCCTTGCCACCTTGTTGGGAACTGATCGCATCTGAATTGCCTCTCACTCCTTCAAGTATCTTCAACCTGCTTTCCATCGGCATTCAAACTGGCTCTATGCTCTCCAATCTTACAATGAAAACAAAGAAGCCAACAACAGAACTGAAAAACTTGCCCTGACCCAGAGATGACACCACTTCTCTACTTCCCTTGACAGCCCAGCCCTTAGAGCAGCCGTGTCCTCCTTTCCGAAAAACTGTCTTCCCAGGGCCTCTGTGACTCCGCACCCCGCCTTCCTAGCTTCCCTTCTGCCTTTCTGGCTCTTCCTCCCCCACCTGCTTTGCTGGCTCCTCTCTTTATGTGAACATGAGTGGAGTTAATCAGGGCTGGGACCTGGGCCCTCTTCACTCCTCACTCATCATTTTCTCCCTTGGCAAACTCAAACGTCCCACAGCCCTTTATGTGCCAGAGACTCTCAAATATGTATCTCCAGCCAAGGCCTCTCTTCTGGGCTTCAGATAGGACCATCAACTGCCTATCTGCTATCAGGTCCAAAGCTGAAGTCTTGGTCCTCCCAGCCTCGAGCCCTCAAGCAGTCCCTCCTCTGGCTTTTTCCATCTCAGTAAATGGCTCTTTCATCCAGGCAGTGGCTCGTGCCAGAAAAGTGGGTGTCATCTTGGCCCTTTCCTTTCCCTCAGTGCTTAAATCTAACCAATGACCAAATCCTGCAGGTTCTACTTCCAATATAAATTTCCAGCGCATCGATCTGCATTGCCACTGCCCTAGTCTGACGGCCATCAGCTCTCCCCTGGGCCTGGATTCCTAGAAACTCTCCTATCTGGTCTTCCTTCTCTGCAGTCTCCAGAAAGTTTCTTTAACCAACAAACATTGAATCTTAACATGTCCCCACTTAAAACACTTTAATCACTTTCTATTGTGCTTGAGATAAAATTTTAAAACCCTTAATAAGCCCCATCAGATGTTATATGACCTGGCCCTTGCCTCACTCAGCAGCCAAAACACGTCATCCACATCTCTGGTCACAATGTCCCAGCCACAGTGGCCTTTTTTCCTTTCCTGAAAATTACCATGCACATTTCTAATCCTGCCACTGGCATGTCTTAACATGCTAATCCTATATCCCTCTATCCTTCCCCTGGCTAGTGTCCGTGAATCCTTCAGGACAAGTCCTAAATGCTCCCTCACCAAAAACAGACTTCGTTCCTCCCCCAAGTTAAACATGATCTTAATTTTTCCTTCATATAAGTTCCATACTTTACCATTATTTATGTATTCATGTGATTACTTGTTGAATGACCGTAAGCTTCAAGAAAACAGGGATGAATGCTACAGCATGCAAAAACCCACAGACTGTATGTTTCCACTTATTTGAAATTTCCAGAATAGGAAAATCCCTAGAGACAGAAAGCAGATGAGTGCTTGTAAGGGTCTGGAGAAAGGGTAACGGGGAATGACTGATAATAGGGTTTCTTTTGGGGTGGTAAAAGTGTTCTGAAATTAACTAGTGGTGATGGTTGCACAACTCTATGAATATAGTAAATACCACTGAAATGTACATGTTAAACGAGTGAACTGTATGGTATATAAATTATATCTCAATAAAGGTTCTTAACAAAATAAAAAGAACTGCCCTTGCCTTGCCCTCAAAAGCTGCAGTAAAGATATTACATCAATGCAAAGCAAAATATGGTAAGTGCTTGGAGAGTAGGCACCACCAAGTCTTTCCAGGATCTGACCCACGGCTTAATCAGGGTCATCTGGACTGCTGATGCCAGGAGGGATTTCTGACTTGATTTAATTGGCCCTCTAGGCCTGACGCAGAGATAAACCTTTATTTTGGGAGAAAGAAAAAGGGATGCAAGATAATGAAGAATTTTCTTTTCACTCCCTCCTCCATTCTTCCCCTGGTCACTCCACAAATCTAGAAACACCTTTCCCTTAAACAGACAGACGTCCCCCTGCACTTTGGGATTTTTATCCCAAAGTGAAGACTGACATAGACATCAGGGGAGGCCTGGAGACTGATATCAAACAGCCAGTAACCGGAAAGGTTTCATCTCAAATCAGTCTCTGATGGCTTGACATAAAATTGTATGTGATCTTTTCCTTCTATTACCAAAGTATATGTCGTTCTAGGATTCTTCCATTCAAAAATTTATTTTAATATAATCATTATGTGTATAATTTAACATGTATAACATTATAGTATAAGTACTTAACATGTTTTTACCTACCTTCTTAAGCAATTGTACAAGTTTGTGATGTTCAATCAAAAAGATATTTAACAGTTATCTTAACTAATCCCTCATGGTAAGACATTTAAGTGGCTCCATCTTTTGCTGTTATGAAAATGCAGCAATAAACACATTTATACATAAAGCTGTTTCCATACTTAGCTTTATTTCACTGAGATAGATTCCCCAAAGTGAAATTTCTATTCTAATGTCTTTCATTTTTTTTAGTCCCTTGGCAAAGACACATTACTTTTCTTATGTTGGGTTGAGTCCTTTGATCAGATTTTTACAACTGCTTGTTTCTCAAAAGTGCAAAGGCAAAACTCAAAACAGTGGAAGCAATATTTACACTTTCTTGATACATTTAATACAGCTAAGTGCCATAGAGGAAAAACACCCCTTTGACACTGATGTTGGACCTACCATGTGCCAAACACAGAACTGTTTTGGAAATATTAACTCATTTAATTCTTTCAATAGCTCTGAGAAGTAGTCACTATCATCATCCCTGTTTTGCCAACGAGGACACCTTGCCAAGGGCACACAGGTGGTAAGTGAGGGGGCCACAGTCATGGACACTGGTGGTCTGGCTCCAGAATGTGGGTTCTCAACCAGTATGCTGAACCCAAATTTGGAGTCAGAAGATCTAGGTTGGGGTTCCAGCTCCACCACTCACTGACCTATGGACAGGTCAGTAAATCACTCCTACTAGTTATATTATCTCTTTTTCAAACATATGCACACATGACTTTACATGAATGCATATGTATTACCAGATCATGCATTCCTTTTTTTAATATAAATTTATTTATTTATTCATTTATTTATATTTGGCTGCATTGGGTCTTCGTCACTGTGCACGGGCTTTCTCTAGTTGTGGCGACCGGGGGCTACTCTTCGTTGCAGTGTGCGGGCTTTTCATTGCGGTGGCTTCTCTTGTTGCAGAGCACGGGCTCTAGGTGTGTGGGCTTCAGTAGTTGTGGCATGTGGGCTCAGTAGTTGTGGCTTGCAGGGTGCAGAGCACAGGCTCAGTAGTTGTTGCGCACAGGCTTCGTTGCTCCGCAGCATGTGGGATCTTCCCGGACCAGGGCTAGAACCCATGTCCCCTGCATTAGCAGGCGGATTCTTAACCACTGTGCCACCAGGGAAGTCCCAGATCATGCATTCTTAATGCAGTCTTTTTTCCTTTTTAGCTTAGCTTCATTCTTCCCCTCTCCATCCCGTCTACCCTCACAGGCACTCACCCCCACACCCATAGTCCATGTTAACAACCCAGTACTTACCCTTTCATGGTATTCTCCATATTCACATAATCATGCACACACATATACTGCACACACACTTATTTTGCACGGATTATCATTGTTTACACAGATCATATTTGTTTCACTCAGGACCCAATCAAGAAAACAGAAACTACTACTCTAAGATAGTTCAGACAGAGAGAATTTAATGCAGGATACTGGTCACACTGGTGATGGGAGAGCTAAGAAGCCAGGCAGGGAATGATGAGGCAGCCTAGAGGTTGGCAAGAACAGTGAACCACTACCAGCTCTGGGCTGTAGGTGCAAAGGAAAGAGGCAGTGTTATTCCATCCCAGCAGCTATGGTCACCTGGTGGAAGCTGGCACCAGGGCAAAGCTGTCCAGTGAGACCAGAGCCATGGAGGGGAGACACTGTTGTCACCATAGTGAGGTGGTGTTCCCCCATTCATTTAAGTGCATGGACATGAAGCTACTTTGTAAACCAGAAAACTGAGTAGTAGAATGTAAGCTTTATTGGAAATAGTATGTCACTGTAAGATGGCATGTATTCAAGAGTGAGCCAGGGAGAAAGAGAGCAGAAGAGGTTGGGGAGGGTCAGCACATGTCAGGTCATGTGGGGGGCCCTGGAGAAATTCAGCTTGTAATAATCATCATCATAAAATAGAGAAGGGAGAGAAGAAGCCCTATGGAAATCCATGCGGGGGCCAAGACTGCAGTGGGCGCTGTAAATGCTCTCCTGAGAAAGGAGCCAGAGACTTCCTTGCAGAGGTAACCTGTTTTAAAAACTGATACGAGGCGAGAGGGAGGAGCCTCCACAATGGCAGCCGCCAGCACAGGCTTCACATGGTAGAAGGAGCTCCCCTGTATGTGCTGCAGCCACCCTCCACCTCTCCAGGAGACTCTCCAAGACCAGCAGGTAAAGGAACAATCGTTTCCAGGCTGCTTAGCGTGAAGGAGGACACACAGGAGACTGATACACAGACTTCCCACCATTCCTGTTTTCAGCTCCATACTCCACCCTTACCTTCTGAGAGTTATCCTTAAAACTATCCAAAGCAGTACTAGGAGGACACGGAATTCATGTCTCCTCACAACTAGGGCACCTACCAGGCACCGGTGGGGGATGGGAGGAACCCCCAGTGACCGGCTTGCGGGATCTTGGTTCCCAGGCTGGAGGTCAGGCCTGAGCTCCTGTGGTATCAATCAGAGTGAGGCCTCTCAGAGGTCCTCATCTCAGCAACAAGACCCAGCTCTATCTAACTGCCTGCAAACTCCACTGTTGGACATCTCAGGCCAAACAACCAGTAAGACAGGAATACAGCACCACCCATCAAAAAAAAAAAAAAAGAAAAGAAAAGAAACGACAAAAAAAAACCTGTTACAGATGAAGGAGCAAGGTAAAAACCTACAAGACCAAATAAACGAAGATGAAATAGGCAACCTACCTGAAAAAGAATTCAGAGTAATGATAGTAAAGATGATCCAAAATCTCAGAAATAGAATGGAGAAAATACAAGAAACATTTAACAAGGATCTAGAAGAATTAAAGAGGAAACAAATAGTGATGAACAACACAATTACTGAAATTAAAAATACTCTAGAAGGAATCAATAACAAAATGAAATAAATAAGGAAACATGAGCTTTAAATGACACATTAAACAAGATGGACTTAATTGATTATGTATAGGACATTCCATCCAAAAACAACAGAATACACTTTCTTCTCAAGTGCTCATGGAACATTCTCCAGGATAGACCAAACTTGGGTCCAAATCAAGCCTTGGTGAATTTAAGAAAATTGAAATCGTATCAAGTATCTTTTCCGACCACAACGCTATGAGACTAGATATCAATTACAGGAAAAAAAGCTGTAAAAAATTTACAGACACATGGAGGCTAAACAATACACTACTAAATAACCAAGAGATCAATGAAGAAATCAAAGAGGAAATAAAAAAATACCTAGAGACAAATGACAAGGAAAACACGATAACGCAAAACCTATGGGATGCAGCAAGAGCAGTTCTAAGAGGGAAGTTTATAACAATTCAATCCGACAACAAGAAACAAGAAAAATCTCAAATAAACTACTTAACCTTACACCTAAAGCAATTAGAGAAAGAAGAACAGAAAAACTCCCAAAGGTAGAAGGAAAGAAATCATAAAGATCAGATCAGAAATAAATGAAAAAGAAAGGAAGGAAACAATAGCAAAGATCAATAAAACTAAAAGCTGGTTCTTTGAGAAGATAAACAAAATTGATAAACCTTTAGCCAGACTCATCAAGAAAAAAAGGGAGAAGACTCAAATCAATAGAATCAGAAACGAAAAAGGAGAAGGAACACCTGACACTGCAGAAACACAAAGGATCATGAGGGATTACTACAAGCAACTCTATGCCAATAAAACGGACAACCTGGAACAAATGGACAAATTCATGAAAAGCACGACCTTCTGAGACTGAACCAAGAAGAAATAGAAAATATGAACAGACCAATCACAAGTAATGAAATTGAAACTCTGATTAAAAATCTTCCAACAAACAAAAGTCCAGGACCGGATGGCTTCACAGGTGAATTCTATCAAACATTTAGAGAAGAGCCAACATCCAGCCTTCTCAAACTCTTCCAAAAATTGCAGAGGAAGGAACACTCCCAAACTCATTTTATGAGGCCATCATCATCCTGATACCAAAACCAGACAATGATACTACAAAAAAAAGAAAATTAGACCAATATCACTGATGAATATAGATGCAAAAATCCTCAACAAAATACTAGCAAACAGAATCCAACAGCACATTAAAAGGATCATATACCACCATCAAGTGGAGATTATCCCAGGGATGCAAGGATTCTTCAATATATGCAAATTAGTCAATGTGATACACCATATTAACAAATTGAAGAATAAAAACCATATGATCATTCCAATAGAGGCAGAAAAAGCTTTTGACAAAATGCCATACCCATTCATGATAAAAACTCTCCAGAAAGTGGGCATAGAGGGAACCTACCTCAACATAATAAACGCCATATCTGACAAACCCACAGCAAACATCGTTCTCAATGATGAAATACTGAAAGCATTTCCTCTAAGATCAGGAACAAGACAAGGACTTCCACTCACGTCACTATTATCCAACATAGTTTTGGAAGTCCTAGCCATGGCATTCTGAGAAGAAAAAGAAATAAAAGGAATACAAATTGGAAAAGAGGAAGTAAAACTCACTGTTTGCAAGTGACATGATACTATACATAGATAAGCCTAAAGATGCCATCAGAAAACTACTAGAGCTCATCAATGAATTTGGTAAAGTTGCAGGATACAAAATTAATGCACAGAAATCTCTTGCATTCCTATCCACTAAAAATGAAAGATCAGAAATAAAAATTAAGGAAACAATCCCATTCACCACTGCAACAAAAAGAATAAAATACCTAGGAATAAACCTACCTAAGGAGGTAAGGAGGTTTTCTGACCTGTACTCAGAAAACTATAAGACACTGATGAAAGAAATCAAAGATGACACAAACAGATGGAGAGATATACCATGTTCTTGGGTTGGAAGAATCAACATTGTGAAAATGACTATACTACCCAAAGCAATCTACAGATTCAATGCAATCCCTATCAAATTACCAATGGTATCTTTTTACAGAACTAGAACAAAAAATCTTAAAATTTGTATGGAGATGCAAAAGACCCCAAATAGCCAATCTTGAGGGAAACAATCTTGAGGGAAAATAACAGAGCTGGAGGAATCAGGCTCCGTGACTTCAGACTATACTACAAAGCTGCAGTAATCAAGACAATATGGTACTGGCACAAAAACTGAAATATAGATCAATGGAACAGGATAGAAGGCCCAGAGGTAAACCCACACACATAAATCACATAAAGCAGGATACTATGCAGTAGATTTATTCAATAATCTGTGTAGCCTCATAGATTCAGAACGAGACATGGAGGGAGAATTACTCCTCTAGATTTTAAGAGGGCAGGTAGATTTGACTAAATGGAGAACTTTCTTAAAGAGATGGACCCAAGATAAGAAACTTCTCCCATTATTTGTTCCAGTGCAGTCTGTTTAGGCCATGTGATTTTGTGTGTGAGCATAGCTATCTTAGATTCGGTACTTGGAAATAAACTTTGAGACAGAGCTTCATGCAGAAAGTTTATTGCAGATGTATTCAGGAGAGACATCTGTAAGGCAGTGGGGAAGGCAGGACTGGGCTGAGGGGGAAACCTACTGGTAAAATTGATACAGCCATTATGGAGAACAGTATGGAGGTTCCTTAGAAACTAAAAATAGAACTACCATATGACCTAGCAATTCCACTACTGGGCATATACCCTGAGAAAACCATAACTCAAAAAGAGTCATGTACCACAATGTTCATTGCAGCACTATTTACACTAGCCAGGACATGGAAGCAACCTAAGTGTCCATCGACAGATGAATGGATAAAGAAGATGTGGCACATTTATACAATGGAATATTACACAGCCATAAAAATAAATGAAATTGAGTTATTTGTAGTGAGCTGGATGGACCTAGAGTCTGTCATACAGAGTGAAGTAAGTCAGAAAGAGAAAAACAAATACCGTATACTAGCACATACATATATTTTAAAAAATGGTTCTGATGAACCTGGGGCAGAACAGGAATAAAGACACAGATGTAGCGAATGGACTCGAGGACACAGGGAGGGGGAAGGGTAAACTGGGACAAAGTGAGAGAGTAACACTGACATATATACACTATCAAATGTAAAATAGATAGCTAGTGGGAAGCAGCTGCACAGCACAGGGAGATCAGCTTGGTGCTTTGCAACCACTTAGAGGGATGGGATAGAGAGGGTGGGAGGGAGACTCAAGAGGGAGGGCATATGGGGATATACGTATGCATATAGCTGATTCACTTTGTTATACAGCAGAAACTAACACAACAATTTTACCCCCAAAAAACAATTTTACTCCAAAAAAGATGTTTAAAAAAAAAGATGGCATGTTGTTCTAATTGCTAAAAACCTGATGAAAACACAGCCAGGCTAGAAGTTACAATCTAACCTGAGTGGACTGATATTCTGGGCACCAGGGAAATACCCACTGACCGATGCTTTCCCACTCAGCGACAGTAGGGCCTAAGACCTCTGTCTGACTTTTCATCCTGCTCTGCTTCCCAAGGCACTGTTTCTCCACTTAGAATAAACAACAAACAATACTGAATTCATGTTTTAGAGCAACACTGTCCTGCAGAACTTTCCATAATGAAAAGTTGTTGAATATGGTAGCCACTAACCACATGTGGCTTGAGCTTCAAAATGTGGCTAGTATGACTGAGGAGCTATATTTTCAATTTTATTCAACTTTAATTCATTTAAGTTTAAATTGCCCCATGTGACAAGTGGCTACGGTATTCCACAGTGCAGCTTTAGAACCTCAATCATTCTCTCACAAGAGTAGTACTTGTGACCTCTGAGAATCAACTGAATCTTTTTCAAGACACGTGTACTTAACCCCATTCCAGATTTACTGAATCAGAACTGCTCGTGCTTGAACCACAATGGTCTGTGACATTCCTCATGGCTCTAAATTTTCTATGGGAAGAAGAGATGAAAAAGGGGGGCTTGCGTTGTGTTACCTTGAAAGTTTAATACATTAACTCACCTACTCATGAGTGGAGATTAAAACTTTTTGGAGTCATTTCTTCCCTCTTCTGGTCACCTGGCTGAGAATAACACTCTACAGCAAAAGAAATTTAAAAAAAAAGGAAGGTGGGTTTTAATAGAGCAGCAAGCAGCCAAGAAAGTCCCAACAATTTGTCAACACCCATGCTTCCAGGGTCTTTGTGTTGGGCATCTCTGGGCAGCCCAGGGTCAGCATGATTGAATTAGAAAGAGAAGCCCACTGCCAATGACTTTGACAGAGGGTCACCCTGGCTGTTCGGGGGCAGTGCCAGAAGATCTGGAACTCAACAGGCCCACAGTATGAAAGGGGAAGGGAGACCATGCCAAGATGGATTCGTGGCTAATGAAGCAGTCAGCTGCTCTAATTGCACGGTGGGATGGATAACAGTGCTGCTGAAAAGACAAATGATGAGGTAAAGCACTTATTAAATAAAAACACCAGGGTGAAGGTGAGGTATTAATTTTCAAGGCAACGGACAGCTGTCGAGTCCTGTCACATAATTCCATTTCATATTAAACTTATTATGGGCAACAATGTAATAATATCAATGACACCCCTATTCCCCAACAGCCAAGAAATTGATGGTGAGCTAAAAACTTTCCAGTCCTAGGGCTAATCCATGACTTGAGGGGAAACTGGAATGGAGAAGATATGAAAAATTCAGAATGAGCGCTTCTAATGCTATCTTGGGCACAATTGTTCCAGGTTGCTAAGAAAGCATTAGCATGCCCTCCTCTGCTCTGGATTCTGCCAGCAGCAAACTGGGAAACTTCCTGCTCTTCATTACAATACCTTTAATAAGTGCCAGTGTGGATGGGTGGAGTCTTAGACACTCTGCCTTTCTCCATTCCCCTTGGAGAAAGGGTACACCTAATAAACAAATTAGGATTGATAGGAACTGAAGTGAAAAGCTCACATTTCAAAGATGAACTGAGGAAT
Source organism: Lipotes vexillifer (assembly GCF_000442215.2). NCBI lineage: Eukaryota > Metazoa > Chordata > Mammalia > Artiodactyla > Lipotidae > Lipotes > Lipotes vexillifer. Next base: position 139,154 of record NW_006792448.1, read on the forward strand.
TTACAGCTGTTGGGTTAAAGCTTCCTAACTCACCTCTTTTATTGTATCATAAACCTCATTTCCCCAAGTCTGAAACTGAAAACTCTGAATGTCTTTCCACTGTCTCTAAGATGAGCCTCTCCTCCTTAGCCTGACAACAAAGCCTTTATAAAATGGCCCCAACATCCCTTCCTGTCTAATGTCACTAACTTGTCCTCCTTTGTGAGCCTTCACAGAATAATAAATGGGGAAACACACTGGCTACATAGCAATGACAAGTTAACTTTTATGAACAGCTGCCTCATCTGTAAAATGGATGAACAGCATCAAGGACATAATGGAATTATTGTGAACATTCAGTAAAACACTTGGCATAGTACCTGGCTTATGAAATGCAGGTCTCCTTGCTCACAAGTCAGCCTTGTCTTCTCATTATTTCTAAAACCCACCTAGTAAGTTCCTTCTCCCCTTTAGCTCATCCCTATACCCCTCCCCACCATCGCCTCCATGCTCCTACTAGAACCAACACCATCTCCGCCTCCCCGTTCTCCACTTAGCCAATTCCACTCTCCCTGTAATGTCCAGGCCCACTGGCCTCCTTCCATGAAATCAGATTCAGTTTCCACATTAGGAGCAGGGCTTAGGCAAAATAGCCTTAAGTAGCCTTAAATAGCCTCTCCAACTCTAACATTCCATGATGCAAAGAACACATAAATTTTGCTTTGAAGGTATGATCAATTGAAGGCTTAAACTCTCAAAAAAACAGATGATTTCCCCAGTTGGTGGGCAATGGGGAGAAAATGAAAATACTTCATAAGTTCTTTAAAAACCCATATTACTGTAAATGGTCATTATTTTAAGTCTTGTGTAACTTGGGGCTTATTTCATGCCAGATAACAGGCTCTATCATGTATGGAATTTTAAGTTTTCCTAGAAAGTCAGTGGTATCACCCAGCTTCAGGATGATCAGAAAACTGAGACCCAAGGTCATTCACTTAGTAAGTAGATGACATGAGATCTAAACCATGGATGGTGACCATGATCTTGTATAGAATTCTGGAATCCCTCTTTCCACTATGCTTAACTTCCACAAACCCACCCATTTATCAAGTGCTTTTGTTACATACAAAATCCTTGGTTAGCTATTGGGAAAGATGGGCACGTGTGTGTGTGTGTGTGTGTGTGTGTGTGTGTGTGTGTGTGTGTGTATTTATATATTTCCTTCTCTTAAAGAATTCAGAATCTAAAAAGAAAAATAAAACACAGATATAAAAAGAATATAGCGAGAAGTCACAGGATGTGTCAGACTGGCATAGTATTTGAAGAAATTCAAGGATATGGGAATTTCTTTCAACCAATGTGATCAAAGAGCTGTGCCCAGTGATCTAACTTTCCAACATTGCATCTATCCTGCTCTAGAGAAAAGAATAAAACTCTAAAAATTCTAAATTCTTCACAAAAAAAAACACATCGGAAATTCATTTTTTATAATTCCTTCATATTCACCCTTTGGAAATCTTGAAATCTCCCCCCCAGCAATATTTCTTCTGTTATTTCTCACTGGAAACATGCTTAAGATAGAATATTAAATCAAATCAATAAAGATGGAATATGTGACATCAGATTAAAGTGTAAAAGCTAACAATTCATCTTAAAATGACTACTATATACAAGAGAAGATAAAACCTTTTTCTCAAATGGATGACAAAAATTCCTATTCACATTGAAAATTATTTTTGATCTTCTTTCTTGGCACCCAGAAACTAAGACAGTAATAATTTCCCATAAAACCCCTGATTTAATTATCCTTCTTTTGTAAGTTCAAAGTCCATCTTTCAGAATCCACTGTGACTTGTCAGAGTTCTCCATATGAGCCACATCTACAAGACAGCCTTGTCCCTTTACAGTCACAGGCTCTGTGCAAAAGTTGCCCCCATAGACCAGAATTGTCTGTTACAGTTAACCGAAATTTTAGATTTATTCTTCACCTTGTTATCAAATATATCCTTAGAGCTGATCAACAACAAAACATTTTGGGAGCTGGGCCCACCGGAGAGTTTGGTTGATTTTGGAAAAGAATAATAAAAATATATCACAGTAAAAAAAAATAAGAATGGGTTATATTTATTGAGTGCTCACTGGGTCCCAGGTATGTTATAAGAACCTTACATATTTTATATTATTTCATGTTTTACATTATTTAATGGTGTTTTACAGTAGTTAATCTTCATAAGTAACCCTATGATATCAGTAATATTATTTTACTCATTATGCAAATAATGATGTTGAGACCCAGTTCTCACAGAGATTAAGGGCAAAAATAGGACTTGACCCTGGAGTCCAGCTATTAACCACTGGGCACCAGAACCGATGTCAGAGCATGAACGGAGAAGCCTTATCTGCTCAAATGTATCAAACCAAGAAGACATTTCCTCCCCTACCTCCCACCCTCCCCACCTCAGCCACAGAAACTATTTCATAAACCTTCCTGCCCCCCGTCCCAGCGGGGATGGGGGAGGAAAATGGTGGGCAGGAAATGATCTGGGTGAGGATGACTGTCTTGGGAAGTCAGGGACTTGCTGTGTATGAGGTAGACATGGGGGTGGGGGGCGCACATTGACTAGGCCTAGAACAGTTCCTGTTGCTGGTGGGGCCTCTCTAATCTGGTCTGAATTGGCTCAGTAAGTAGAGAGGATCCAGGAACGTAGGAGCAAAAAATCTAAGGGTGCCTAGATATTATAGCCAAGTGTCCATTACTGTTGAAGAGACAGTCAGACAGACAGACAAGGATGGGAATGGGAGCGATAGTGGAGCAAGAGCCACATTTGCCTCCTCTTCCTCCTGAGTTTTCTGTTTCTCAGGCTCCATCTGTGAGCACATGTATTCCTATACTGGTTCTTTGGCACACATTGTGCTTCTCCATCTCCTCCTTGTACTCAGATGCTCTCTCTTCCCTCCCCCCACAGCAGGCTCTCTTGCCACTGTACCACAATGCCTCATAATTCATACCCTTATGAAGTGCCCATCACTGTGGGAGATAAATGTAAGGGACCCAATTTCTGCTCTTAAAGAACTTACAGTCTAGTGGTAGAGGCCTTACAAACAGAATATAGGGTAGTTATGTTATATGTCACCACATCAGCCAGAATTCTTTCCATTGCAAGTGGTAGAAACCCAACTCAACATGGCCTAAATCTGGACTTCTGACACACAGAACTATGAGATCATAAATTTGTGTTATTTTAAGCTGCTAAATCTTCAGTCATTTATTATGGCAACAATAGGAAATTAATCCATGCACCCAGCCAGCTCTGGAGGGGAAAAAGGTAATTCCACAAAGTCTACAAGTTCTCTAAGGAACTGGGAGAAACTACGGTACAACTAGGCCTATAGCCACATAGTAACTCCAGCTCCTATCATTGGTGGGGCCTCCTGGACCTGATCTAAATTGGCTTAAGAAGGAGAGAAGTTCCAGAAAGGTAGAAGCTAACAGTCTGTGGTGGTACCTGGAGATATCAGCCAGGTGTCCATTACTGTTAGTTAAATCAGGGACTGGCGAACCACAGGCCAAATTCGACCCACTATCTATGTCCCAAGAGCTAAGTATAGTTTTTACATTTTTAAATAGTTTTTTTAAAGCAAAAGATGAATATTTTATAACATATCAAAATTACATAGAATTCAAATTTCTGTGCCCATAAATAAAGTTTTATTAAATGGAGGCTCTGAATGCCATTCTGACATGACAAAGTTTTCCTGAACTGATGGCTTTTTGTCCTGGAGCTGTGGTCTGGTCAGCCAGGGCAGCTTCTCAGTGTTCAAGGCACTAACCCTACAATTAAGAATTCTGCCCTACTGAAAAACAGGCTTACCTCTATCTGTGCAGAGGCCTCTGGTATCTGTCAGATGGTAGAGTTAGGACTGATATGAGGCAGGCTGCAATAGGATGACCTACCAGGTGGATCCTAATAGATACTCCCTGGGTTTCCATGGGGTTGGATTGTCTAAACATGGCTTCACTTTCTACTGTTTCTCAGACTTTCTTTCCCTTTTCCAGTTTCTCAGACTTTCTTTCCATTTCTCTCAAAGCTAGAACGGGGACTAGCTCTTTGTCAGTAACTGAAAGAAAGGATTTGTTTTTTAAAGCCTTTGAAGAGAGTAGAGGATTTGTCAAATTAGCCAACAGTCCCCACGCAGAACAGTAGTCATGCCCAGTTTAGCTGGCCTCTTAATAAATATCACCATGAAAACTATGTGCTCTGCATCACGGATCATCTTGTGTTATAACTGGCATAAGTGGAATAATTTAGCCATGATTCAGCAGGTCACCTGGGGGACACTTCAGAGAAGATGGTTTTATTGAAGAATAGCACCCAGGTCAAAGAAAGTCCCACTCTAATCTCTCCATCAAGCCAACCCCTATCTGAAGGGTTTGATCAATTCTGGTATTTGAGAGCAAAGGGTCTGGGTCTAGAAAGAATAACACGTAAGAATGTTTAACCTACTGAGAAGAACCCTACAGGGAGAGGTAGAGCTGACTCCAATATCTTTTTAAATCCGTGATAAGAAAGGTAGACCAGTCTTATATGTGGAATCTAATCTAATCTTTCTTATCTGTGATATCTTTTTTGTGATATCACAGATAAGAAAGACCAGAGCTACCTTTCTCACAGAAACCTGGACATGTGAGAGATGGAAAGACCATATAGTCTAACTGGGGCCCAAGAGGGGGCATTTCCAGTGATCTGGAGGAATCCAGGTCTCTGGATTCTCAGCCTGTGTTCTTCACACAGTGCCACAAGCTCCACAAGGGTTTCTCCTGTTGAGCTTCTGAGCATGTCCCAGGGCCTTGTCCATGGAGAGTGAGGCAGAGCTACCCTCTTGTCTGACTTCCGTCAGTCCCAGACATCCATGTCAGGTTGACCCAGCAACTTGCCTTCCAGGGCCAGTCTGGGTAGGTATTTGCCCTCAGCCATTCTCTTCACCACAGGCGGGAATAATGCTGAACATTTCTGGAACAATTTTCCTAATGAACCCACAAATTCCCCCTCCAGCACTTCAGGGAGGTCAGGCAAGATGATGATGATCCCATAACTTAGTATTAAGCGTCAATGCTGCCCACACGCTGAGATCAGATGGCCTCTCCCTTGCTCATGTTTCTGTTAGAATAAGAAAGGTTATGTCATTTCATCCCCAGAGAGTGAATGTCACAGCTGGTGATTTTAAAAAGTAGAATGTCTTATGGGAATCCAGGAAGAGGCAGGGCAAAAAAGCACTAGACATGGGAAGGCAGAGCCTTAGGAAGCATGGAAGACTTCAGAGCAGAGAGACCTCAGTTGAAATCCTGGCTCCTCAGCACTATTTACAATGGCCGAGACATGGAAACAACCTGAATGTCCATTGACATTCAGGAACAGATAAAGAAGATGTGGTACATATATACAATGGAGGATACACAACAAGATCTTACTGTATAGCATAGGCAACTATATTCAATATCCAGGGATAAACCATAATGGAAAAGAATATAAAAAAGAATGTATGTACATGTATAACTGAATCCCTTTCTGTACAGCAGAAATTAACACAACATTGTAAATTAACTATACTTTAAATAAATAAATAAATCATGGCTCCCCTTTACTAACAGTAACTTGATCCTTCTTCTAAGTCTCTGCCCTTATCTGCAAGATGGGGGATAATGTACCCCAGGCTGAGAACCGAATGAGGCAATGCGTCTGCCTGTACCCCAGGCTGAGAACCGAATGAGGCAATGTGTCTGCAGCACTCATTACTCTGCTCAGTGAAGGATTGTTAGCTGTGTATACATATGAAGTAGGTGGGCATAACTAGGGAACACTAGAGGCTCAGTGGGTGCTAAAGGACCTAGAGCTGCTTGCTCCCCTACTCCTGAATCAACATCAACCACATCAGAAGTGGATCACTTTGCCAAGTAGCTGTCTTCTCCCTCTCGGCTCTTCTGCCATAAGAGTGGAGCTGCTTAGAAAGGGCACATCAGCAAGGCAGACAGTGTTCCTGTGAGTGAGTCAGCTGGGTTAATGGGCTTGACTCTGATAGGGTTAAGTACACATCACTCATGCCACCCAGTGAATTCCTCTAGTCACAGAATCCACCCAACCACATAGCTGAGAGCTGCTCAGCTGGGGAGAAATAAAAGTTCTGATCCAAGATCCAAGTCACAGAGGAAGAAATGGTGCTTTGGCCTCTGAACACTTCAAAGAAGGAAGGCTGGCCAGGTGGACACAGCCTCTGGGTATTCAGACACCAGGGACAGCGAGAGAGAGAGAGGAAGCCAGATAACAAGAAATGAAAGAGGGATTGGAAAAAAGCAAGGGAAA
>NW_006792448.1:145858-154730 GCF_000442215.2 Lipotes vexillifer
GGAAAGAGCCCAAAGGAAATCTTAGCCCAATCTGTTCCTCTGCTAAAGGCCCTGGTGATCATCCTTTGTAGCCCAGCATTGGTGTCAGTGAAGGTTTAGATTGACTGTGAACCCCTAGATCCCTGCAGAAGCCATAGTGAGATCACTGCTGGACTGGAAAGCTTATGCAATTTCAAACAGGAAGACCCAGTTTGAGTACTGTTTCCACTTCTTGCTGGTTTTGTGACCCTGAGTAAGTCATGATCCTTTCTTTGCCCCTCAATGTCTTTGTTTGTAAAAATGAAGGTTAGACCAGGTGGACGCAAAGCTTTCTTCAGGCTCAGATTATAAGGGTCCTTGGAGAGGGCATATGACTAGAGAGAACAGCTTCCCTCCCACGTGGAGGCTGGGTGTCCTTTGTTTCTATTTCTCTGGGGGAAGGGACAATGGTTTTCTCTAAAGTTCTCACTGAGTCAAGAAAACGATTACGTACCTAAGACTCCTGATGGCCAAGGAACCCAGGCTATGAATTTGGTCCAGAGACTCTGTTCTGTAACAGACTCTTCAGCAGTAGAAGGAGATCTTTGCTTCAGCTGCTCCGAGCTGTATGTGAAAGGGCGTGGGGCGGAGAGGAGTCGGGAGGGAGGGAAGTGGCTAACCCCACACACAGTCTTGCAGCTCAGTGCATCTGTGTCCCTGCGTATCTCCAACATGTTCCCGCTCCCTGTCTGCCAATTTCCATGCCTTTTAGCACAGGTTCTCAGCTCCTGGACTGTTTCACGTCCCAGCTGGTGTTCTTTTCTCCCACAAGCTGGCTCAAAACACACAGCCCTGCTGTCTGTCCACCCACTTCCCCCAAAGCTGAATTCTTTCCCCCAGCAGTGCCATGCCACCCAGGCCGCAGTTGGGGGCAGGGGGGAGGCGGCTGTGAGCCCACTGTCCCTGAGGGCCAAAGAGCATGCAGCCAATCCTAGTTCCCTTACTCTCACTTTCACTGCATGCACACACGCACACAGGCACCAGGAGATGGGTTCACACAGCCTCTATGTCAGCCTTCCCTCTTCCCTTGACACACTTCTTTTTATCGAGATTCTTCTTCCAAATGAATTCAGTTTAGTTGTAAAACTACAGTAAGGGACTGGATGTCTCCCTTCTATATAAATGGTAAGTCAGTGCACTCACGCGACACAAATTTTGTGATAAGCCTACCATGTGTCAGGCATTGGGCTGGTTGGGATGAATGCAGCGATGAATCACAGTCTAGAGAGTGTTAAGGACCAAACCACTGATGAGTGAGTCATTCAGAAACTGTTCCTTTAACAGAGTTAACCAATACATTCAAGGTAATGATCTTCTCAAGGGACTCTTGTCAGTAACTCAGTTCTGCTGCTGTCTGAATCGCAAACACGCTCTCCACAGCATTTCTGCCAAGGTTCCCTGTTCTGCCCATCACTCTGATGTAGCAGGAGGTGTGTAATCTGAGTGTCAGGCTGTGCGATTGTGGAAAGAGCACTGGGTAGGGGTTAGGAGCCCTACAATCTAGCCCCAGCAATGCCACCTTTGTGACCTGGGTATAGCTATGTGTGGCTATGTGACCTGGGGAGACTGGAGCCCACTGCTTCCAGCGTCCCCAATATCTGCTGCATGCAATTCATTACAAAAAGAAAGAAAAGCAGAGTCTGAAATCTCCAAGCAGGGGAAATGACTGAGGAAACGACTCTCACAGGGGAAGAGGGCCAAAGAGAGGTCTGTGGTACTCAGAGGAACCAAGGTAACTGAGGCTCCCCAGGGAGAGGCATTGGGATGCAGACAGGAGCAGTTAAGCCAGCAGAGAAACCCTGCCTGGGTACTTGGACTGACATCAAGAATGACAGCATCATCTCACCCCAGGAAAAGCTTTATGAGAACATGGCTTCTGAAGATAGCAGACTTGATCATTAAAGGTGTGCATCTGTGTGTGTGTGTGTGTGTGTGTGTGTGTGTGTGGGCGCTTCTCCCTGACTACATCTGAGTGAAGGCTACTCCCCCGTATCCAAGCCCAGATCATCCTTCCAAGGACCCTGTCTTTGCTCTCTAATTGTCCCCCAGTCTGAGCTACCTTTATTTCTTCTTCCCGTTTCCTTCCTTCCTCTTCTCTTCCTCTGTTCCTTCCTCCCTCCCTTTCTCTCTCTTCGATAAGCACACATGATTTTTAAAAAAAAAAACAAACTCAGAATAAAATAGTACAAAGTGAAAAGTCTCCCTTTCTTCCCTCCCCCTGCCTCCTACTTCTGGAGCTCCCTTCCCCAGAAACAGTCACTATTACGATCTTTTTTTTTTTTAACATCTTTACTGGGGTATAACTGCTTTACAATGGTGTGTTAGTTTCTGCTGTATAGCAAAATGAATCAGCTATACATATACATATATCCCCACATCCCCTCCCTCTTGCATCTCCCTTCCACCCTCCCTATCCCACCCTCTAGGTGGACACAAAGCACTGAGCTGATCTCCCTGTGCTATGTGGCTGCTTCCCACTAGCTATCTATTTTACATCTGGTAGTGTATATATGTCAATGCTACTCTCTCACCTCTTAAATAAACTTCAAAAGGTGTTTTCTGCACAGACAGGCACTTACGTATTCATAGCACCCCTTTCATAGAAAGGTGCTGCCTCTTTGTTTTTCTAAGTTTTGTTCAGCCTCAGTGTAACTAATTTAATCAGTGTACATGTCCCCAGAAAGCTGTATAAATTAAATTCTATTGTGACAGGTGTGAACAGGAAAATAGTTATAAAAGTTATTTTAAAAGAAAAAAATGTTCCAAGCCTTATTAGGCAATTTAAAACTGTAATTAAAAAAAAAAACTTTGGGTTAATAAAATATTCTTCCTCCCCTTCCCATCACTTAATCAGTTGTGTATGTACTTTGGTATTGGGGGTTTCCTTCAGTTGAGCATTCCTGTGTTTGAACTGTTCTCATGATTTAAGAAATGCCTTATGACTTTTTGGATGATGTGCATTTTATAGTTTTCCATAATGAGTCGAGAGAGCCCATCAGTACCCAAACTCCAGCAGGATAGTGGTGCCCCAGAAAAGCACACTGCAAGTGACCTAGATGAGGATCAAGTTTAGACACTATTCTGAAACTGCCAGCAAGAGATTCATGAGTAATGGATGAGCGCCTACCAGAAACCCAGCACTGCCTGAGGCTGTGTCAGAAATTCAGAAAGGTAAGGAGCTTACAGACTAGGTAAAGATAAATCTTCAATGAATTTGAAGGAAATCATAAAACATATCAGAATTACATGCTGATTTCATGCATAATTGTACCAGACTTCCAGTGTAGCTGGAAATCAGAGAAGGAAGGCAGGGGAGGTCAGTATGACCAGAGGAGTGGAAAGCCTTGCTGGAGGCACTGGAAGTTGAGTGGACCTTTAAAGGACAGGTAACCTTGGACCAGGAGAGAGGAGTGTACATTACCGCCCTAGGGCTGTCATAACAAAGCACCACAAACTAGGTGGCTTAAAACAACAGAAATTTACCCTCTCACAGTGCTGGAGGCCAACATCGGAAATCAAGGTGCCGGCAGGACCACGCTCCCTCTGAAACCTGTAGGGGAGGATCCTTCCTTGCCTCTTCCCGTTCCTGGTGGTGGCCGGCGATCTTGGTGTCCGTCGGTTTGTAAATGCATCACTCCAGTCTCTGCCTCTGTGATCATGTAGCATCATCTTCTTTCTCCCTGTGCGTCTCTGTTTTTACATGTCATTTTCCCTCTCTTATAAGGACATGAATCATACGGATGAAGGGACTACCCTACTCCAGTGTGATCTCACCTTAACATCTGCAGGGACCCTATTTCCAAATAAGGTCACATGCTGAGGTTCTTGGGGGTCAGGACTTCAACATGTCTTTCACAGGGGGACAACAATTCAAACCATAACAAATGCCAAGGATTTTCCGCGTGACTCCATTTCCAGCCCACCTCCCCTCCCCCCACCACCCAAAGGCAGTGTGCACTGAATTCAGCCTCTTCTTCTCCAAGGACCTCTACCCCTCCTAGTAACCCATCAACACATGCTCACTGTAGAATTTCTCATCACCCAGAACCCCTGCTCCTGCAAAACAGCAAACTCAGATGCTCTTGTCCAAGCCCAGTTTCTTGCCCTTCTGCTGTGCCTTCTCTCTCCCTTTTTCCTCATAACACCAGTCCCTCAGGCCCTCTTCCTAGTCTGCGCCCACCTCCTGGATTCACATCCCTTTTCACCACCTTGGACCCCAGTGATTCACCTGTGCTCTCATCAATACCATCAACGTCCCTGCCTTCCTGACAGCCCATAAGCCCACACTTGAAGGAGGTCTGACTCTTCCATACTGTAGGAGAAAACCAAAAAAAAAAAAAAAAAAAAAAACCCTTAGCCTATTTACTTTTAGTAAATAAATTCAGTCTTAGCTGTGTCTTATCTTGTGCATTCTCATTCCCACTCGATACATTTTCCTGTTTCCCACATCAGCTTCCCAAACCCTTCCCACCCTCTCCAGTCCAAACCTTGTCCCCATTTCCTTTCCTCCCTCTGGAAATGACATATATCTCTGTTATGTGGAGTAAATAGAGGTCATCAAATATAAACTTGTTTAACCTCCTCCTTCTAGAACTCAAAATGTACACCCAGCTTTACTCTCATGTGGCCCCTCTTCTGAAGTCCCACGGCATTTTTCATAAGGAGAACGGAATTCTTGTTATTGAATCCCTCCCAAGGGCCAGGCATTATGCTAAGTGTTTTCATATATTATCTCATGTATATTTCTACTATGACACTTACATGATTCTATTTTTGCTTGTTTACTTTTCTATCTGACCCTCCAACTACAAGCTTCTTGGGAAAATCTCTTGGCCACCTCTACTCATGCATTATTTCATGTAATCCTCTAAAACTTTATGAACTAAGTAGCGAACTGCTATTATCTCTATGTTACATATGAGGAAACAAGCTCACCAAGGTTACGCCACTTGGCCAACCTTATACCACCGGGAAACAGCAGAGCCAGGATACGGGCATGAGTCCACCCAGTCCCAAAGCCCGTGTGTCACCACCACATCACACTGAACAAGGGGAGGGGCTCAGTGCTAATGGAGGCCCAGACAGGAGAAAAAATGAGGGCCGCTTCCCGTTGGTTCCATCAGCCACCTGCATCCTCTCTAACCAGGAACCACCCTCAAGTCTGGGGTAAGAAACGTCTAAGAATTATTCAAGCTCAATAGGGCACCCTTTCATTCATGCATTCAAGAGAGGTTTAATGAGTGCCCCATGTGTGTCAACCTGTGCTAGAAGCTGTGGACACAAAACAGAGCTGGGCCCTGAACCCCTCCCTCTTTACTCTCCATGGATCTTGCAGGCTAAGGACCTGCTCCAGGAAAGGCTCCGTCTACCAGAAGGTGGCCGTCCCCAGCCCCATGCACAGCCTGTCCACAGCCCTTCCATTTAGTTTGGGAAAATTTGGGCCCCATGGCAGGCATACATCTCTTCCTTGTGGGGGGTTGGGGGGAGGAGATGGGGAGCCTGGAGAAAATGAGAAAAGGGTGGGTTGGACTCTAGTTTGTCCTCCCCCTCCTTGAGCAAGGCTACTTCCCATCAGTGAATTTATGGATCACAGCTAGGGTTTGGAACCACTCCTGAAATCCCTAGCTGAGGAGGCAGAATCCCACACCAGCCCTAACTGCAGCCACTCACCTGTCCCCGCTGCCTTTATGAAATGTGTACTTATCTCCCAATAGACTTCCGCTGGTACAAGGCTTCTCAGCCTTAGATATTGGTGTTTGGATTGGATAATTCTTTGCTGGGTGGGGCTGCCCTGTACATTGTTGGAAATTTAGCAGTATCTATGGCTTCTACCCTTGGCATCCCAATAGCAACAATGCCACCATCCCACTTATGACCACCAAAAATGTCTTTCAGACATTGCTAAATATTCTCTCAGAGTTGGGTGGGGGCAAAATCGGCCCCTGTTCTAGTACGTTAAAAATTGCTCAGATGGACAAAACTATAATTCAAAAAGATACATGCACCCCTATGTTCACAGCAGCAGTATTCACAATAGCCAGGACATGGAAACAACCTAAGTGTCCATCAACAGATGAATGGATAAGGAAGATGTGGTACATATATACAATGGAATACTACTCAGCCATAAAAAGAATGAAATAATGCCATCTGCAGCAGCATGGATGCAACTAGAGATTATCATACTAAGTGAAGGCAGGCAGAGAAAGACAAATACCATGTGATACCACTTATATGTGGAATCCAAAATATGACACAAATGAACCTATCTATGAAACAGAATCACAGACATAGAGAGCAGACCGGTAGCTGCCAAGCGTGAGAGTGTTGGAGAGGGATGGAGTGAGAGGCTGGGGTGAGCAGATGTGAGCTTTTATATATAGAAAGGATAAACAACAAGGTCCTACTGTGTAGCACAGAGAACTATATTCAATATCCTATGATAAACCATAATGGAAAAGAAATTTAAAAAAGAATGTACATATATATGTTTAACTGAATCACTTTGCTGTACAGCAGTAACTAACACAACATTATAAATCAACTATATTTCAATAAAAAAATAAGGTAAGAAAGAAGAAGAAGAAAAAAGATGATTAAAAAATACGGTGAGGATTGGTGCCTATGGTTTGGTTCATATTGCCACATATTATTATAATTGCCCTTTCTATGGTCCTAAACAGTAATAAAGCTTCAAAATTAAAAAAAAAAAAAAATTACGCAGATGACCTCCAAGGTATCAAGTGGGGACCACATGACCTGAGTGCCACAGAGAAGCCACTCTGAGGAAGAGAGCCCGGTGCAGCCAGGAATCTCCCTTGGAAGATGACCGCAGAGGTGAAGGATGCAGCCAGCATCCAGACACTCAGCTCAGCTCAAACACATCCAAGCTCAGCTCACCTGGAGACTCAGGAATGCTGAGCCATCGAAGTGTGCCCAGAGTTGCAGGGCATTTGTAGCAAGGCCCATGACAGGTTAAGTTACAGGTTAATCCTCCCTGAGGTCTCAAATCTGAATGGCTCAATCATGGGCTTCCCCCCCCCCCCCCCCTTTCCTGCCCTCTCTCGGATTCCCATCACTTCCTGAAATGCTTTTGTTAGAGTATCTTCCCTTTTTCTCACACCCTCACCTATAAAATGGGAACCTCCCCAGGAGAGCACAGTAAATCACTAACCTTTTATCTTGAAGTAACTAACAAATCCTTTGTCCTTAGGCCCTGGGGTAATTTGACACGTCAGCCAGCTTTGATGGGAAGTTTTCTGTGTCTCCGGGGTCTTCTCAATAGATGGCTTTGCAGCCATATCTTCTACATGCCAGGATGAAATTGGCTGAATTTAAGTGTGTCAATTTGAAGAGAGTTTTTTCATCCTAACTCAGTGAACCCCAGAACTGGGGCAGCAAAGAGAGGAGGAAAGAGGAAAGGAAGAGGGAGACACTTGCCAATTTGACTCCCTACCTGCTTGTGACGAAGGCTGGTAGGGACTGTAACCTGCTAGAATGGTTTCTCAAGGAGCAATCATTCAGTAAGTATTGATCGACAATTTACTTTGTGCCAGACCCAGTAGGATTGATTGGAACCATCCTCCTTTGCAGGACTCGTGCTAAAGCAGCACTGGACTCAATGGCTCCCCAGTAAGGACTGGATCATGTGCCATTGGGAGTGTCTTGCCAAGAAAGACACTCCCATATGGGGTCACATATCCTGCCCCAAATCAGTTCAGTTCTAACCAATTATAATACAGACAGGAAGGCCAAAGAGACCCTGACCCCACTGACTGCCCTGAAGAAGTTCTGACCCTAAGTGGACAACAGAGACATTCTAGGAAATACCTGGGTCTTCAAGGTTTACTTCAGCTAACCCAGAGGCCCAGGCTGATGTCATGTAATTGTGTGGACCTCACCCTGGAGCCCAAACCACTGGGTGAGCTGAAGTCCATCCCTCGCAGTTCTCCACAACAAGAAAATTAACTCATTTGAATTAACATTCCACTCTCTGTGTTTCTCCCCTTCCTGCATGGCTACAGATGTCCAGAAATTGGCTTGGCCACTGGAAGACCTACATTCCAGTGTTTCTCAATGTGACATCCTAACCACCTGCATCGAAGCCACTCGTGGAGTGTGTTTAAAATGTGTGTTAAAAGGGACTTCCCTGGTGGTTCAGTGGTTAAGAATCCGCCTTCCGATGCAGGGGACACAGGTTCGACCCCTGGTTGGGGAACTAAGATCCCACATGCTGCAGGGCAACTAAGTCCGCATGCTGCAACTACTGAGCCTGTGGCTGCAACTAGAGAGAAGCCCCGTGCACTGCAATGAAAGATCCCGCATGCCACAACGAAGATCCCACGTGCCACAACTAAGAACTTACGCAGCCAAATGAATAAATTAAAAAAAAAAAAATTAAAAAAATAATGTGTCAAAAAAGCAGCCCCACCCTGATCTAGATAAATCAATCCCAAGGTGGTAAGGACCAATTACCTGATTATTTCAATCACACAGTAGGTGATTCTTACCCACACCGATTTGGGAATCGTTGGAACGTAAAAAGAGCACAGACGCTGAGACCAGACTGACCTTGGTTCAAACCCAACCCTGCTAGTTCTGGACTGTATGACTTTAAGCTAGTTATTTAGCCTCTTCCTTCATTTCTAAAACGGGGAAAATAAAGTCTCCTTCACTGGGTTTGTTATGAGAATCAATACAATAATGTGTAGAAATGGCTCAGTCCATTGTATGTGCTCAAGGATGGTAGGCTGCTGTTACTGTCTCCATAGTTTTGTCGAATTTAGACAAATGATCAAACCAACTGCTGGTCCTCGGAGTGACTGGATCTTTCTGGAACCTTCTAGCTGCATTC
>NW_006792448.1:154768-175163 GCF_000442215.2 Lipotes vexillifer
TTCCTGCTGCAGATTACAATAGCCAAAACTGGGAGAACATGATCCAGGATCATTGCTCCCCTCCACTGGAATCTCTGAGGCCCTGAGGACCTAACAGAACTTTTAAGCTACCGGAATTCCCAGAAGGAAAGGCAGACAGACTGCTGGGGAGAAAGATCCTGCTAATCCATCCACTCCTTCATAAACTCTCAAGCCCAAGGACTTCTAAAGGCCCCGATCTCAGCAACACACACATCACACTGAACTGGCCTTGCCTGCAGCTCCACTGTGCCAAGACAGGTGCCTAAAACGCAACTGACAGGCATGGTGTGATAAGAAAGCTATTTTCTGAGTCTGCACAAGAAATGTTTAATATCCTAGAGCTCATACAAATGGAAGAGGCTGCTAAATAGCAGTGTCAGAGAGTTCTGCATAAGAGCATTATGCATTTTGCAAGGAAATTATTTTTAAAAGCTTTCCACTGACAGTTTCTTCAAAGAGAGACAATTGTTCCTTTCAGAATTTCCTGTGTTCTAACATAGATGAGCAGCTTAAACCTGCTTATAGGGTGACTAAGTGCTCCTTTACGCTCTTATTTCTACCCTGGATTATTCTAAGCCCTCAGATTCAGAGAGGAATCAAGTCCCAAGCCTGGGCGCTCAGCAGGAGGTCTCCTGATCACCAAGTTCTGAGCCGAAAGAGCAAGACTTCATTTTAAAAGGGAGGTTTCTCCAGGTGGGTATTCTTCGGACTAACCCTTACTTCATAGCCTCACCAATCACCATCCTAATTCATCCCAGGGTCCTGCAAGTGTTAAAGTCCTGATACAGACTGAATGTCTGTGTCCCCCCAGAAGTCATACGTTAAAAGAATCTTTAATGAGATGGTATTGGGAAGTGGGGCCTTTGGAGGTGATTAGGTCATGAAGGTGGAGCCCTCAAGAATGGGATTAGTGCCCTTCTAAAAGAAACCTCACAGAGCTCCCTCACCCCTTCCACCATGTGGGGACACAGTGAGAAGAGGGGACAGGCACCTCGAACCTGGAAGAAGGCCCTCACTAGACCCTGAATCTACAGGCACCTTGATCTTGGACTTCCCCTCCTCCGGAACTGTGAGAAATAAATTTCTGTTGTTTGTAAGCCACACAGTCTATGGTATTTTGTGATAGCAGCCCAAACCAAGACAGGTCCTATAAGAAGTTTGCCTAGCTAGGATTTTAAAGACTTATTGAAATATCTCAGGAATTTCAAACATAAGGGACTTCATCTGTGTTTTTGATTTTTGTTTCTTAATTTGGGTGGTGGGCACATGGATATCCATTATTTTATCCTATATGTCTGAAATATTTCATTAAAAATAATGCTTCCCAAATATCATATACTATCACTTATATGTGGAATCTAGAAAAATGGTACAGATGAACTTATTTGCAAAGCAGAAATAGAGACACAGATGTAGAGAACAAACTTATGGATACCAAGAGGGGAAGCGGCTGGGTGGGATGAATTGGGAGATTGGGATTGACATATATATACTACTATGTATAAAATAGATAACTAATGAGAAGCTACTGTATAGCACAGGGAACTCTACTCAATGCTCTGTGGTGACCTAAATGGGAAGGCAATCTAAAAAAAGAGGGGATATATGTATATATATAACTGATTCACTTTGCTGTACAGTAGAAACTAACACAACATTGTAAAGCAATTATACTCTAATAAAAATTAATTTAAAAAAATGTTTCCAGATATGCAATGAATATGCCCAAGAAAATGTCTTGTCAATAGTCCCTAATCTCCAAGGTATCACCAGCCTGTGACATGGATTCCTTCTCCCTCTCCTTTGATCATCCTGGCACATGGTAACTATGAATATCTACCAGACAACATCTTTTGAGAGCAGAGACCTTTGAATTTCCAACATATTGCACAGGGATGGACATCTGGTAAGTGCTATTTATTGAATTTTTTGTTCATTAAATTGAGGTCTTTAGAACCTCTTAGAACCACAGCTTTTCCCCTCTCTCTTCTCCCTAAACAGATCCACTGCATGCAGGCTGAGGCCATTCCAGTACACATATATTTTATGACAGTGTGATAGAATCTTGAGTTGTACAATATGGATTTTATAAATTACACACATCCATGTTCATATTAATGAAGTCAGTTTGGCATGAGTTTAAAGCATAGCTAGTTTTCCAAAGCTTATTCTGTTCTCATACTCCCTTCAGTTACCCCTCTGTTTTTTTTTCCTCTAGCCTATACACTTGAGTTATTTTTCTTCTTTCAAGGTCACCCCACTTCCATCTTCCATTTCAAAAAGCACTTGAACTCTGATCAAAGAAATGTCCTGCTTGGGCTTCCTCCTGCTCATGGCTCACAGCAGCCCCCTCCCAGCTCCCCTGAGCAGACGTTCTCACCCAGCTATTTCCTGAATTCCCCTGTCACTCCTTCTCTCTCCTTCCCTCTTCTCAGCCCATGGATTCTTGGAAAGTCCAGGTTCGCTCACAATGAGACTCCCCAGAGTCACCATCTAGGCCTTCCGATCCCAGGTCACTGTTCCTCCTTGGACTCTGCTTCCTCCACCTGTGAGTGTAAATAAGCTGGGCCAGGAATCTGCAGGCAAAAGGTTCTCCTGGCTTTCAGACACATCTCTGCCATGGAGCCATGATGTTCCCACCAGTCTGGTCTTCTCAAACCCAGATGTAGTCCATGATGCTCTTTGCTCTGACTTATGTGTACTTAAAATGGGAGGTGGGGGTACAGGCACAGCCTGTCTTTCTGGAACCCCACAATGCTGTCAACTTTTTCCATTCAACTTGTACACAGTGAGAGTCCCTGGGCCCACAGGTACCATGAGGGTACCTGGGTAGGGATAACTTTAATAACCACCCACCATAACCAACAGCTCTTCCTCTCCGATCTTGTTTGCCCAATGCCCCTCACCCTCTATATCCCCATTCCTCTCCCACATCCAACAGAAGGGTCTGTGTGTCTGAAGACAGCCCAAATTGTTGACAGAGTTTCTACTGTCTTTGTTTATCCGAGGGGCTACTCAGTGAATGTAAACAGATCATCGGAACTAGGAAATGTCTCCTAGCTCTGCACCACATTATACCTGTACCAGCTGAGATACTCTATGATGCTGACATTGGCCTTGTTGAAAGTGACTGCACATCATTTCTCACTTACCTCTCACTTACCTCTCACTCCCAAGGCTTCAGCCAATTAGCTGTGCCCTCCAAATCAAAAGTCATCTAAGTAAATACGTTTTCTGCTACAGGGTGGATTAAAATCAATTTCAGAAAAATAATATCCGTAATCATCTAATACTTAGTTGACCCTAGATTGGGTGGTGCTCTTCAAGGACTAGGAATCAGAGCAAACAATTTTTCTGGAGATAAATTCACTGGTAGCTTTTCCCAATTTTGAGCTAGAGTATCTCAAATTTGGTCATTTTTCATACCAAGGAGAGAAAGCAATCTCAGTAAGGGCTGAAATCAATAGTTTTGCATCCTCCTCCTCCAAGATGCTTGGGAAGAGTCAACACTCTTCTCAAGGCTAGATGCCCATCACTAATACTGACTCTACATCAGAACACGTCCACCTCCATGAACAATAATCCTTGTTTCCCTCCCTAAGAGCTTCGTCACTGTCAGATTGATCTTTCATTGATGGCCACCTAGACATAAGAACCACAGTCAAAATCCTGACAGAAAAAGTTTAGTATCTGAATAGACAATAACTGTATAACTAACAAATTCTTAAAGTAATAAAAACAAATTCATGCAGCGTGTGTAAGGGAGAAGGAAGAAACAATAGATTCATTTCATTATTACTAAATTCATTTATAGAACACTGAACATTAAATGGTGAATATAATATTCATTAATTAAAGATATGAATTCACCAAAAGTTTTATTGGAAGAAATTGAGAATTAGAGTTGTTTATGGTATGAGAGGAACAAAGGCTAATGCCACCAGTTACTTTAACCAATTAGTATTTGGGTGACAAGAAAGAGGGGTGCTGATGTCTTAGGTTCAGTACCTAGAAGCTGACTCTGAGATGATTTATTAAGAAAGTGCTCCCTGGAAAAATCAACAAGAAGGTAGACAAAAAACTTATCTACTAAACATAGATGACTTTAAAGGTAAAAAAACTGTGTCTTACAGCCTTGTTATTCTCAGTGTGGGCTTTGACCAACAGCATTGGCAATACCTACAAGACTCTTAGAAATGCAGGATCTCAGGTCCCACTCTAGACCTACTGATTCAGAATCTGAATATTGAAAATATGTCCAGGCAGTGTGAATGTACTTTAAACTTTAAGAAGCATTTCCTTATATAAAGCTGGCTTATAGCTATGATCAATCTAAAAAGAACAAGAGATTCTAATGTCTACTGCCTAAAGATCCATTAGCCAATTCATATGTCCAATTTTTGTTTAAACTTTTGTTGTACATAAGGAACAATTATCTGTTAAAATTTGTTTCTGCTGTTAAATGATGAACTCTGAGAGGTCAGAGACTGTCATCTGTGAGATAGATAGATAGACAGATAGATAGATCTCCAAGTGCACAGTTAAGGTTCAGTAAATGTACTCGAGTCTCATCTCTTGGTAGCAATATAAAGCCAGCAAAAATGAATATTTCAAAAATGTTAGCAATAACACTAATGGCTAATTCTATAACAAACACTTATGGAATATCTGTCATGTTCCAAGCATGTGCCAGACATTAGAGTGAAAAGATGACATGAAGGAAAATAAGAGAGAAAATACAGAGGAGAAACTTATCAATAGAATAATTCAAGAAAACTTTCCAGAACTGAAAATACATTGAATTACCTGATCCAAAAGGCCCACCGAATTTTTAACACAATAATGAAACTAGACCAGGGCACTGTGATTGAGGGAAAGATTCTACAAGTCTCCAGAGAGAAAGGCAAGTTACATACAATGTCTAAGAGATGAGCATGGCTTCAGACTTTTCAACAGCAACACTAGAAACAAGAAGATGCTGTAGCAAAGCCTTCAAAATTATGAAGGAAAATTATCTCCAACTTAGAACTGTCTACCCAGCTAAACTATCAATCAGAAATAAATTATCAATCACCTATGAAGATGGAAAATAAAGATGTTTAAATACAAGAAATGGCTTAAAAACTTTACCTCCCATGTTCTCTTTCTCAAGATGTGACTAGATGGTACCAATAGAGTACCATAGAATAAATCAAGAGAGCAGTAAATGCAAGAAAGAAAGAAGTGAAGGGAATTCCCAGGAAGACAATGAAGAGAGATCCCAGAATGACTGCTGTTCATCAGACAGAGAAGGCAACAAGAGCAGATCAGAGAAAAGTGACTCAGGAGATTGACAGCACAAGGATGCCCACTGCCATTGTGCTATGCTCTTAAGAACAGAATGCCTGAATGAGTCTGGTCCAGATTCTAATCTGTACCTGTTTTGTCTTGAACACGAGCTGATGAAATCCTTGCTCTCCCCACCATACTTGCTGCCTGGCCATCTTAGGACACTCATTTTGTTCCACAGAAATGTTCTGCTTTGACCTAGGCCTGAGAGCTTAAGACAAACTCTAGAGATCTTTGAAGCAAAAATACACAGCAGCCCACTCTCAATGCCTATACTCCTGCCGGATATTTAGTACCTGACCACACAAGAGCACAACTAGGGTGAGCCTTGGGTTTCAAGGAATCTCTCACGACTTTGCTCATTCACTCTCCCAAAAGGAGCACCTATCAGCTCTCAGATTTCTTAGGGAATCTGAGACTGTTCAGTCCGTCTTCTACTGAGAGCCTTCATCTGCTGCTTTTTCCTTGCACAGTTGTGTTTGTTCTTGCTACTCAGTGCGTCAAAACTCAAAATTCTTAGAGCTGACAGTGAAAGTTTATAATTTACTAATGGAGCTGTCTTGCTAAGGACATTTAGTTTGCATCTGGGTTTCGTCTGGTTTGGTTTGATTAGAATACCTGGCAACACATTTGCCCCTTTGGGTCTTGGGAGGCTATAATTGATCTGTATCTAGGAGGGAGAAAAAGAGGATAAACCAGGACCTGGACTCTCTTCATAAAGATGTAATGGTTCCAAAGACCTTGAGAAGTTCAACCAGACGTTCACTAGTAGCAAATAAGTACCAGGTATAAGACAAAATGGGAAGGTAGGGATCAGGGGTAAGATGAGCAAAGGGTCAAGAAGAGAAAGCTTAGAGCAGGTGTCCAAGCAGATAGACTGGGATGAGGAGACCAACAAAACAGGGTGTAAACAAGCATTGATCTGATACTAAAACCAAAGAAAGACATTAGAGTGAAAATGAAACTATGGAGCAATATCACTCATAAACATAGAGACAAAAATTTTTAACAAAATATAGCAATCACAAACAATATATATTATTTTTAAAGCATAATACACCAAATATACCAAGTAGGATTTATCAAAGAAAAAATTGTAAAGGAAAACTATCTCTCTACTCATAGCATTACTGATACCAAATGTGTGGATTTCCCACACCAAGCTATTCTCCAGTTTCTTGCAGACGTCAATTGGGTCTCCTACAATTTCATTCAATTCTGATACTAACTACTCAGAGTTAGTACAGACCTCACAGGTTTAGGGCTCAGTCCCACAAGACTGTCCCCCACTTCAGATGCCCATTGCAAGCAGTGGATTCCCAGATTACCCACACTTCTGTTCTACTTGGCTACAAATTGGAGATTCCCATGACCCCTTCCTCAGGTTTGATAACTTGCTATGACAGCTCACAGAACTCAGAGAAACACTTAACATATGTTTACCAGTATTTAATATAAAGGATACAAATAAACAGCCAGATGAAGATGTATACAGGGTGAGGTCCAGAAGAGTCCTGAGCAGAGGAGCTTCTGTCCCTGTGGAGCTGGGGTGTGCCACCCTCTTGTTATGTGGATGTGTTCACCAACCCAGAAGCTCTCCAAACCCTGTAGTTAAGAGTTTTTTTAATGGAGGCTTCAACATGCAGGCATGATCAATTATCAACTTAATCTCCAGCCCTTCTTCCCTCCCTGGAGGATGGGGTTTGAAGCTAAAAGTTCCAAGCTTCTAATCATGGCTTGGTCATTTCTGTGATCAGCCTCTATCCTGAAGCTATCCAGAAGCCCACCAAGAGTTACCTCACTGGAACCA
This sequence comes from Lipotes vexillifer, assembly GCF_000442215.2. NCBI lineage: Eukaryota > Metazoa > Chordata > Mammalia > Artiodactyla > Lipotidae > Lipotes > Lipotes vexillifer. The sequence continues at coordinate 161,928 of NW_006792448.1, forward strand.
AAGATGCTCCTATCACCTAGGAAATTCCAAGGGATTTAGGAGCTCTGTGTAAGATACTCCTATCACTCAGGAAATTACAAGAGTTTTCAGAGCTCTGTGTCAGGAACTAGGATCAAAGACTAAATATTAGAGCAAAAGATGCTCCTAGCACCCCTATCACTCAGGAAATTACAAGCATTATAGGAGCTCTGTGTTAAGAATCAAGGGCAGAGGCCTGACGTGTGTATGTGTGTGTGTGTGTGTGTGTGTGTGTGTGTGTGTAGTGTCACAAATGGCATATGACGTTCAAAAATCAGTGAAATTCACCATATCAAGAAACTAAAGCATTTGGCAAAATTCAACACTCACTCATAATAAGAAGGCAGGAAGGAAGGAAGGAGGGAGGGAGGGAGGGAGGGAGGGAAGGAAGGAAGGAAGAAAGAAAGAAAAGAAAAGAAAAGAAAGATCTGTCTCAGCAAATTAGTAACCTGACAAATGACATCTGAAAAAAATGTACAGCTAATATTTTACTTAGTGTCGAAAACTCAGTGCTTTCCCCACTAATAGCAAGAAAGGCAAGGATGTCCACTCTCACCACTTCTATCCAACACTGTACTGGAGACCTTAGACACTACAATAAGAAAGGAAAAAAAGACATAAGCATATTGGAAAGGAGGAATTAAAAGTATCTATTTGCAAGCAGCATGATCATGTACATAGAAATTCTTAGGGAACCTAGAAAAATGAGCTGTGACAAGTGCTAAAATGTGAATTTAGCAAGGTCTCAGGACATACGGTCACTATACAAAATTCAATGTATTCTATACACTACCAATGAGCAACTGAAAATTGAAATTTAAAAACAATATATAGTATCATCCCCAAACACAAAATATTTATGAATAAATTTAACAAAATATGTATAAGATCTATAGCTAAAACTGATAAAGCATTGCTGAAAGAAACTAAAAAGATTTAAATAAGTGGAGAGAGATGCCATACTTAAGGATTGTAAGATTCAATACTGTTAAGATGCAAATTCTCCACAAATTAATATACAGATTTAATGTTATCCCAATCAAAATGCTAGCAGACATTTTATAGAAAGTGACCAAGCTTATTCTAAAATGCAAAGAACCATAAATATCAAAACAATCTTTTTAAATGAAAATATTTTAAAGATTAGAGAATTTGTATGACCTGATACCAAGACTTACTATAAATCTATAGTACTCAAGATAGTGTGTATTGTCATAAAGTCAGATATATAGATCCATAGACCAGAATAAAGAATCCAAAAAATAGAAGCATACATATATGGTCACTTGATTTTCACAAAGGCACCAAGGAAGTTCAGTGAAGGAAAGGATAGTCTTTTCAACAACTGGTGCTGAAACAACTGGATATTTATATGGATAAAAATTAACCTTAACCCTTATCTCACACCATACACAAAAGTTAATTCAAAATGTACCATACATCTAAACATAAAAGGTAAAACTTCTAGAAGAAAACATAGTAGAAATCTCTGTGACCTTGAAGGCATCTCAAATAGGTTATGAAAAGCATAAAGCATAAAAGGAGAAAAAAGACAAAATGAACTTTATCAAATTTAAACTTTCATTTGATGAAAGACACCACTGATAAAATGAAAAAGTAAGCCACAGACTGGGAGAAAATATTCACAATTCATATATATGCCAAAGGACGTGTATCCAGAATACATTTCAAAACTCTCAATTTGATAAGTAATGAATCAAACAATAGAATTTAGAATGGGTAAATGACACTTTACAAAATAAGTGATTTAAATAGTCAGTGACCACATGAGAAGGTGCTCAATATCAATAGTCATCTAGAAATGTAAAATAAAACCACAATGAAATACCTCTGCACACCTACTAGCACTAGAATGGTTAAAATTAAAAATATTAATAATACCAAGTGTTGGCAACAATTTGGAGCAACTAGAATTCCCACACATTGCAGGTGCAAGTGTGAAATGAGACAACCACTTTGGGAAAGTTTGGCAGTTTCTTATAAATTTAAAATATACATACTATGTGAACTATCAACTCCATTCCAGGGTATTACATGATCGCCAAAAAAACTACTAATAGTGGACAATTGACTATTTGAAATCTGAATTTATTATTTTCACTAACAAAGAAATGCAATCAACACTTTTCCCTTACAATTCTAATTCATTAGAAAACTTCTAGGGCTTCCCTGGTGGTGCAGTGATTGAGAATCCTCCTGCCAATGCAGGGGACATGGGTTCGAGCCCTGGTCTGGGAAGATCCCACATGTCGCGGAGCAACTAAGCCCATGTGCCACAACTACTGAGCCTGCGTGCCACAACTACTGAGCCTGCGCTCTAGAGCCTGCGAGCCACAACTTCTGAAGCCTGCACACCACAACTACCGAATCCCGCGAACCTAGAGCCCGTGCTCTGCAACAAGAGTAGCCACCACAATGAGAAGCCTGCGCACCACAATGAGGAGTAGCCCCCGCTCACCGCAACTAGAGAAAGCCCGCACGCAGCAACAAAGACCCAACACAGCCAAAACTGAATAAATAAATTTATTTTTTAAAAAAAAAAGAAAGAAAACTTCTATTCTCCCCAGTTTCTGGTTGGATAAGGAAACTCTTAGAAGACAGGGACTCTGCCTTATTTAGTTTTGGATCCTTAGTACCTAGTTTATGCCTGGCACATAGTAAATACTGAACAAATATTTGTTGGTCATGATATAATTCAGCACAATTTTAGGTCCTTCAAGGGACATGATATTACTTTAAATCACAACGTTAGCACAATTTATAACAGATGTGTTTCCCCTTCATCCTTTTCTGGGGACTCTATTGGAACCTCTCAGCATCTTCCATAGTGGTTGATGTTACCACTCTGCAGAGGTCTGGGATCAGGATTTTTATTGCCCTGGACTAAGATTGTGCAGCGATAAATAATGAGAACACTAAGCAATATAATTCTAAAATCAGAAGGGTTCTAGATCAAGTCTCAAAGGGAGCTAGCTGACAAGTCATTCTTTCCTCTGATTTAAGGGAAATTTTACAGCCAGATGTGAGAGCCTCATGAAATAAGGAAAAAGACAATGAATTAGGTCCCTAGGTCTCCCAATCAAATCATTAATATCGAATTCAGTGGGGTCCAGTAACTAGTTTAACTTGGGTATGATTCTAAGATTAATTCCAAACCACAACTGGGTAAGTAGATAATATAAAACTAAAGTGGCAATAAGAATTATATTTCACTCTGAATTGACATTATTATTTTCAAGCTCAGCTCAACTGAGAAAAAAATCCAAAGTACAATGTTCTAAGCAGCTTCCAGGAAAATAATATTTTAAAAAAATCCTTACGACAAAGGTGGTTCACCCCTCTGTTTCTAAGCAGGAAGTGGTTTGGAACATCAGCAGGTTAACACAATTAACTGTTCCACTCATGGCAGCTAACAGTCTTCCCTTCATTATGGCTGTTCTTGTAAAGGCGATGAAAATGCCAAAGTTCAAAAAGTGTTTTAAGATAACATGCAGGCTCCAAAAGCCTGGGAAGATTAGGGATCATTATAAAATGGAAATATAAGATGGGCTATGGTTTTTCCAGTACAATCACTACACTGTTTATTCCTCTTATTTTCCAGTCTCTTTTATCGTAATTGTTGTTTCTTTTCTTTGAAGAGATGTTTGGTACTTGGCAAAACTCTCCAAAGGGCCCAGAAGGTCTTTCCTGCAGACTTTGCAAGTTTTAGTCACTGGTTTCTCAAATAATTGTATCTGTTATAGAAGAAGACACAGTCATCTTAACTTTCTAGAGGTTGTCTGAAAAGTTTCAGGCACACATAACTGATGAAAGAAAGCTGCTTTGCGAGGAAGTTGTATAGGCTGGATTTTGATATATCGCACTGATCTAGGTTCCTCTTAGAGACTGCTCTTTATTATGTGACCTTGGACTAATGACTTAGTATCACTGAGCCTCAGTTTCCTTCTCCATAAAAATATTATTGTTGGGATTATATAATGATCTAGGTAAAATAATGATCTGTGCCTGACACATAGTTAACCCTCAATAAAGGTATATTTAAGAGGATGAGGGAAGTAACTGGTCAAAGAGTAGGGAAATGGAGGGAAATGTGGGGAAGGAGAGAAAACAGACAAAAATTACAGAAGCCAGAGGAGGGGAAAAAGGTAAAACAAGGCACTCCACCCTAAAGTTATAGAAACCAACTAAATATGAGTATGATCTATGGCCAATTCATCAGGAGGGTACTCATACCAAGATTTCACAAGTTATCCTTTGCTTTCTGGGTACTCAGTAAATTGACAATGACTTGTATGATCTTTGCTCATCCCTCACCTTATATTCCTTCAAAGATATTGATTGGAGAACTGTTATTTAATGAGATAGTAGGGAAAATTGGTAAATATTTAGGGCATCAAGTTTGAAAAACTATGAAATGTCCATTCCATCAATTGATAAATTGCCAGGTATTTGTTTCATTTGCATGGATGTCCTACCAAATGGGCAGTGCTCCTTAAGGGAAAATTTTGTCTCTGTGTCCCCAGTATGTGACACCCAGGAAGTCTCAATAAAGATTTCTTGAAATGAGTTAAGTCCAACATTCCATGGGGTTCAGTACTGAAAAAATAAGAAAATCTTAAAAATAGGTCTTTGTCCTCCAGGAATCAATACTCTAGAGTTGGAAAGTGAGATCAGTGCAGGCTGGATCAGTCTGGAAAGACTGCAAATTTCTTCAGCATGGACTACCTGCAGAAGAATCCTTGGAGGAAATGGGGCAGCATAAGAGTCTTAGTAGAAAGTACAATTACCTCCTAATACTGAATCTCAGGGGTGAGGCTCCTGAATGAAGCAGATGTGAGAGGAAGCTTGAAAAACACTGGCCAAGAGCATCACAGGATGAGCCAAAAAAAACTTAAAGGCTTTCTTGTCCGACTCTTTCATTTTTCAGATGAAGATGTTAAGACCTAGAAAGATGAAACGATTTACCCAGAGTCACTTAGCAAGTTCAGACCTCAGGACCCCTGACTTCGAGTTTTTGCAATATTTGCTATTCCTTGAAGACTTTTCTGTCTGTTAAGAAAAACTCCAGTGATTAACTGAGTATCGGCCTCCCAGGCTCATCCAGTCCATCAGAGTGGATCACCGGTGATTCACTGCTGTATTTCCAAACACCTTCTTTCTCTTAGCATTGGCATCAGCACTTTTGGTCCATCTATAGGAACAATGTTAATTATATTGCCATATTAATCATTTCAGCAGAGAGAAATAAAATAGAGGAATGAGTATCACTTCTTACTTTGGAAAAGAGTGTCTTAATCTTGTGTTTTGTTTTGTTATCCCTCATATACCCAAAGAGCAGCCCCCAACATCCCTCCCCAGGCTGCAGCCTTCCTCTCCTTCAACTACATGTGCACTTATATCCATTGGTTTTTGTTCCAGCTCTTTCCTTGGCCTACAGTAATCTTCCCCAACTCCCATCCCATCCCCTTCTTCATCTACTCAACCAGCAAGATGTCATTTAAAAGCTTCCTCTTATGAAAGCCTTCTCAGATTACTCAAAATCATAACAAATGGTTCTTGTCTCTGAGACCCCAGACCACAGAAGTGCAGCCTCTGCCTCTATTTCAGGTCTTAGATCCTCAACTTAGATATCATTCTGATCACCCTCTAGATTTCAAGTCTCCAGGAAGCAGAGATAAGATGCATCCCTTTTCAGTGTTTCACAAAATATCACAGAGGAAATGTTGAGTACATGTCTGTTCAATGAAGAGATAAATGAAATATCTCTCCCAATTTGCATATTTCAGAATACTTAGTATGTCTGAGGAACTATGTAAATTATCATATTTTAATAATTTCATTAGTGAAGGGTAGTTATAGGGTGATAACAGAATCCAACTCAAAAATAAATTTATTATTACTTTAGGAAATAATACTAATGAGTTTAAGTAAGGAAATAAATTTTTAAGAAAGGTTAACTAGGCCAACAGAGCAGCTGGGATTTGAGGTTCTCTGGCAAAGTGATCCATGATCCCTCATGCTAAAGAAAAATAATGCAGGAAGGCCACCCTGACAGCACCACACAACTGTACAGTCAGGGATCCATAGCATCAGAGAAGGAATGGAGGCGGGGGATGACTATGGGGATTTTAACTTCAGGTTATACAGGTCAGTGTTTTGAGAATATTTTCTTCAATGTTTTTATCTCCATTTCCTTCCAAATAAAGTTTAAGGACACTAAAAGTAATATCACAAGGAAGTAGGGTGCATAGTAGGGCAATAATACTATTTTTCAAATTTGTGTCTTTGTGTGTGAAGGATGAAGAAAAAATAGCACAATGGGCACCTTCCACAGAAACAACTTTTGCCAAGACATGGGTATCAGAGGAAAAGAATGGCATCCAAAAATAATCCCAAGCACCTATGATCACTACAAATAATTAGCAGGCACGATGAAGATGATCCATCAGAAGTAAAGTCATCGAGACTTCCCTGGTGGTCCAGCGGTTAAGACTCCACACTGCCAATGCAGGGAGCCCAGGTTCGATCCCTGGTCAGGGAACTAGATCCCACAAGCCACAACTAAAGATCCTGTATGCTGCAACTGAAAAAAGAAGATCCTGCAAGCCACAACTAAAGATCCTGCACACCACAAAGACCCGGGGCAGCCAAATAGATAAGTATTAAAAAAAAAAAAAAAAAGAACTAAAGTCATCAATGTCTCTAAGAGTGTTGAGCACCTGGAGATTTGGAGGGAAACTAAACACAAATGGCCTCTCAGGTAATGACAAATTATTCATTTAACAAATATTTATTAAGCATCAAATGAGTGTAAGGCACAGAAAGATGAAATACTAAAAGATTTACCCTTGGGCTTCCCTGGTGGCGCAGTGGTTGAGAGTCCGCCTGCCGATGCAGGGGACACGGGCTGAGCCACAACTGCTGAGCCTGCGTGTCTGGAGCCTATGCTCCACAACAAGAAAGGCCGCGACAGTGAGAGGCCCACGCACCGCGATGAAGAGTGGCCCCCGCTCGCCACAACTAGAGAAAGCCCTCTCACAGAAACCAAGACCCAACACAGCCAATCAATCAATCAATCAATCAATAGAAATGCTGTAGAATTACTAAAAAAAAAAAATCATGATGAGTAATAGGGAAGAAAATTGGACTTTACTCCCTTACGCACAAAAACAGAATCAAAATATTTTAAACCAATTTTAGCAAAAAAAAAAAAAAAAAGATTTATCCTTAAAGACCTCACAGCCTATAAGGGAAAGAAAACATTACCATACATACTATGTTACAGCTCAACACCTCTTGATTAAGCAGTTACTATGTCTTAAAATTCTCCTGAATATTAAGGCTGGCTACATAACAGAAGATGATTGCTGCTCCCAAAGCACATATAATCTAGGTAGGGAGACAGGCAATGCATATGAAACAATTTGCAAAACATATAAAACATTTTTAAGTAATTATTTTAATCTGGCAGTATGGCAAGTAATTTGGAGAATGGAGACTTATAGCCTAAGATATCAGGAGAGGCTCGAAGGAATAGAGGAAACCAAGAAACTGAGGTAAGCCTTGAAAGATGACTTGGAATCAAGATCCATGGGAGGATGGCATGAGGGGGTTCAGAGTCAAAAACACAACACGTAGAGAAGACAGTCATGTGACTGAGTTGAGAGTAAGAAGTTTGCTCATGATTAAGTAATAAAAGTTATATTTCAAGACACAGTAAGGGCAGATTTTTAAATGTCTAGAATAGCGTTCTAGAACTATGTGTCCTAAAAATGTGTTTGTCACCTGTTGGCATGTGGCACTGGATCAACCTTGTACAAAACCAGTTTGATCCACTTAACCTTTGAGGCTAGGTCCACAAACTAGGATGCATGCCAAGCCTCTCTCCTCCAAGTGAGGGTTTCAAATCCTTTATCTAACTCCAGAAACCTAGGATTTCAAGAACACAATGATCAAGCCAGAGCAGAGGAGAATGTAAAATGTAAACATGGCAAGGTAGATAGATGCTGAAATCATGAGCAGCCCCATCCATGGCATGCTTAGAAGTGACTCAGGAAAGCATTTTTCTCCCATTTCTTAGTGACTATACAGCTCTGAAAATGAGGTCTTTCTGCCTTGTTTTTCACAATACAGAGAAGAGAAACATTCAGCTCCTTTGCAAAGTGGAAAAAGAATACGCTTACATTTTTCCCCATTCAACAATAACTTAGAGGCAGCTGGTGAGACTTTCTTTCCTTCCCTGTGCTCCCAGAAGCCATCCATTCTCTACCAGGCAGGGTCCAGCCGTGAAAATTTCCACCCAATTTACAGTTTTTCAGACAGCTCTGAGAGGGATGAAAATGGGAGTTGCCATAAAACTTATAATAGTAATGGGAGTTGCCATAAAACTTTTAATTATAGAATTGCTACACTGAACACCATAATGGAGTGTTTGTTTAAATCAAATATCTGTTGACTCTCTTCAAAGATAAATGATGTATTCTATATCCCATTTTCTCCAAATGTACTAAGACAGCCTTTTTGCACAAGAGTGGTTCTTCCATCTTTCTTCCACACACCAGCTGTGCTGGGGCTGCAGCAAGTAACTTCACCTCACTCAGGAGCAATAGACAGACGCTGAGCACAGCCCCAAATCTAAGCCCAGCACTAGCCAGTAACACAATCAATTAATACACTCTCATAAGACCTTCAAGGTGACTGGGCATCTTACCTAATAGAGATGCCAAGGGCAGTCCAGGGAACAAACCAGTCTTGCCCTGTGTGACCTTGAGATAATCTGACATTTCTCTGCCTTAGTTGTTGCACCTGTCAAGTCAATTAATAGAATTACTGTATCTCCAAGATCCTCTAACGTTCTACAGTTCTCCCTCAGAAGGAAAACTAGGATTAGAATTAAGCTCATACTTAAGTCCTTAAACAAAGTTGGCTCGTCACAGTTTATCCCGTAACGAACCTGCACCAAAGTCCTTGATAGGGAATTTCATGAGATGACAAAGGGATTTCCTCTCAAAATCTCTCCTCTTCTCTCTCTCCCCTGTTCTGTATCCTAGCTAATGGTGGGAAATAGGCTTTGAAGCTCAAAGACACTTATGGAAAGAGGAAGAATCATTTTCCTTCTCTTTCCTATTGTTAGCCAACTATTCACTGTCCCCACAGGATAAGAGATGTTGAGAGGATTCAATAGTTAACCTTTGTGAAGTGCTTTGCAGATGAGGAATGCTATGCATAGTGTTAAGGAACATTAATATTGGCCCAATTTCACACCAAAGAATCAAAGTCCCAGAATAAGAACACATTGCAAGATTTAAAATAACTGAGGGCAGTAAAAGAAAGGGGGCCGTGACAGAGAGGGGTGATTCTATTTCGCTTAGTTTGGAAAGCAGGGAAACCCAACCAGGAAAGACAGGACACAAAGATCCAAAACAAAGCACTTGAAAGTACATGTGTTTTGAAAGAGAAAATGGGAAAAGTAAGGAGTAAGGTGTCTGAAGCCTACAGATTAAAAACTCCATCATACGAAGGAGAGAGACCTGGCAGCTCTCTTATGGGGGGCTATGGAAAAGATCAGCTCTGTGTTCTATCCTCTAGAGCCTTCTGGAAATCTCTCCTTCAAGGAGCAATCTGCTCCCACAGACCAGCAACACTGTAAACCGCAACTAAAAAGGATATTTCTACAATGCACTCATTGCTCAAGTCTCGGGAAGAAAATCCTAGCCCAATTAGAACCAAGAAACTCAGGTTGCCCCCTCCTGCCGAGAGAGGACGACTTTTCTTTTCTGCAGAGCAAAGAGTTAAAGCCTGACCAAAGTACAGCCGAGAACTGAGGTATTTATCCTACGAATTCAGACCAAAAGCAATAAAATACTGGCTTTGTTCCTGGAGATTTAGGAAAAAGCCTGGGGCTAGCGCTGTTCCTTGGGATGGGAGATGCAGCTCCCCATGCCTCCACATCCCATGGATTTTCAAACACCTAAGCTAAATTTTTACCACCTAAGCTAAAATTCTGCTCAAGGCTGCAGATAACCTATAGAGGACCCAGAGCTGGCAGCACGCTCAGATGCTGAGAATCACTCTTCACAGCAGCCTCCGCTATTCTGGACCCTTGTTTTGCTAAGGAGGCTGTAAATCTCTACTTCCTCAATGCATTACATCTAGTATGTGTGGATGGTCCACACAGAGTTCCTAATTAGACGCTCTGCGAAGGGCTAGTGCTTGTCAATCAACTAAAGTTCAGCCATGATGAGACAAAAATGAGTCTGTGTAGACACATCAACAAGTAAGATGAATTGGATGATTTAACGACTGACTGTCCCCTTTGCGGGACACACACTGAAGGACTGTTGGTATTTGGGGTTGGAGGCAACAGAGCTTAAATGCAAGTGCTCCCGTCATGACTTCTAGCTTTTTAACCTTGGAGAAGTTATTCAATCATCCGAAAAACATAAGGTTCTCATCTACAAAGTAGAAATTATAATAATATTTACCTCATGGAGTTGTGATTACATAGAATTTGGCATGAAAAAGCACTTAGGCCCAATCCTTGCACTCAATAAATGCTTATTTTTATTAGTAACTGGATTTTTAATTTTTATTTTTAATTCTATTTATATTAAGGACAAAATACTATGAAAATGTTTTACAATCCCCTTGGTGACATCTGTTTTTATTTCTCCACATTCCCTTCCCATGTTTTATCCTTGTATAGATGTGTAATATATATATTACACATCTATATTATACTATGGATATAACTTTTTGTTTTATTTTGTAACTTAACTTATGCCACAAACACTTTCTATCCTGTTCCATAGTTTCTGTAGTTAGAGTGTGTAAAGCCTCCATGATGTTCATCAAATTGGCAAACCACAGGTTACTAAAAAGTCCTTCCACTGGGGAATGGTGATGGTGTGGTAAAGAAAATACTGAACTTGGAGCTAAAGACCTGGATTTCCCATTTCCTCTTCCAAAGCACACACACATCCAAGTGCTTTGTTGTGGATCTTTTTGACCAGTGTCCTATCTTTCTGGGTTAGCTTTCGGTGCTTTCCAAACTAAGCAAAACTTTCCCAACTCTCCCTCTCATTCTCACTGTGCAACCTTAAAGAAACCACACCATCTCTCTAAGCCTGTTCCCTCATTTCTAAAATAAGGAGGAAAAATAAAACCACCTGTCCTGGAGGGTTGTTGTGAAGATGAAATAAGATAATACGTGTGAAAAGGACTTATACACTGTGAGTGGGAAAAAAAAAAAAACCTGTATGTTAAACAAAAAAACACAGCAATATGTTTTATAACTTTCTTTTTCTTTTAAATGATTTCCTTGGTATCATTTCCCAAGGAGGACTGTGTCCAAGGGTTTGTCTGTTTTTATGACTCATGGTAATACCTATTATTATAAGCTAAATTGCTTAAATTAAAAGCAAATGGATAAAAGTATGCTCAATTCATTACTCCAGTATTCTAAACTACATCCCAAACACAGAGATATGTGTGTATATGCATAAAATACATGTGTGCATGTGTGTGGATATATACGCATGTATATGCATATACATAATATATAATAGTATGTTTTGAGCAGTGTCAAATTTGATACTAGAGAGTTGGAGATGAAAACAAGAATGTAAATAAAAACATTTCTGTGCCCTTTATTCTTATTTTATCAATATCCACTCAAAATCATGGCATTTTAGGGCTTCCCTGGTGGCGCAGTGGTTGAGAGTCTGCCTGCCGATGCAGGGGACACGGGTTCGTGCCCCGGTCCGGGAAGATCCCACATGCCGCGGAGTGGCTGGGCCCGTGAGCCATGGCCGCTAAGCCTGCGTGTCCGGAGCCTGTGCTCCGCAACGGAAGGGGCCACAACAGTGAGAGGCCCACGTACCGCAAAAAAAAAAAAAAAAATTCATGGCATTTTAAAAATATGGGAAATCCAGCTTTTGCCATCCGTGAAGAAAAGCCTCTGATTGTGAAGTGAATACAGACATACTTGCCTTGGCCCATGTTCCTCCATCCCATCTGCAGAACCTCCACAATGGACAGGACAGGCACCCACAAGGGAGAAGGGAAAGGAGAAACTTCCAAGGACAGGCTTTAGAGTAGGCGCCTTGGACAGAGTCCCTTAGACAGGATGGAACTGAAGAAAAATGAGGCTGGGCCAGCCAAGCCCATCTGTGGTCTGAAGTGCTACTGCTAAAGGCATCTCTCATTCTAAGCTTCTCCATCTTTTTAAACCCTCACGCCGCCCCCCGCCGCCTTAGTGAAAGCTTGTTTGGAAATGTTCAGTCTCTTCTCGGGGTTGGGGAGCTAAGAGAGAACAGGGCTGTGTCTTCCCTCTGCAAGGCCAGGTCAGCGGGGTCTGTGTGCCCCTAGTAGCCAGATGTGTAATGGTGGTCACAGGGCAAGGGCTTGTCAAGACCTGGTGGACATCCAGGAGGACAAACATGTGAGGCCAGTGTTCCCTTTGCATTGGGACGCAGTAGCAGACAGGCAGCACCCACATCCACTGGAAGACTGAGCTCAAGGATTCTCGTCTAAATCACTCCATCACACACATACACTAAGTCACAAGGGCAGAGCACCAACAACAAACCACAGTGACCTCGGGCCTCCAGAATAATTTTTCAATCTGGGCCTCATTTATTTACCTACATACATCTTATTTTACTCACTTTGTGGAGTTTAGCAGTAGCATAGGGCATCCCCCTAATGAAGAGGAAGGTCCATGAATCTCAGCTCTAATCGAGAAACTTCGGGCAAGTTCATCAACTCTCCTGACCCTTGGTTTGTCTCATTTATAAAAAGGGGCTAATTCAAACCTCTCTCATCAGATGCTCAAAGTCCCCTTAAACAATCAGAGTTATGTTGCCAAACACATTTTCTAAAACCAGCACTTAGAGCCCAAGAATATAGTGCCTGTTTTATATCACCACTTAAAAGATCTGCATGCTCAGACATATTAAGAAAATAGCGTAGTAACAGAATTTGGGCTTTTATTGTTCTTTCCATGAAATCCCTGGTTTAATTTAGCCACATTGTGGACCCAAAGAGTCAAGCTCTGGTCTCAATTATTGAAATACAACTCTCAGATGGAGAAGAACAATCTCCTGAAACATAGCTGGGCTCCAGAATGCAACAGCCCAGAACGTCATCTCACCATGTTTACAAAAAAAAAAAAAAAAAAAAAAAAAAAAAAAAAAA
>NW_006792448.1:175173-189042 GCF_000442215.2 Lipotes vexillifer
AAAAAAAAAAAAAAAAAAAAAAAAAAAAAAAAACCAGAGAGAGGATGAAGAAATTGCTCTAAACTGATCATTTTCCAGAGAATGGCTGCAGCAAAATCACAAGAAGAGTTTTTAGGACCAAATTCCTATCCTATACTGCAGATCATTTCAGTTCAGTGGAGAGTTATCAGAATCCGTATCCCCCTACATCCTTTCTCTTAATCCCAGACATAAATGAGTATATAAGGAGGATGCTACAAATAAATGGAGAGCTATAGTCCATTTGGAATATAATGGCGATCCATAGTCCATTTCCCAGGTTAATAACCTTGAACCATCTGCACACTGTAGAAAACTCTCCATTCCCCCTCTCTTGGTTCCTCTCATGTTATTATTAAAGCATCGTACAAATGGCTCAGTCAAATTGTGTAACCCAAAACTGCGGGTAGAAGAGAAAATTCTGGTCTGTAAGATATGAGGGAAGACATTGGGAGGGCATTTGAATTTCCTGAAAAATTTATGTCAACCCTTCCAATTTCCCTCTCCTCCTTTCCCCTTGTCTCTTCTCCCTTCTTACTTCCTTGAATACAGATGTGCTGACTGGAGCTGCAGCAGCCCTCATGTAACCATGAGGAAAAAGGCAAGAAAACTGCAGACACACAGCCTTAACATAATAGAGCCACTGAACTAAAGCTGGCAATCACTACCTCTCAAACTCTTGTTATGTGAAAAATAAATAGATCTCCATTTGCTTAAGTCCCTGTGTTTGGGTGTCCCATTTTATTAAATTGGATGGAACCCAAACAGATATACATGACGTTTCTTTCCCTGTAAATGGTTTTGGAGCAGATGTTCTCCTTTACAGCTCCATGGGACCGGCTTCCACTCTGACACAGGCTCCTAATTACACCAGGTCTCAGAGCATGACAGCAGCTACCTCTCAGTACCTCCCAGGCTCCTTGGATCCTCACCGTCTACAAACATTTGTGACTTAAAGAACTGTAAACTCACCAGCCGATAACCTAGGTCTATTCAAGTTAGATTAGAAACAAAGCAGTCAAAACAGTATCAGGAGCCTACTAGATAAGCGTTCTTTAGAGTAAAACAAGTATCATCAACTTATCAATAGAAAAGAGAAAAAAGCAAAGAAGAGAGAATGATAAAGAGTAACAGAAATAACTATCAAACCTCTATGTCTTCATAATTAATAGGTAGCTGAATATAATCACGCTCTTTACAAAGTTGATGGGAAGAGTTCAACAGAGACAGCATTTGAACATATACCTTCATAACTGCTTTCGGTTATTTCTTTACTACATGAGTGCCCCTAGGAGCACTAGCACTTCCTTCCACCTCTTCTCTCTCCCTTGCCTCCTCCGGGAAGAGTATATAGAATACACTCTAGAATCCTAGAATGCTCCAGAATACTCTAGAATATAATATAAAATCCCAGAGCCTGAGTTGGGAAGAACTTTAGTGGTCTTTTAATCCAGACTTTAAGAATCCCCTATAAGCCCCTCTTGACATGTGGTCACTCTGCCTTTGTTTGAAAACTCCTGCCTATTGCTCTCATGGCAGCCAAATTCCACTGTTACACAGCTTTCCTTCCTGGAAAAAATTTTCTTGAGTCAAAGTCTCAAGGAGGCTGTTTCTTATAACTGTCTCCAACCTCCCTTAACAGCCACTCTACTGACATGGAATAAGCCTAACCCCTTTGTTGTGTGACAGGTCTTCACAGGAGCTTTGAAAATCATTGCTTGATGTCCCTTTTCCCCTTCAATTCTATAATGTGTCAATATACAGCTGAAATATAGATTTAGGAATGTACCATATAGTATGAGCAAGGTACAATTAGAGTACTGTGTGCAAGTTCACCCCATGCACGCTTCTGTCTGAGGTATATCACCTTTGTAAAATCACGCGCTTGATTTGTTTGAAACAGAGGAACAAATTTTTTCTACAGATAAATCTATTCGTACTTAACATACTAATTAAAAATCATTACGAATACATGAGTCTATACACTTGATAAAATTTCATGGAATTACACACACACACAAATGAGTGAATATTAAAACTGGTGAAACATAAGGCATATAAAGTATACAAATGTCAATTTTCTTCTTTCAATATGTACTATAGTTATGTAGGATGTTACCATTGGAAAAATCTAGATAAAAATGTAGATGGGACCTCTCTGTATTCTTTTTGAAAATTTCTGTAAGTCTATAATTATTTCAAAATTTAGAGTGAAAAAAAATGTTGACAGGGAGAGGATTCAAGACGGCGGAAGAGTAAGACGCGGAGATCACCCTCCTCCCCACAAATACATCAGAAATACATCTACACATGGAACAACTCCTACAGAACACCTACTGAACGCTGGCAGAAGACCTCAGACCTCCCAAAAGGCAAGAAAGTCCCCACGTACCTGGGTAGGGGCAAAAGAAAAAAGGAAAAACCGAGACAAAAGAACAGGGACGGGACCTGCACCAGTGGGAGGGAGCCGTGAAGGAGGAAAGGTCTCCACACACTAGGAGCCCCTTCGCGGGCAGAGACTGCGGGAGGCGGAGCGGGGAGCTTCGGAGCCGCGGAGGACAGCACAGCACCAGGGGTGCGGAGGGCAAAGCGGAGAGATTCCCGCACAGAGGACCGGTGCCGACCGGCACTCACCAGTCCGAGAGGCTTGTCTGCTCACCCGCCGGGGCGGGCGGGGCTGCGAGCTGAGGCTCGGGCTTCCGTCTGAGCGCCGGGAAAGGACTGGGATTGGCGGCGTGAACACAGCTTGAAGGGCCTAGTGTGCCACAGCTAGCCGGGAGGGAGTCGGGGAGAAAGTCTGGAGCTGCCGAAGAGACAAGAGACTTCTCCTTCCCTCTTTGTTTCCTGGTGCGCGAGGAGACGGGATTAAGAGCGCTGCTTAAAGGGGCTCCAGAGACGGGCGCGAGCCGCGGCTATCAGCGCGGACCGCAGAGACGGGCATGAGACGCTAAGGCTGCTGTTGCCGCCACCAAGAAGCCTGTGTGAGGGCACAGTCACTATCCACCCCTCCCTTCCGGGGAGCCTGTGCAGCCCGCCACTGCCAGGGTCCCGGGATCCAGGGACAACTTCCCCGGGAGAACGCACGGCGCCTCAGGCTGGTGCAACCTCACGCCGGCCTCTGCCGCTGCAGGCTCGCCCCGCCTCCGTACCCTTCCCTCCCCCCCAGCCTGAATGAGCCAGAGCCCGCGAATCAGCGGCTCCTTTAACCCCGTCCTGTCTGAGCGAAGAACAGACGCCCTCAGGCGACCTACACGCAGAGGCGGGGCCAAATCCAAAGCTGAACCCCGGGAGCTGTGCGAACAAAGAAGAGAAAGGGAAATTTCTCCCAGCAGCCTCGGGAGCAGCGGATTAAATCTCCACAATCAACTTGATGTACCCTGCATCTGTGGAATACATGAATAGACAACAAGTCATCCCAAATTGAGGAGGTGGACTTGGGGAGCAACGATATATATGTATATATTTTATCCCATTTTCCCCTTTAGTGAGTGTGTATGTGTATGCTTCTCTGTGTGATTTTGTCTATACAGCTTTGCTGTTACCATTTTTCCTAGGGTTCTCTCTGTCCGTTATTATTTTTTTTTTTAGCATAATTTTTAGAGCTTGTTATCATTGGTGGACTTGTTTGGTTTGGTTGCTCTCTTCTTTCTTTCTTTTTATTACTTTTTAAATTTTTTAATAATTATTTTTTATTTTCTATTTTAATAACTTTATTTTATTTTATTTTATCTTTTTTTTCTTTCTTTCCTTTTTTCTCCCTTTTATTCTGAGCCGTGTGGATAACAGGCTCTTGGTGCTCCAGCCAGGTGTCAGGGCTGTGCCTCTGAGGTGGGAGAGCCAAGTTCAGGACACTGGTCCACCAGAGACCTCCCAGCTCCGGGTAATATCAAACAGTGAAAATCTCCCAAAGATCTCCATCTCAACGCCAAGACCCAGCTCCACTTAACGACCAGCAAGCTACAGTGCTGGACACCCTATGCCAAACAACTAGCAAGACAGGAACACAACCCCACCCATTAGGAGAGAGGCTGCCTAAAATCATAATAAGGTCACAGACACCCAAAAACACACCACCAGATGTGGACCTGCCCACTAGAAAGACAAGATCCAGCCTCATCCACCAGAACACAGGCACTACTCCCCTCTACCAGGAAGCCTACACAACATGCTGAACCAACCTTAGCCACTGGGGACAGACACCAAAATCAACGGGAACTATGAACCTGCAGCCTGCGAAAGGAGACCCCAAACACAGTAAGTTAAGCAAAATTAGAAGACAGAAAAACACACAGCATATGAACAGCAACGTAAAAACTCACCAGACCTAACAAATGAAGACACAATAGGCAGTCTACCTGAAAAAGAATTGAGAATAATGGTAGTAAAGATGATCCAAAATCATGGAAGAAGAATGGAGAAAATACAAAAAACGTTTAACAAGGACCTAGAAGAACTAAAGAGCAAACAAACAATGATGAACAACACAATAAGTGAAATGAAAAATTCTCTAGAAGGGATCAATAGCAGAATAACTGAGGCAGAAGAACAGATAACTGACCTGGAAGATGAAATTCTGGAAATAACTACTGCAGAGCAGAATAAAGAAAAAAGAATGAAAAGAATTGAGGACAGTCTTAGAGACTTCTGGGACAACATTAAATGCTTCAATATTTGAATTACAGGGGTCCCAGAAGAAGAAGAGGAAAAGAAAGAGACTGAGAAAATATTTGAAGAAATTATAGTTGAAAACTTTGCTAATATAGTAAAGGAAATAATCAAGTCCAGGAAGTACAGAGAGTGTCATACAGGATAAATCAGAGGAGAAACACGCCAAGACACATATTAATCAAACTATCAAAAATTAAATCCAAAGAAAAAATATTAAAAGCAGCAAGGGAAAAATAACATACAAGGGAATCCCCGTAAGGTTAACAGCTGATCTTTCAGCAGAAACTCTGCAACCCAGAAGGGAGTGGCAGGACATACTAAAAGTGATGAAGGGGAAAAACCTACAACCAATATTACTCTACCCAGCAAGGATCTCATTCAGATTTGATGGAGAAATTAAATCTTTACAGACAAGCAAAAGCTAAGAGAATTCAGCACCACCAAACCAGCTTTACAACAAATGCAAAAGGAACTTTTTGAGGCAGGAAACACAAGAGAAGGAAAAGACCTACAATAACAAACCCCCCAAAATTAAGAAAATGGTAATAGGAACATACATATCAATAATTACCTTAAATGTAAATGGATCAAATGCTCCAACCAATAGACACAGACTGGTTGAATGGATACAAAAACAAGACCAATATATATGTTGTCTATAAGAAACCCACTTGAGACCTAGGGACACATACAGATTGAAAGTGAGGGGATGGAAAAAGATATTCCATGCAAATGGAAACCAAAAGAAAGCTGGAGTAGCAATTCACGTATCAGACAAAATAGACTTTAAAACAAAGACTATTACAAGAGACAAAGAGGGACACTATATACTGATCAAGGGATCAATCCAAGAAGAAGATATAGGAATTGTAAATATTTATGCACCCAACATAGGAGCACCTCAATACATAAGGCAAATACTAACAGCCATAAAAGGGGAAATCAACAGTAACACAATCATAGTAGGGGACTTTAACACCCTGCTTTCACCAATGGACAGATCATCCAAAATGAAAATAAATAAGGACACACAAGCTTTAAATGATACATTAAACAAGATGGACTTAATTAATATTTTTAGGACATTCCATACAAAAACAATACGCTTTCTTCTCAAGTGCTCATGGAACATTCTCCAGGAGAGACCACATCTTGGGTCACAAATCAAGCCTTGGAAATTTAAGAAAATTGAAATGTTATCAAGTATCTTTTCGGAACACAATGCTATGAGACCAGATATCAGTTACAGGAAAAAAATCTGTAAAAAATACAAACAAATGGAGGCTAAACAATACAATACTTAATAACCAAGAGATCACTGAAAAAATCAAAGAGGAAATCAAAAATACCTAGAAACAAATGACAATGAAAACACGACAACCCAAAACATATGGGATGCAGCAAAAGCAGTTCTAAGAGAGAAGTTTATAGCAATACAATGGTACCTTAAGGAACAAGAAACATCTCAAATAAACAACCTAACCTTACACCTAAAACAATTAGAGAAAGAAAAACAAAAAATCCCCAAGGTTGGCAGAAGGAAAGAAATCATAAAGATCAGATCAGAAATAAATGAAAAACAAATGAAGGATATGATAGCAAAGATCAATAAAACTAAAAGCTGGTTCTTTGAGAAGATAAACAAAATTGATAAACTATTAGCCAGACTCATCAAGAATAAAAGGGAGAAGACCCAAATCAATAGAATTAGAAATGAAAAAGGAGAAGAAACAACTGACACTGCAGAAATACAAAGGATCATGAGAGATTACTACAGGCAACTATATGAAAATAAAATGGACAACCTGGAAGAAATGGACACATTCTTAGAAACGCACAACCTTCCAAGACTGAACCAGGAAAAAATAGAAAATATGAACAGACCAATCACAAGCACTGAAATTGAAGCTGTGATTAAAAATCTTCCAATAAACAAAAGTCCAGGACCCGATGGCTTCACAGGTGAATTCTACCAAACATTTAGAGAAGAATTAATACCTATCCTTCTCAAACTCTTCCAAAATATAGCAGAGGGAGGAAAACACCAAACCTATTCTACGAGGCCACCATCACCCTGATACCAAGAGCAGACAAAGATGCCACAAAGAAAGAAAACTACAGGCCAATATCACTGATGAGCATAGATGCAAAATCCTCAACAAAATACTAGCAAACTGAATCCAACAGCACATTAAAAGGATCATACACCATGATCAACTGGGATTTATCCCAGGAATGCAAGCATTCTTCAATATATGCAAATCACTCAATGTGATAGACCATATTAACAAACTGACAGGGAAAAACCATATGATCATTTCAATAGATGCAGAGAAAGCTTTCAACAAAATTCAACACCCATTTATGATAAAAATAAACCCTCCAGAAAGTAGGCAAAAAGGGAACTTAACATAATAAAGGCCATATATGACAAACCCACAGCCAACATCGTCCTCAATGGTGAAAAGCTAAAACCATTTCCACTAAAATCAGGAACAAGACAAGGTTGCCCACTCTCACCACTATTATTCAACACAGATTTGGAAGTTGTAGCCACAGCAATCAGAGACGAAAAAGGAATCCAAATTGGAAAAGAAGAAGTAAAGCTGTCACTGTTTGCAGATGACATGATACTATACAGAGAGAATCCTAAAGATGCCACCAGAAAACTACTAGAGCTAATCAATGAATTTGGTTAAGTAGCAGGATACAAAAATTAATGCAAAGAAATATCTTGCATTCCTATACACTAATGATGAAAAATCTGAAAGTGATATTAAGAAAACACTCCCATTTACCATTGCAACAAAAAGAATAAAATATCTAGGAATAGACACTTAAGGAGACAAAAGACCTGTATGCAGAAAATTATGAGACACTGATGAAAGAAATTAAAGATGATACAAACAGATGGAGAGATATACCATGTTCTTGGGTTGGAAGAATCAACATTGTGAAAATGACTATACTACCCAAAGCAATCTACAGATTCAATGCAATCCCTATCAAACTACCAATGGCATTTTTCACAGAACTAGAACAAAAAATTTCACAATTTGAATGGAAACACAAAAGACCCTGAAGAGCTGAAGCAATCTTGAGAAAGAAAAATGGAGCTGGAGGAATCAGGCTCCCTGACTTCAGACTATACTACAAAGGTACAGTAATCAAGACAGTACGGTACTGGCACAAAAACAGAAATATAGATGAATGGAACAGGATAGAAAGCCCAGAGATAAACCCACGCACCTCTGGTCATTTTATCTTTGATAAAAGAGTCAGGAATATAGAATGGAGAAAAGACAGCCTCTTCAATAAGTGGTGCTGGGAAAACTGGACAGCTACATGTAAAAGAATGAAATTAGAACACTCCCTAACAGCATACACAAAAATAAACTCAAAATGGATTAAAGACCTAAATGTAAGGCCAGACACTATGAAACTCTTAGGGGAAAACATAGGCAGAACACTCTATGACATAAATCACAGCAAGATCCTTTTTGACCCCCCTCCTAGAGAAGTGGCAATAAAAACAAAAATAAACAAATGGGATGTAATGATCCTTAAAAGCTTTTGCACAGCAAAGGAAACCATAAATAAGACGAAAATACAGCCCTCAGCATGGGAGAAAATATTTGCAAATGAAGCAACTGACAAAGACTTAATCTACAACATTTACAAGCAGCTCAATATTAAAAATACAAAAAACCCAATCCAAAAATGGGCAGAAGACCTAAATAGACATTTCTCCAAAGAAGATATACAGATTTCCAACAAACAGATGAAAGAATGCTCAACATCATTAATCATTAGAGAAATGCAAATCAAAACTACAATGAGATATCTTCTCACACCAGTCACAATGGCTATCATCAAAATATCGACAAACAGTAAATGTTGGAGAGGGTGTGGAGAAAAGGGAACCCTCTTGCACTGTTGGTGGGAATGTAAATGGATACAGCCACTATGGAGAATAGTATGCAGGTTCCTTAAAAAACTAAAAATAGAACTACCATAATACCCAGCAATCCCACTACTGGGCGTATACCCTGAGAAAACCTTAATTCAAAAAGAGTCATGTACCACAATGTTCACTGCAGCTCTCTTTACAGTAGCCAGGACATGGAAGCAACCTAAGTGTCCATCGACAGATGAATGGATAAAGAAGATGTGGCACATATATACAATGGAATATTACTCAGCCATAAAAAGAAACGAAATTGAGTTATTTGTAGTGAGCTGGATGGACCTAGAGTCTGTCATACAGAGTGATGTAAGTCAGAAAGAGAAAAACAAATACCATACACTACCACATATATATGGAATCTAAAAATAAATAAATAAGTGGTTATGAAGACCCTAGGGGCAAGACGGGAATAAAGATGCAGACCTACAAGAGAACAGACTTGAAGACACGGGGAGGGGGAAGGGTAAGCTGGGACAACGTGAGAGAGTGGCATGGACATATATACACTACCAAATGTAAAACAGCTAGCTAATGGGAAGCAGCTGCGTAGCACAGGGAGATCAGCTCGGTGCTTTGTGACCACCTAGAGGGGTGGGATAGGGAGGGTGGGAAGAAGGGAGATGCAAGAGGGAAGAAATATAGGGATATATGTATATGTATACCTGATTCACTTTGTTATAAAGCAGAAACTAACACACCACTGTAAAGCGATTGTACTCCAATAAAGATGTTAAATATATATATATATATATATATATATATATAAAATAACCCAAAATAAAGGAAGCTGCAACAACAATAAAAAAAATGTTGAATAGTCCAGAAAGAACCTAAGACCACCCTGACCTTCTTGGTGTTCCTAGTACACCATTAACTCACACTGAGCTGTGTCACTGTTGTGACATTATTTACCTGAGTATCTGCTATCTCGGCCTTTCCCATCTGTCCTTGTATACTCGAACTTTTAGAAAAATACAAATCTTTGCTTTATTTCTTTTATATTTGTTGTATTAGTTTTAAACTCATTGTTCTGGCCTGTCAAGATCTTCTTGAATTGTGACTTTGTTATCCAGGAAATTAAATATCCCATCTTGACCTTTCTTCTGTGTGAAATATGAGAATTATGTCTTCATCAAGGCCAAGGGAATCCAAGCTGACATGGGTCCATTAATCAGCACTCTCCATTCAGTAAACTATAAAGGCACTTTGATATATACATCATCCAACTCTCGTTTTTCCATTCTGTCCACAAGGATATCATGGCAAATTTTATAAAACATGGATGAAGTCCTTATTTAAGGGGTTTTGTAGAGTTTCCCTAACCTACTGGTATGGAAGCGTCATTTGCATTTTAAAAACCATAAGATCAGAGACCATAAAAGGACAATAAACTTGACTACGTTTTTTTTTAAATCAATGTGGCCAAAGAAAAAGGCATTAAGCAAATTTAGAGGACAAATCAAAAACTGGAAAAATATTTGCAACATACAATGAACAAACGATAACTTAACTTATAAATATCATTCAAATCAATAAAAGGTTAAGCAACATATTAAAAATGAACAAAGGCTATGAAGAGGAGTTCATTAAAAGAAAAGTATGAATGGTGAACAGAATTTTGGAACAATGCTTAAGCTTATTAATGAATAAATGCAAATAAAACACAAGAATATGATGTTTTTTTTCCCCTATTAGATTGTCAATTTTTTTAATGCTAAAACCTAGTAGTGGCAATGATGTGGAAAAAAACAAGCATTCTCATGTCCTTTTCAAGTGAGAATAAAGTGACAGAATCATATTGGAGGGCATTTTGAAATATTAAAATGCATGTACATTTTGATTGAGTAACTCTCCTTATAGGAATTTATCTTATGGATATACTTGGAAGTACATATAAAATATATGTACAACATTATTTATTGCACCATTGCTAGCAATACATTAAAAAACCAAACATAAATAATAGGAATCTTTAAAAAATATCTCTAAACAGTAAAAGATATGAAGGAAGGCTATACAACCATTAAAGATAATGAGGTAACACTATGAGTGTTACCATGGAAAGGTCTCTAAGATATACAATTAAATTTTTTAAGGCAAAGTACAGAAGAGTGTACCTGCAGAAAGAGAGCAATCCACTTACATGTAAATTTCCTTTTCCAAAGATGCTTAACATCGCTAATTATGAGAGAAAATGCAAATCAAAACTACAGTGAGGTATCACCTCACACCAGTCAGAATGGTTATCATCAGAAAAGTCTATAAACAATAAATGGGTGTGAGAAAAAGTAAACCTCCTACACTGTTGAGGGGAATGTAAACTGGTACAGCCACTGCGGAGAACAGTACGGAGGTTCCTTAAAAAACTAAAAATGCAGCTACATATGATCCTGCAATCCTACTCCCAGGCATATATTCGAAGAAAACCATAATTTGAAAAGACACATGCACGCCAATGTTCATTGCAGCACTATTTTCAATAGTCAAGGCATGGAAGCAACCTAAATGTGCATCAACAAAGGAATGGATAAAGAAGATGTGGTACATATATACAATGGAATATTACTCAGCCATAAAAAAGAATGAAATGATACCATTTGCAGCAACATGGACAGACCGAGAGATTATCATACTAAGTGAAGTAAGTCAGACAGAGGAAGACAAATATCATATGATATCACTTATATGTGGAATCTAAAATATGATACAAATGAACTTATTCACAAAACAGAAATAGACTCACAAACATAGAAAACAAACTTATGGTTACCAAAGGGGAAAGGGTGGAGACGGACAAATTAGGAGTTTGGGATTAACGTATACAAACTACTATGTATAAAATAGATAAACAACAAGGTCCTACTGCATAGCACAGGGAACTATATTCAATATATTGTAATAGCCTATATGGGAAAGGAATCTGGAAAACTATATATATATACACACACACACACACACACATACACATACACACATATATATACATACCTGAATCACTGGGCTGTATACCTGAACTAATGCAACACTGTAAATCAACTATACTTCAATTAAAAGTTAATTATTTTTTTAAGAAGCAAAAAAATTAAAATAAATTTTCTTTCCCACAAGAATACACAAAACCTTTAAGAAAGCCAACGGGTGAGGGCGGAGAGTTCAATTATCTTACAGTGGGATTATGGGTCATCTTTGCTTTCTCTTTTACACTTTTCTTATTTAAACATAGGGAACTTTCTTTAAAAGCAGAAATGAAACAGAACAAAGATAATTTGGTATAATCCGGCTCTTTACAGCCCAGCTGTTTTCCTTGTTAAGTGTTCACACCCCACCAACCTAATAAAGTATTCTAGATTTTTGCCAGAAATCAATGTAAAGTTACCCAAACTGTAGCTGTCAGGAGCCATCTAATTCTGATTTTTAAAAAACTAGAAAGATTTTATTTGCCAAAATATGATTCTCTATGGTTTCTTGGAGCACCAACAGTAGTCTGTAATGATAACGATAAATTCTTTCAATATGCTAGAAGAATGATCCTGAAACTTTGGGGGTCTCAAATCCTTTTGAAAATCTGATAAAAGCCATTTTCCTCCCACCGCCCGGCCAATGCACATTGAAAAAAATACTTGTGTCCTATACCAGAGGGTTAAGGGACCCACTGAAGTCCCCCCATGGAGTCCAGGTTATGAATTAGCTCATGTCAGAATCACCTGGAAGGCTTATTAAAACACAGGCCCAGAGTGCCTGAGTCAGTAGTTCTAGGATAGACCCAAGAATTTCCAATTCTGAGAAATCCCCAGGAAATTCTGCTGCTGCTGGTCTGGGGACCACACTTTGGGAACCACTACTTGAGGATATAATCCACCTGGCCCTGGAGGTTTGAATATAATTGAAAACTACTAGGAGATGTCCTTACTACTTTCTCAATTCACTAGGCTTTCACTTTTCTTATAATCCTATTTGTCCATCCCTTTCTGATTTGGCCACTAGTCTCCACATCAGGGCAACACTGGATATTATAATGTTACCTGGCCCAACACCTGTTCATCCTTGCTTCTTCATCAGGCTCCACAAACTATAAGCTATTTTCCTTATTCTCAGCATTTTTCACAGGCTCCACTTATTTTCCTCATTAGCCCTCCTGATACTTTTCTCACACACCATTTTTTTGTATTTACCTTTGGTGGTCATTTGTCCCCATATTTTATACATTTGGGGGTGAAGAGGGTATATTTTTCCATCAAAACTCACCAGAGAGCTGCCTGGGTAGCCTTTTTTATCTTCACTAGAATAATATTTTTACCTTGAACCACTGCCGTTTTAGAGTCTCAAGCCTTGGGCTTATTTTTATTTTCCCCTCGAACATTGTTTTTTAAAATTCTGGAGTATATGCAGAGCTAACCCAACAGTCCAGTTAGCAACAGCTAGCTTGGCAGTTGCAGACTTCACAATGGCATTTTTCCCCAGGGTTCCCAGCTATTTCCCTAACCAGCAACCCCCTCTTTAGTGAGAACTAGGTCAGTCCAGCAATCCCTTCATTGCCTTCTCTCTCTTCTTGGAGATGACACTGTCCTTAATGAGGCCCTATCAAGAACTGATCATGGAGAATTTGGGGGAATGGCCTGACCAACACGAATTCCCCATTATGCCTGTGTGTCCCTGTGATGGTTTTATGACCTACTTTAGGAAAGCATCACCATATCCTCTGGTGCCCACATGGGTCTATCTGTAAAATACTTCAAACAATACCTCAAAACAAAACCAGACTCTCATACATTTAAAAGAGGAAGTTGGATGAGAAAAGTGTCACTCAGCTAGAAGAACGAGTGGAGCAGGACCTGTGACATCAACAGAGCAACCCGAGCCTGAGGTCGGTCAGTCTAGAGACACACAGACACATAGGCCCTTTCTTCATCCAGGTCTGCATTAGTTGCCTACTGCTCCAGTAGTAAATTACTACAAACTTAGAGGCTTAAAACATGCATTTATTATCTTAATAGTTCTGGAAGTCAGACTGTGTCTAAAATCAGGGTGTCAGCTGGGCTGCATTTCTTCTAGAAGCTTCAGGGGAAATTGGCTTCCTTGCCTTTTCCAGTATCTAGAGGCCTCCTGCGTTTCTCGGCTCATGACCTCCTCCTCACGTCACTCTGACCCCCGCTTCCCTCATCCCATCTCCTTCTCTCCTTTGACCCTCCTGCCTCCCTTTTTTTTTTTTTTTTTTT